>NC_135541.1:65774778-66085403 GCF_045843805.1 Urocitellus parryii
GAGGGGGGGTCCATGAAAATAGCTTCCTCTATGTACTCTAGTTAAAGAGAACATATTACTACAATGAAAGTTTCTTAATGTTTTAAAAACAAGCATGTAAAATGAAAAACACAAAACAAAGAGTGACCAGATTGTTATAACTTAGTGAGTCACCTCACAATCTGGAATAATGAAGAGAATTAGGGGGATCCATTATATTTTAGGGAATGTAATCTTCACAATTTTCTCCTAATTTATTTGAGTAGAACATAGATCTAGTCTTGGCACCTTAGTATTTTGAGTATTTTCAAACTTCTGAAATCTCAAGATGACTGGATGGTGAAATGAAAAAGTGATTAATTAGGAATTAATTTCACCTTTTCCATGTGGAGGTGTTGTTGGCTCTAGGGAACAAGGTCTGTACCAGCAGCTGCCCTCTCTTAAGTCCCAATTGAAGTTCTATATTTGACCTTTTATTTGGGATAAAGTTTAGAATTCCTTATCTCATTTACTAATTTTAAATGATTATTGTTTCCACCTCATACATCAAACCAAGACACACATACCCAACCTGTTTTCCCCTTTACCCTGCCAATCACTTTTGTTTAACTCTTAACATTCTAGAATAGATTTCTTTATTAGTTTCTAAGAACTTAACAACATACACTAAAGTCTGATTATTACCCTTTCTTACATTCAGAATCTCCATATGTTTCCTTTCTTGAAATAGGTTCTTTTAGATCTTCTTTAGGAACCTGAGCAAGCTAATTTAGTTCCAGAAGGGGTTGGACTGGACTAGAGGTTTCTGAACTTATCTCGACACACATCTATTTTGTAAGAAACAGACTTTTATATTACAAGGTTTACACATACATTAAATTGAAACTTTTTTTTATACAACATCCTTACTATTGATGATAGGCTGATTTTTTTTTAATGTTTGCTTTCTTGAGGTAAAATTTACAACATAAAACTCACCACAGAGACCATTTAAAAAGTAGAATTCAAATGCTTTTTTATATATTCTAATAATGTTGTGCAACCATTACCAATCTCTACTTTCAGAACATTTTGATAATCCCCAAAAGAAAACCCATACCCATTAAGCAGCTACTATCCATTTTTTTCGATTCTATTTCATTTCAAAAGAATGCTGAATGAGACTCACTAAGTTGTTCTCATAGCCTACTGACCAGTGAATCACAACTCACAGTCTGATATAACTGCTAAATAATTACTGAAAAGGCTTCTAGTTCTAATTATATGAACTCATTCCATCCTAGACACTGGTTATCTCTAAGCGAAACTTTTTTGTTTGGATGATTCACTCTGAAATTTCCAGGAGATGTGATGTGGTGTGGTGTGTATGTGTGTGTGTGTGTGTGTGTGTGTGTGTGTGTGTTTTGAATGTATGCATTCATTCATTTTATAAACACTTATTAAGGCCTTGAATGGAAAAGAAAGTTAAAAAAAATAGTCTACCTCCAGAAAGCTCACAATCTAGTAGGGAGACTAACATGAAAATAAACATGTATGAATGAAAAAGTATCAGTTCTACCTTTCAGTGTGATGAGAAGATGGAATTAAAAAGAGTTTCACAGAAGTTATGATCACAAGCCATATTTGGAAACAATATTTTTGGTATCTTCACATTGTCATGTAGATTTCTGCTCTACAAGTTTTATCCTCAGCAGGGGTACACTGCTATTTTCTCACACTGGATTCTGCAAGTTCCAGAAAGATTATATATAGGAATTTGTTTACATATTGGTCAAGAAAATGAGAGAAAGGGAGAAAAGAAGGAAACAAAGAAACTAACATATATTGAGTACCTGTACTTTGTCAAGCATATGTATTTTCTAATTTAATTCTACTTATAATTCCTCAAAGTTTATATTACTACTCATATTTCTCATATACCCTATTTCATTTTAGGAATATACACATTTTCCAAATAAGACAGGGATATGAGCCCAAGTTTTCAATAAACACCTCTAATTTGACAATTAAATATAATTCTTTAAAACTTGGACATGAAGAAGACTAAAATGAAAAAGAGTGGTTATCACATGAGGCAAGTTAATGCTGACTCTCTCCTGGATGGACTCCTGCCAGAGTAAATGAGTATCATGGATCACAGAACATAGGTACCTGGGTGTTAACACTACATTGCAGTACTACTCAGAGATTAAGCAGGCTTGACAGATGAAAAATATGACTTCCCACCTTGCTGCAGCATTATCCTCTGTAGTTCCTCCCTGAACCTGCTCAAGGCAGTTCTGCCAGGGCCAGCAGAATGAGCTCAACATACTAGCGTGGACAGCTTGGCCAGGTGTAGAGAATATTGACCTGGAAGTTCAAGCCCCTCAGCCTTCTGAGCCTTCTCAGCATTCAGTCACTGGAAGTCACTTACCTTCTTTAAATTCATTTTTCATCAGTATAGTGAGGACAGAATTCCAGGATCTCCTTGCTATAGGAGTTTTGATACTTCATATAAAAATACTGTGTAAACTGGAAAAATCTATATTAATGCCAGATGTATGTTCATGAGAAAAGCTCTTGTAATAAATATCTAATTTAACCTAAATAAAAAACTTGCTACTTCTTGGGAAGACAGCTATGATATATCAAAGTCATTGTAAGGTGAGAAGGTCACTGATGAGCATATTCATAACCCAAGGACAATGGGTAAGGAAAAAAAATATAAATAAAGAGTGAATTGAAGATTTGAAGAAAGATATCCTATTAAGGTTCAAGCAGGGAATACCTATCAGTCAGATGGTCAGAAGAGCAAAGTGGTTTCTAAAAATCATAGAGAAATGAGTCTTCTTTTTCCAAGTAGATAATCTTCCTCATGGCTCATTGCTTGAAAGTTTATTTCTTGTCCCATTGAAAAACTACGGGAAATGAAGAGTTCCTGATGCACTGAGAGTGGACCACAGTGAACAACCATCTAAAAGTATCAGAGATCTAAATCAGAGATCTAAATGGCCCTACATATGAAATAATTATTGCTTGGAAGGCATAGGAATGACCATTGTTTGTGATAGTGTAGTCAACAGTTGCTATGTTTTGGACAATAAATGTGACCATGCACCAGTGTATTTGACCAGCAGGCTAAGAAAATGGGATATGAATGAAGTTGGGGTTCAAGAGAGACCTCTGGAAGGGAGCAGGACAAGAAAGAAATTGCTAATCATGAGAGTAGAGACAAAGCCTAAGAGAAACAAAACTTGGAACACCAGAGGCCAAGGGTATAAAGCTAAAGCAACTCAAGTGTTGCCTTAAAGACAAGGGCTGGTTAGGTAACAAGAAAATACATGAGAAGTCTGAGATTTTCTACATTCACCAGCAATTAAGAATTCATATAAAACCTAAGAAATGAGTAATTCTGGCTGGCAAGGGAAACAAACAAAACAAAACTGAAAAACACAACCAAATAACCCTTCCCAACAATAACAACAACAAATCTACAAAGAAGAGCAATGTCCCAGAAGTAGGAAGAAATGGAGGGTGGTAGCATTTTTTGGAACACATTAGTAATAAGTGTCATATACTGTGTTAAACGCTTTACTTCTTATTTAATATTCAAAAACCACCCCAAAAGTAGAAGATACTATTTTCATTTTATAGATAAGAAGTCTGAGGCTTGAATTTCAAGTTAGCATATAGGTGGCCTAGCTTTGTATCAGCTAAGCAAGAAGAGCAGAGAGATTCAAGGACAGTTTTAATAGGGAACTAAGAGAAGGAACTTAAAATAGTAGATGACATTCTAACAGAAAAAAAAAACTAAAAACTAAACCATGAAAACTTACTTTTGGACCTGGTGCTCCAGGTGGCCCCTACAACATAACAAATTTTTAAAAATTATTTATTTAGTAGACATCCCAAATAAGGCAAGTTTATCTTCATCAATGGTTAATGGATATAAATGTAAATATACTCACTGGAGGCCCTGGTTGGCCTCTTGGGCCTTGGGGACCCTGAAAAAAAAAATAGAAACAAAGCATGATATGTATAAGCACGGCTTTTGGTTTGGTGTAAGCAAGAGAACTAACATTGAGCATCTATCATTGCCTTTACTCATGAAGCAAGCCATATTATTCAAAATTGCTTTAGTATTTCAAAATTCTTGCACTTAACTATCATTCATATTCATGAATGATATGTTCCATATGTATGTTCCTGTTTTATTGATATTATTAGAAACTAAATTTACTCATTTTAATAAACTATTATAAATGTCAACATTTAAAAATGTTAATATTGTCTAAGCATGATGTTAAAAGCCACAGTTTAGTCGGAATGACACCTGGCATTTTGCCAGAGGGAATGGTTGAAAGGTGACCCTGCTCTGGAATAGGGCGGCTCCGGGATTAGGGCGGATCCTGCTGCCTCAGGTCCATGCCTGCTACTTTGGAGTTCCCGTTGAGTTCTCACAGGGTTCCTGGAGAATTGGCGCTCGGAGCCCGGTGGAGGGAGTGTGTTCCCGGGAACTGTGTGTAGAGTGCCAGTGAGAGTTTGGGAATAAAGAGTTGCTGTTTGAACCTACAAGGCTTTGTGGCGGCTCGGTTATTTTGTGCCCAGCCAGACTGTGGCAGCATGTGTCTCCTGTTATTTCTACCTATCACCCACTTAGTCATCAAATGTAGAAACTTCAGTGTTCTTAGACATCTCCTTTTTCTTCATATACTATAAATGGATACCACCATTCTTTCAAAATACTTCTCCATCTCCACAGCAACTGTATTGGTTCAGACTGTATACAGAATGTTTTTGTCCCCTTCAATTTAAAGGCTTAAGTCCTAAGCCCTGATGTGCTTGAGGTAATTAGGTCATGAGGGTGCAGCTATCATACATGAAATTAGTAGCCACATAAAAAGAGATATGAAGGAAGTGATCTGTCTCTTCTCTGTGAGGATACAAGAAGAAGGTGGCCTCTGCAAACCAGGAAAAAGGCCCTCACCAGATATGGACTCAGCTGATACCTTGAGTTTAGACTTCTTAGCCTCAAGAACTATGAGAAATAAATGCTTGTTATTTAAGCCCCTAAACTATGGAAATCTGGTAAAACTTCTGAATTTATATAAACATAATATTTTGCCTGTACTTCTAATTAGACTTTTTGACTTTATTTTTTCTGCTATGATAACTGCATTCTACTTATGAAAGGGTAAAGTTTCTAAGCTGGAAAGCTTGAATGTAAAAGATTAGGCATTATTAAGTTCCTCTGTTACACCCAGAACCTGAAATTCCTGAGATAGTTAAAACAACGCCCTACTGGCCATTTAGCCTAGGGCTCTGTGCAGTTTGTCACAGGGCCTGAACCAATCAGTTTGAATGTGTAACCCGCTTAGGAATGACCAATCACCCCCGCCCGACCTGTTCCCGCCAATGAATGTGCTAATCATGTCTCAGAGTTGTTGTTCAATTTTCCCGCGCCTCATGATGATTTGTTCTGATGTATGCAAAGCCCACCGCCCTCTCCAGAAAGTGTACTTAAGCTCTGCTTGACCTCTGCTCTGGGCTCTGGGCTGCTCTCCCTTCTTGAGTGAGCACGGAGCCCCAGCGCACTGGAATGGATCCCCAATAAATCCCCTTTTGCCAATTGCATGGAGTAAGTCTCTTGTGTGGTCTCTCCCTCCGACGCTCCGCCGGACTCCTTTTACACTTATAAAATGGAAATCTAATATTGCCATTATTTAGTTAAATCATTCAGTGGCTCTGGATTTTTTAGAGAATAAAGTATAAAATTTTTTAATAGTTTGAATACCTATCATTTACTGAGATCTTACTATGTACCAAGTTATTTCCATTTTACAAAAGAATATGGAATAGTTAAGTTACAAGCAAATAAGGGGAGGAGGTAGGATTAAAATCCAAGTTAATTAAATACAAAAGTATAGACCAAGTTCAGTGAGTGCTCCATGCCTGTAATCCCAGTTACTTGGGAGGCTGAGGAAGGTGGCAGGTCAGTCTGGGTAACTTAGACCCTGTCTTAAAATAAAAATAGGAGTTGGGGTATATAATTCAGTGATAAAGCACACCTGGGTTCAATCCTCAGTACCAAAATAATAAACAAACAAACAAAAATAAATAAATATTCTTGGTCACCATGAGCCACTGCCTCTTATTAAGATTTAGTCCTTATTTTCATTTACCATCCCCCTATACAACATCCATAACCAAATCTTTCAAGTTATGTCATTCACGTATGTGGTATTTCCTTGACCTGGAATACTCTCTATCTATCATCTTCATATGTTGAAGGTCCATTGTTCAGTAGTACTTAAACATGCCATGTCCACTTTGCTTACTCACCATGCCACCTGCCTTGTTTTCATCTACTTTTGCATTCCATGGAACAGACATCCTGGAAAGTCCCTAAGAACACTTAAAATATCTTAGTTAACTTTTCATTTTCTAGAAAAAGAATAGTGCCTAATAGTAGGTATTTGATAATTGTTATCAAATAACTGAGGGAAATGTTGATAAAATTAATTAGTATTGATTTAGAAATTAGAAATGTTTAACTATATATATGGTAAAATGTCAAATATGTTATGCTGACGTTTTTCAAAATGAAACAGCAACCATTGTTAAGGCCTTGTATGTTTGCTCAAAGTCAGCTTCTTAATGCTAAATATTGAGACAAACTCAGATTATTAGTTATAAGATGCAAATAAAATTTAATCTCCACCTGAGTTTTATGTAATTTTGACATTATGGTTGACTTAGTATTTTATTGCCAAAGCTGTTGATTCTTTAAAAAAAAAAACCCAGGGCCTCATGTGTGCTAGGCTAGCACTCTACCGCTGAGCCACAGCCCCAGCCCCAGCTGTTGATTCTTAACACACTGTGACAGTTAGAACAAATAACTCATAGTAACTTAAAAAGGGTAGAGTATTCCAACATGATTGCCTGCTGGACATTTCTTTTTAAGAGAGAGAGAGAGAGAATTTTAAAATATTTATTTATTTTTAGTTTTCGGCAGACACAACATCTTTGTTTGTATGTGGTGCTGACGATCGAACCCGGGCCGCACGCATGCCAGGCGAGAGCGCTACCGCTTGAGCCACATCCCCAGCCCATGCTGGACATTTCTTAGTGTGCATGGTTTGCGATTACAATCTTAAGCAGAGAATATATAAAAGTTGTGCCTCACTACTGAAATACTGTAATAGAGATAGCCTTTTAAATATAAGGAGGTTTAGAGTGAACTTTGCTGTATAAGTTTCTCCATTTTGGATCAACATTGTAAAAATGATAAACAGCTATAATATTTTACCCCATGTAGGATGTTTCTGACATTCGCAATATCTCACTGAGGTTTCAATACAATATCTCATATTTGACTGTGAAAGAGGAATTTATCACAGAAGAATGAAGAAAATATTTCTACTACTGATTTTATACGGTTCATTTTGGCTTACTTCAAACCCAACAAGTTAACACACTACTGAGAAGTGATTCAATTTTATATGTACTATATAAAGCAGTTTATAATAGAATTAAGATGATTTCCTAAAGGAGAATCAAATTTACATGAATGGTTATGTTGGTTATTTGGCTGTAATGAAAACACTGCCTTTGAATGACAATAGATTCTCTCTTTTTAATTCCAGAATTTACATAAGATCTTCAAGTGACAGTTTATCATCAGACTTTAAAAATACCAGTAAATTTATGTCCTTAAACCTGCATAGATTAGTCTTCTCCTTTATGTAAATCCTTTATGTCATTTCATTATATAACTTCCTTTATGAAATGTCACCTTGATTTAACTTCATGATCTCTACTTTGCCAGGCTCAGTTGCAGAGTTTCCCTTTTCTCATTTATAAATTGAGGAGCTTCCCTTGCAGGATATTTAAGCATCCTCAGTCTCTTCTCTGCCTACTGCAAGCCACTAGCAATTCTTTTATTCCCAGTTGTAACAATCAAAAATGTTTACAGACATTGTCAAATGTCTCTTGTGGATAGGAGGGGCAAATGGCTCCTTTGGTTTAGACTTAATTGAGAGTTTAATAATATTAAATAAGAGTCAGTAGGTAGTAATGTAACTAGGATGGAACCAGTGAGTTACAAAGCCTAGGACATGGCTAAATCAGAAATCTATTCTTCAAGCTGTCACATGAAGGGCTAGGCTACACTTTTTTTTTTTTTTTTGTACTAGGGATTAAACTCAGGGGCACTCAACCACTGAGTCACATCACCAGCCCTATTTTGTAAATTTAGAGACAGGGTCTCACTGAGTTGCTTAGAGCCTTGCTGTTGCTGAGGCTCGTTTTGAACTCTCGATCCTCCTGCCTCTGCTTCCCAAGCTGCTGGATTACAGGAGTGCACCACTATACCCAGCTGCTAGTCTACTCGTGATACAGATTTTTCACCTAAATTTTTCTCAATCCTTATTTTTCTGAGAGGAACAATGATTTCTAGAGAAACAATTGCATGTGAACTGGGAGACCTGGACTCTAGTCATGCCTTTATGGAGCTCACTATCTCCCAAGGGGCTAAGCACAGAAACTAAAAATACTGTTTAATAAATAAGTTGTTTTAATTTTATCCTCAACAGTCACTTGTTTTTTTTAATCTATGTTCCCTTTCATAAGGCAACATTTTAAATATTTGAAGACAACCGTTATGTTTCAATACTCTAAAACTTCTCTATTTACCAATAATTCTTGAAATATTTATTGGATGCTAACTATTTTACAATGCTAGCAGGTGATGGGTATACGGCATCAAACAAATAACAACACAGAAAACATCTGTTGGAGACTACATTCTAGTTAGGGGAGATATAATAAAAAATACATATTTAATATTCAAGGTAGCAAGGAAATGGACTAAGGAAAGATAAGGAGTCTCAGGAAGATGGGGGCATTGTTATTAAACATAGGCTAGTTACAAAAGTCTCTCTGATAATAGGACTTCTAAGTAAAAAAATGAGGAACAGGTGCCAGGCATTGTACTAGTTCCAGGGGTGGGAGTAGGGCAGGGCCAAGATATCAGAAATTCCACCCCGAGTAACTTAAATTCCACCCCGAGTAACTTTAAGTCAAAACTTCAAGGTCAGTAGAAATAAAGAATATAAAAAATACGGTAGAGAGGACACCTACTAGGTGCAAAAGCCAGGAAGTGAGAGAGCAGAACAAGAATATGATTAGGCTGCAGAGTCTGGAAGAGGCTAAATACCCCAGATATTTCAACTGGTCTTCCCAGATCCTTTGCCAATCTAGGAGAGGTGTTCTCTGTGTTTCTCTTTGAGGGGATGACCTGATTGGTGCTATTACTTGCTTTATTCTGGATGCCATATTTCTTTTTTCTTTCTTTCTTTTTTTTTTTTTTTTTGGTACTAGGGATTGAAATCAGGGGCACTTGATCACTGAACACATCCCCAGCCCTATTTTGTATTTTATTTAGAGACAGAGTCTCATTGAGTTGCTAAGCACCTCGATATTGCTGAGGCTGGCTTTGAACTCACGATCCTCCTGCCTCAGCCTCCCGAGCTGCTGGGATTACAGGCTTGTGCCACCGTGCCCAGTTTGGTTGCCATATTTCTACAAGGAAGACTGCAGTTACAATACATTGAGTTTGTAATCCATCATATCCACTCATTTTTTTTTCACACGAAATATTACAAGTACTTGAGGTATACTAATCCTCACGGAAGTTTATGTTCTAGCCACAAAACTTGGAGAGGATAAGACATGCAAATGAAAGGGTAAAGTTTCTAAGCTGGAAAGCTTGAATGTAAAAGATTAGGTATTATTAAGTTCCTCTGTTACACCCAGATTCCTGAGATAGTTAAGACAACACCCTATTGACCATTTAGCCTAGGGTCACAGGGCCTGGACCAATCAGTTTGAATGTGTAACCCGCTTACGAATGACCAATCACCCCCGCCCAATCTGTTCCCACCAATGAATGTGCCAATCACGTCTCAGAGTTGTTGTTCAATTTCCCCGCGCCTCATGATGATTTGTTCTGATGTATGCAAAGCCTCCCGCCCTCCCCCAAAAGTGTACTTAAGCTCTGTTTGAACCTCTGCTCTGGGCTCTGGGCTGCTCTCCCTTCTTGAGTGAGCACAGAGTCCCAGCGCGCTGGAATGGATCCCCAATAAATCCCCTTTTGCCAATTGCATGGAGCCAGTCTCTTGTGTGGTCTCTCCCTCCGACGCTCCGCAGGACCCCACCCCCTTACACAAAGCCAGAGTTGTGTAAAAACTGAGCTAATTTTAAAACTTCTGATTTTCTTTCTCAGTCCCACTGCCCCTGGAGATATAGCTTCCGTGTGTGTGTGTGTGTGTGTGTGTGTGTGTGTGTGTGTGTGTGTATGTGTATGTTCTTGCTTCCTGTTAATATGTCTGCTGTGAAAATGTTGGAGCACATTTCTAGAAATTTAACACATCTACTTTAATGTTCCACTTGGAATTTTTAGGCTATCTAAAACTCATAATTTCCCTTTTCAACAAATTAACATAACTCTAACATACTTATTTTGAATTCCAAGCATACTTCTATGATGAGAAAGAAAAGTCTCTGGAGTCATTATGTAACCTCATCAGCTTTTAATCATGGCTTTCCTGCTATCTTAGTTTATTCTTATGGGCCTCAAACACTCTAAATGTCCCTATAAGGTCAGCATGGATCCCAGGCCACAAGAGTAGATTTTAGGTGCTCTACCAATAGCACACTGTGAGGATGGCCATAGGCCTGCGCCTAAGCAATTCCATTTTAAAAACCCCAGTTTGAAACCTACAGTAGAGCACGCCCTCAGGCACAAAAGAGTCATTTTTTCCCACCCTGATAAACTCAGAGTGAAGCCTCTGGAAGGCTGTCCTCTGGATAAGAGGGAAAGATGAAAAGATCAGGGTGGGGACCACCAGACCAGAAGTTTTAACCCCAGGGTAAATGAAGTCACTCAGTGAGAAATCTGGTGGTAGCTGATAAAGATTGAAAGGGGGGGTCAAAAGCCCTCAAATTTAGTATAAATAATAGAGCAAATGAACAGACATTCAGCCAGCCAATACTGATGCCCTTATGCTGAGAGCCTGATGAGGACCTGGACTGACATCCCAACACTTTTCATTGTTTGCTGATCCTCTGCATTTTCCTCATCGCTCTCAAACTCTACAGCCACATCTTGATCTTGGTGAGAGCTGCAACTTCTCCCTATGACCCTCCCTTCTCTCCTCAACCAGCTGTCAGCTCCATCCCAGGGGAAGCCTGCCTTGGTTCCAAACCTGATCACCAGGGTCTGAGTGAATGTGCATCTGATGGACTTAAAGCCTAAGGCTTGAGACTTTTGATCTGACACTTGAACTTAGCATGCAGAGGGAATGTCTGTCATTAGCTTGTCATGATTAAGTGTTTTTGCAGTGCTTAGAATTAATTAATCTAAAATGGTTTGCTGTGAATCAATTAGTCTAGAATTGTTTGCTGTGAATTGTCAATTCAGTGCCTAGCATTAAGGATTGTTTCTTGATTTCTTGTTTTCTTGATTAAGAACCTATAGAGTGAAATTGTATTGAGTTATTTGAGTGAATAAAGCATTAAAAAGGGAAGAAGTGTATGGACATCCTTTATTTCTCCCCCTTTTGCCCATTATGACACACCCCAACAACAACAACAAAGAGCAATTATGCTTCACTATGATAACCTTCAAAGTATCTATATCTATTGCATGACATCAGGTTATACATTCTAAATATACACAATAAATTTTTTATTTAAAAAGCTCAACATGATCTTTCTGGGGAAAGTATCTTCTTAAATTGGAAAATAGGGACATAGTGCAATATAAGCCATTTAGGTCCCGAAAGTACCTTTTTCCCAACCTCATACCATGGTTTCTAATTGGCTGAAATATACAACTAATGATTTGCTTCTGCTATGCAGCCCTGGTCAGTGCTGTCTGGATATAGTGGGTATGTACCTAAAGCAACTTTGCAGCACTACTGTGGCTAGCATGGCTAAGATGTGAAGATGACCTGTCTCTTTCGATGCCTAACAAAGCAAATAATTACTCCATTTCACACAGTTAACCTGGGGAGAATGTGATTGACAGGTTTTCAACACATTTAGAGTTTATCAGATTTCAATGCAATATCCACATAGGTTAATTCCACTTCTTGACAACTACAATTTTATTTTTATTCCACAACTATCAGAGATATAGTAATGAACAACCCTAACAAGGTCCTTGCTTTCATGGAGCTGACAGCTTCATGACAAGGGGTACTATAAATAATGACAAATTTAAGTTAAACTTACAGTTTCACCTCTAAAGCCCTTTTCACCTCTGGGTCCCTAAGAGAAGAAAAAAAAGATACTAGTTCAGTGTTACTGATATTTATATATTAAATATAGTTCAGGTTGTCCACAAAAACATTCTGTAAACTTATTTTGTTAGTTTGTATACATTCAAGTTTTCTTTATCTGAGTAAAGCAATGCAAAGCTAAAACAAACCAATATAAAACAAACAAATAAACAAAAATCCTCCAAACTATTGGTTCATTATACTATCTGCAAATTATCCCAATTGGTTGCACTTTAAAGTGACATTGGAATAAAAAGATACTCAATCACTCAAGTCAGGGTAGTGGATCTGACAATCATACAAAACAATTTAGAAGGCAGAATCTTGTTTTTTTTTTTTTTTTAGGATAAAATTTTATCCTCACAGTTTATTTAACCATTTAGGGAAGTGAAATACACTTTTCTAACTGCATTATCATTTATTTGCAAAGTCACATATTTTTATTAGGTATTAGTGATTTATATTTTTTTACTCTTAATGTTTTCTTTTGTCAAATTTTAATTTGTTATTATGACAGCAGAAGGCATTACAATTTTTCATATCTCTGGTTATACACAAAGTAAAGTCACACCACTTGTGTCTTCATACATGAACTTAGGATAATGAGGTCCATCTCATTTCACTTTGTTCCTACCCTCATGCCCCTTCCCGCCCCCTCCCTCCTTTTGCCCTCTCTAGAGTTCATCTAATCTCTCCATTCCCCTATCCCCTAATCACATTATGAATCAGCATCTTTAAATCAGAGAAAACATTTGGCATTTGTTTTTTTGGGATTGGCTAACTTCACTTAGCATTATATTCTCCAATGCCATCCATTTACCTGCAAATGCCATGATTTTATTCCCTTTTTAAATGCTGAATAGTACTCCATTGTGTATATATACCACATTTTCATTCATCAACTGAAGGGCATCTAGGTTGGTTCCACAGTTTAGCTATTGTGAATTGTGCTTCTATAAACACTGATGTGGCTGTGTCCCTGTAGTATACTGTTTTTATGTCCTATAAGGGAGAATCTTTATAAATTCAGGTTATATTCTGTTATTTGTTTCTCTCAGCCTTTGAAAACCCTGTGTCTAGGGTGCATTCCTTTTTCTCTTTCAGTTCCCTCTTTTGAATTCCATTCCATATATTTTGCTGTTGTATACATTTTCATTCAGTTCAAGATATTTTCTACCTTTGAGACTTCCTCTTTGATCTATGAATTATTCAGAAATGTGTGGTTTAATTTTCAAGTGTTTAGAACTTTTCTTATTATCTTTCTTTTTAAAATTTTTTTTACTTTAATTCCATTATGGCCAGAGAACTGTATATCAACTTGTATGACTTCAGTTCTTTTTAGTAAACTTGTTTTTATAACCTAAAAGATCATATATTTTGATGAATGTTCAACGTGTACTTTGAAAACAATGGGTAATCTGGTGGTGTTGAGTAGACTTTCTGCTTTTTCTGTGTTCATTCATATGGAAATTACATATTCTATGGCAAAAAAATGAGAAAAAACTATTTAATCTTTTCTGGAAACTGAATTTACACCTTCATGATATAATGTGGACACTCTTCCATGTCACTCTACATTCTTCTAGATAATCATAATACTTAATATTTACCAATTATAGTATATTATTTAATTTTAATTTATGAGATTTTTCCAATTGCTTTCATTATTAACAGCACTGGTATAGACATTTTTGTCCTCTGAAATTTTTGTTAAAATTCTCTTCCTGAAAGTCGGTGAAGTTGCATGCATACCTGCAAAACATGGGCCAGTGAATCATGTTTCTTCCCATTCATGCCATATACTTTGTTTGCAAGGTAAAAATACTTCTATTATTTATTGGTCATTTATATCACTTCTTTTGTATTTCCTGTCTTGTCCTAAATCTGTTTTAAACTAGAGTATTAACTTTTAAAATACCTCTATGGTGTTTCCCCCCATCTTCTTCCTCTTCCAATCCAGTGTTAACAACATGGTACATATCTCTTTATACTTTTTTCTATTCAAATATTGACAAATACATTCACATATGCGCGGGAGATACTGGTCATATTTTATAACATTGGGGTAATATTATATACTTTTTGATACATCATGCTTTTCCACTTAATATATCACAAAATAACTGAAAATCAGCCAAA
Organism: Urocitellus parryii; assembly: GCF_045843805.1. Lineage (NCBI taxonomy): Eukaryota > Metazoa > Chordata > Mammalia > Rodentia > Sciuridae > Urocitellus > Urocitellus parryii. The sequence goes on from NC_135541.1 coordinate 65,789,220, forward strand.
GTAGATGAAACTAATTCTTTTTAATAATTCCATAATATTCCATGAAATGATTAGATCACAATTTCCTCAACCACTCAACCATTCCTGTATAAATGATCATTCACATGATTTCTTTCTTTTTTTCCTTTTGGTCAATACAGTTTTAAAAATAAAAAAATCCCACTGAATGTAAAGCATGCCTATAATCCTAGAGGCAAGGGAGGCTGAGGTAGGAGAAGTTCAAGGCCAACCTCAGCAACTTAGCAAGGCTAAACCACTTAGTGAGACCCTGTCTCAAAAAATAATCCCTTCCCGAAAAATCCTACATCACATGGAAAATGAACAATATGTTATTGAATGATCAATGGGTTACAGAAGACATAAAGGAGGAAATAAAAAAATTCTTAGAGATAAATGAAAATACAGACACAACATATTGGAATCTATGGGACACAATGAAAGCAGTTTTAAGAGGGAAATTCATCGCCTGGAGGTCATTCCTCAAAAAAAGAAAAAAACAACAAATAAATGAGGTCACACTTCATCTCAAAACCCTAGAAAAGGAAGAGCAAAACAGCAGCAAATGTAGCAGAAGGCAAGAAATAATTAAAATCAGAGCGGAAATCAACAAAATTGAGACAAAATAAACTATTGAAAAAATTGACAAAACTAAAAGTTGGTTCTTCGAAAAAATAAATAAGATCGACAGACCCTTAGCCATGCTAATGAAGAGAAGAAGAGAGAGAACTCAAATTACTAACATACGGGATGAAAAAGGCAATATCACAACAGATACTACAGAAATACAGAAGATAATTAGGAATTATTTTGAAAACCTATATTCCAATAAAATACAAGATAGTGAAGACATCAATAAATTTCTTAAGTCATATGATTTGCCCAGACTGAGTTAGGAGGATACACACAATTTGAACAGACCAATATCAATAGATGAAATAGAAAGAAGCAATCAAAAGACTACCAACCAAAAAAAGCCCAGGACCGGATGGGTATACAGCGGAGTTTTACAAAACCTTTAAAGAAGAATTAATACCAATACTTTTCAAGTCATTTCAGGAAACAGAAAAAGAGGGAGCTCTTCCAAATTCATTCTATGAGGCCAACATCACCCTGATCCCGAAACCAGACAAAGACACTTCAAAGAAAGAAAACTACAGACCAATATCTCTAATGAACCTAGAAGCACAAATCCTCAAAAATTCTGGAGAATTGGATAAAAAACACATCAAAAAAATTGTGCATCATGATCAAGTAGGATTCATCCCTGGGATGCAAGGATGGTTCAATATACGGAAATCAATAAATGTTATTCACCACATCAATAGACTTAAAGATAAGAACCATATGATCATCTCGATAGACGCAGAAAAAGCATTCGACAAAGTACAGCATCCCTTTATATTCAAAACATTAGAAAAACTAGGTATAACAGGAACTTACCTCAACATTGTAAAAGCTATCTATGCTAAGCCTCAGGCTAGCATCATTCTGAATGGAGAAAAATTGAGGGCATTCCCTCTAAAACCTGGAACAAGACAGGGATGCCCTGTACCACCACTTCTATTCAATATAGTTCTCGAAACACTGGCCAGAGCAATTAGACGAAAAAAATTAAAGGCATAAAAATAGGAAAAGAAGAACTTAAATTATCACTATTTGCGGATGATATGATTCTATACCTAGAAGACTCAAAAGAGTCTACAAAGAAACTACTAGAACTAATAAATGAATTCAGCATAGTGGCAGGATATAAAATCAACACGCATAAATCAAAGGCATTTCTATATATCAGCAACAAAACTTCTGAAATGGAAATGAGGAAAAACACCCCATTCACAATATCCTCAAAAAAAAAAAAATAAAATACTTGGGAATCAACCTAACAAAAGAGGTGAAAGATTTATACAATGAAAACTACAGAACCCTAAAGAGAGAAATAGAAGAAGATCTTAGAAGTTGGAAAAATATACCCTGTTCATGGATAGGTAGAACTAACATCATCAAAATGGTGATATTACCAAAAGTTCTCTATAGGTTTAATGCAATGCCAATCAAAATCCCAATGGCATTTCTTGTAGAAATAGATAAAGCAATCACGAAATTCATATGGAAAAATAAAAGACCCAGAATAGCAAAAGCAACTCTAAGCAGGAAGTGTGAATCAGGAGGTACAGTGATACCAGATTTCAAACTATACTACAGAGCAATAGTAACAAAAACAGCATGGTATTGGTACCAAAACAGGCGGGTGGACCAATGGTACAGAATAGAGGACACAGAGACTAATCCAAAGTTACAACTATCTTATATTTGATAAAGGGGCTAAAAGCATGCAATGGAGGAAGGATAGCATCTTCAACAAATGGTGCTGGGAAAACTGGAAATTCATATGCAACAAAATGAAACTGAATCCCCTTCTCTCACCATGCACAAAAGTTAACTCAAAATGGATCAAGGAGCTTGATATCAAATCAGAGACTCTGATAGAAGAAAAAGTTGGTTCCGATCTATATATTGTGGGGTCGGGCTCCAAATTCCTTAATAGGACACCCATAGCACAAGAGTTAATAACAAGAATCAACAAATGGGACTTAAACGAAAAAGTTTTTTCTCAGCAAGAGTAACAATAAGAGAGGTAATTAGGGAGCCTACATCATGGGAACAAATTTTTACTCCTCACACTTCAGATAGAGCCCTAATATCCAGAGTATACAAAGAACTCAAAAAATTAAACAATAAGACAACAAATAACCCAATCAACAAATGGGCCAAGGACCTGAACAGACACTTCTCAGAGGAGGACATACAATCAATCAACAAGTACATGAAAAAATACTCACCATCTCTAGCAGTCAGAGAAATGCAAATCAAAACCACCCTAAGATACCATCTCACTCCAGTAAGATTGGCAGCCATCAGGAAGTCAAACAACAATAAGTGCTGGCGAGGATGTGGGGAAAAGGGTACTCTTGTATATTGGGACTGCAAACTGGTGCAGCCAATTTGGAAAGCAGTATGGAGATTCCTGGGAAAGCTGGGAATGGAACCACCATTTTGCCACGACCCCCAGCCGGCAAAGGAAGACGCGACACAGGATTCTTCCTTCAGCAGTTTATTCAGGCCTTTATTTTGACATGTCTTCTAGCTTCTATTACTTCTACTACTACTACTACTACTCCTACTACCTCACCCGAGCGCCCCAGCCTTGATAAAGCACATCAAGCCCCAATGCACAACTGCCACGTGGACTTTTCTCATAGGGTGCCAAGTCACAGCGCCAACTCATTCTGATAAGGAGTTGTTTGTCACAGACTACAGCGGAAACCAGCACCATCTTGTAATGGCGGCCACAGTTCAAAGAAACGGCTCACCACACCATTTGACCCAGCTATTGCCCTTCTCGGACTATTCCCTGAAGACCTTAAAAGAGCGTACTCTAGGGATACTGCCACATGGATGTTCATAGCAGCACAATTCACAATAGCTAGACTGTGGAACCAACCCAGATGCCCTTCAATAGATGAATGGATAAAAAAATGTGGCATTTATACACCATGGAGTATTACTCAGCAATAAAAATGACAAAATCATGGAATTTGCAGGGAAATGGATGACATTAGAGCAGATTATGCTAAGTGAAGCTCGCCAATCCCTAAAAAACAAATGCCAAATGTCTTCTTTGATATAATGAGAGCAACTAAGAACAGAGCAGGGAGGAAGAGCAGGAGGAAAAGATTAACATTAAACAGGGACATGAGGTGGGAGGGAAAGGGAGAGAAAAGGGATATTGCATGGAAATGGAAGGAGACCCTCATTGTTATACAAAATTACATATAAGAGGTTGTGAGGGGAATGGGAAAAGAAAAAACAAGGAGAGAAATGAATTACAGTAGATGGGGTAGAGAGAGAAGATGGGAGGGGAGGGGAGGGGGGATAGTAGAGGATAGGAAAGGTAGCAGAATACAACAGTTACTAATATGGCATTATGTAAAAATGTGGATGTGTAACCGATGTGATTCTGCAATTTGTATTTGGGGTAAAAATGGGAGTTCATAACCCACTTGAATCTAATGTATGAAATATGATATGTCAAGAGCTTTGTAATGTTTTGAACAACCAATAAAAAAAAATAATCCCTTCTCTGTCTCAAAAAAAAAAAAAAACCCAAAAACCACCTCAGAATGTAGCTCAGTGGTTAAGCACCCTGGTTTCAATCCCTGGTACCAAGACAAAACAAAACAAACAAAAACTGTATAAAGATTTCTTAATGTATTAGGTGCTTCTGTAACTTTGGGTAAAATTCCTCAAAAGGAATTGCTTGATTAAAGGACAAATGTATCTATATTTGAACAAATATCTTTCCATAAAGGCTGTAATTCACTTTAAACCATTGGAAAATTAGAGTACTGATCTCCCTATATCTGCTTTTGAGAGGCAAGATATAATTTGTGTTAGATATAATTAATTTGCATTTCTAACTTAAAATTAGGTGGTTCTCTTTTAAAATAACTACTGACTTTTTTCAATTTATTTTTCATTTTTCTATTGAGTTTTTGAACTTTTTTATACCAAATTTAAAGAGCTCTTAGTGTAGTAAACTGTTTTATGTTGTATGCTTTACAAATATTTTTTCTCACTCTATATTAACTTTTGATTTTATTTGGGGAATATTTTTTCCCACACAAAATTCATGTAGGTTTTTATTGGATATTTCAATATTCAAGTAGGTTTTCTGCTTTTTTATTTTAAAGTTTTCCGATTTCTTATCTTATAAATAAGGTCTGCCCAACACTTAATCTGTACTTAAGTTTTCTAGATAATTGTAATAAGATTTTTACTATTTAATTTTCATATTAAAGTCTTTACAAGTTCATGACGGATTAATTTTTTTGTTGTTTTTTTGGGTTCTAATTTCTTACAGCAATAATGGTACTCAAAGTAATTCCATCTTCTCTCCTAATATAGGTGCAGGCATGTGGCTGCAGGTAGTCAATTAGAAATGAGAAATTTGCAATGTCTAAATATGATTTCTAAGAAATTGTAATTTTCTTGCTATAAGCTTAAAAATGAAAGTAACATTCAGGTTGGGAGAGCAGAGATATGGAAAGGCAAAGGTCTTGTACAACAAACATAATTGAATCACAAACCAAATATGAATCCTTCTTACCACTGGGCTTCCTATTATATGACATAAATTTCTATTAAAGCCAGTTTGATTTAGGGTTCCTATTACTTCTAGCCAAACCATCCTAATGGATATACTATTTTTGTTACAATAAATTTATATATAGTCTTAGATCTAATTCCTATATTTTCTAGTCTGTTATACTGATCTGATTATTTAATTTTTACTACCATGTAATTTCATTTACAATGACAAGTCCCTTACCCACACCACTATTTTTCCACGATGTTTTGCCATTCTGAAATACTTAGTTTTTCATAATAAACTTTTCTTCTTAGAAAGGAAAAAAATATAGAAGATGGAAAAAATTTGATGTGCATGCTGGATTTTATAAGGGCTTTTAAGAACTGTTTATAAACAAAGCATAGTGAAATATTTTAACTAAGACATTTCTTGATCACATTTTCCTTGACCAATTAATATATCACATTTTTGACAGAAGAGAACAATCATTCCATAATCAAAACAGTATGTGCTTCTTAGCTAGTTAAAGAACCACCCACTGAAATATGAGAATTTTCCCACTTAAAATCTTATATGGCTCTGAGTGGCAAATATTGGAAGTGTAGAGAATATTGAGTTACACATTTTCTTTCTTTTGATTAAAAATCCAATAACTTTGGTGGCAAGTTCTCCAAATTTATTAGAGAATAGTTGTATTTAATACTTGAAGTATTCTACCTTTATTTTTTCTATCTCTTTGTCTATATATAATAATTTTAAATGATTCAAAATATTGACTTCCCTAAGGAAATGAATCTTTCCTCCCTAAGTCTCAATCTGGCCCTTTCTGTACTCCTTCTCTTGTTTGCACTGTTATGGTTATTGCAAAACTTTCCCATGACCATCTCCCCAGTCACTATCTTATTTCTTTGTTTTACTTTATAGCCATATTTCTCGAAGCCCTGCAATATATGATATGTTTCCTCTTCAGATATAGCTTGAAAAGAGTAAAAAGCACTGGTTTTGAAGTAAGAAACATCAGATATGTAATTCAGTAGCTCTATTACTTTGAATAACTATATCTCTTAACTATTTCCTCATCTATTTAAGAGAAATAATAATATCTACTCCAAAGTTTGCTACGAGAATTTGAGAAAAGTTGTGTGTGTAGGGTGGAGTGGAAGACAAAACAAAACCAAAACACACTATAGGAGTTAAAAATTTTTGAGAAATGTCCTTAAATATTTTATCTATCCTTTCTTTACTATATTGTCTACTGCAACTTGCTCCCTCAAAGATCACTGTTGAGGGGCTGGTAGAGTGTTCAAGCATGTGCAAGGCCCTGGGTTCGATCCTCAGCACCACATAAAAATAAATTAATGAAATAAAGGTATTGTGTCCAACTATAACTAAAAAATAAATATTAAGAAAAAGATCACTGTTGACTACTCCTTCCTTAAAATTTCCATCTACCTAAGGCTGCACTATCCTGATTTTTCTGCTGGTTCTACCATTCTCTTTTTCTTTCCTTTAAACTGGGTACTTCCTGAGACTCAAATCTTGGTGGTCTGCAGGTCTTTGCTATCTTTATTTTTTTTTTCCAGAAAACAAACCCATTTTTATAGCCTCAGTGATCATTTCTATGCTTATGACTCCCCACTCCTAGACTCTGTTCTATTTTCTTTACTAAGCTCCAGTTTTAGGTGCCAACTTCACTGCTCACCCTTTCTTCATTACATATAGGATCCCTAAGTTCTCAGTAATGACCTTCCAGAAAAATGTATATGTATTTTTGTCTTTTACTCCTCAAATATCCAGGACGATACTCTGAGACTTATTCTAGAAATAGGAATAAATTCCACCACCACCACCACCACCAACAACAACAACAACAAAAAAAAAGAGTATAAAAAACAAAGAAAACAATTGTATTGTGACAAACTTACAGTTCTACCAGTTGGACCTATTATACCTTCTCTGCCAAGAGGGCCAGTATTTCCCTGTTGGGATTAAAGAAAAGCAGTCAGTCTCATGAAAATTTCAAAGAAATATTTTCTGCAATGGTAAAATAGCCATGTGTAAATAATTATGGTTTTTATGATAAAATCTTGTAGTATTACTATAAATTGTAGTGATCTTGGTTAACAGTATGTGACACAATTGTGTATACTATTATAGTTTCCTTTCTGGACCGCTGTATATGTATAATTTCCAACAAGTACAAATTAGAATCAGAATGTTTATGTGGTCATAAGTCAAATGATACATATTATACATGTGTCATTACATAACAAATAAAACAAACTTTAAAAAGAACAGAATGATGAACAAAATTTTGAACAAATTTTTGTACACACGCAGAAGGAACAAGTGTTTGAGTGAACTGAGGTGTATAATAGACAATACAGGAAAGAATTGGGGGGTATCATATATAACCAACCAAACTTTAGTTTCTTTATCTGTAAAATAGGGCCACTGTGAAATTAAATGTGAAAAGAGCCTTTTAAACTGTAAGATGATATTTGCTTATGAAGATAATCTTGAATGAGTTCAAGCCCCTGCAGATTCCTTCCATACTAGGTATGTTTCTCAATGCCTATTGTTTCTCAATGAATACAAAATCCTTGTTTTAGTGTTTCCCAACAATTTTCACTTCAATTTATACTGCCTGTAAAATTGTCTTTCTGGCTAACACTTAACCTATTACATAAATGTAGATATCTAACAGGCTTTATCTTTTTCTGACTCTTACAAAGGTACAGAGATTAGAGTATTATCATTTGAAATAATTATAACATCATGTGGTCTATTAGTCAATAGTTCTAATATTAATTGGCTTAAAGTGAAGTTACTTGTTGGTCTAAATCTAAGAGAATACTTTGTAAACACAGAGATTGTCTTCAAGTGATAATTTGTAAATATGGTAGTCAAAATTGAAAGCATTCCCTCTAAAAACTGGAACAAGACAGGGATGCCCTCTTTCACCATTTCTATTTAACAGTTCTTGAAACACTGGACAGAGCAATTAGACAGACTAAAGAAATTAAAGGGATATGGGTAGGTAAAGAAGAACTCAAATTAGCACTATTTGCTGACAATATGATTCTATACCTAGAAGACCAAAAAAGTTCCACCAGAAAATTTTTAGAACTAGTAAATGAATTCAGCAAAGTAGCAGGACACAAGATCAACACCCATAAATCAAAGGCATTTTTGTGTAACAGTGACAAATCCTCTGAAAGGGAAATGAGGAAAACTACCCCATTTACAGTAGCATAAAAAAAATACTTGTGAATCAACTTAATGAAAGAGGTGAAAGACCTCTACAATGAAAACTACAGAATGCTAAAGAAATATTCTAAAAAAATTCTGAAAAAAAATTTTGAAATTTTGATTTATATTTTCTTTAGGACAGTGGTTTTCAGTTGTAAAGTTTTTCAGGACTCCTTTCTACTGCATCTGAGCTGTTTCCTGTCTTCCTCTCTGTTTTCTCCACATTTGCCTTGGCAGTTGTAGTTAGCCATACAGATGACATTAAAGTTTCAGTTTTATAAAATATCTCATCATTTAGCAGACTATGATTAATAAAACAAAATAAAGGTAATAACCATTAACTGCTGGTAGTTTATTTATATTCTCTAGAGTTTGAAACTATAGGCACTACAATGTTATCTGGAGTTCTTCAGATCCTGATTTTGAAACTCCTTAAACAACTCTTATCATTCTCTTGGGACACTTGCCCCTGAGATGGGAAAACACAGTTATCGGGAAATACTTTTCACAGTGTGGTCTGAAGAGCTCTGGTCACAGGCAAGCCTCCACCAGGTGGTGCGTGGGGGTGGTCTCTGGCTTCTGGTTGCATTATGCTTATGACATGAAACTACTTTTTGTTTTTGCTACCAGTGTGAGTTAATAAATACACTCTCCAGTCTTCACAGTAATTCTGATGATTCTTTTTTTAAAGTAAGAACTGGAAAATATGGGTGGTCTATGGAGGTATTTTGCTAAAGTTAATTTATGAACTGCAAAATGTTGAACTCCATAAGTACTCTTAAGATTTTCTATCTGAAAAAATCATTTTATTAAGCTATTAATTCGGAGTATACTAATTTTTGAGTTCATAAGTCCTACAACAAGCAAAGAAGCACAATTTCTAGATAGCCAATATGACCCTACACTTACTCTCTGCCCAATAGGACCTTTAGGACCTGATATTCCAACAATGCCAGCATCTCCCTCAGGACCCTAGACATATAATAAGAAGAAAAAGATAAAAATTTTAGTTCTATGTTATTATTTTACAAAGAAAATAATCTTATACCCATCTATCAAGAATTGCTTCCTCAAAAATACTCTTAAAATATGTGAACAAAAGGAAATCGTACAATAAAATTTCTAGGAAAATATATAATTATACATGTTTAACAATTAAAATGATCAAAATTTAAATATATGACTGTACCAATTGAAATTATGCAGGTTAAAAAGAAAAGCTCAAGTCAGAGACTAAATATTTCAATAACTCTTTTTCTAGATAGCTTGAAGATGAGCAGAAAATAGATAAACATACTTTGGGGCCTGGGAATCCTTGGAAACCTGTCAAACCTTGATCACCATGTTCACCCTGAAATTGTATAGACATGATAATCATTACTGTGCACTGGTGGCTTAGTCTGTAGAATGGGTACTTGGTGAATTTCTGGATTGGCACATACAGGTTGCCCTTTCAGACCAGGCTCTCCATGTGGTCCTTGATCACCCTGTGTTCCTCTGTGACCTCTTTTACCTCGAACTCCAGGTTGACCAGGGAGCCCTTGTTCACCCTGTGGATAAAACAAAGAAAGGTGATCTTGACCTCAGAACTTATAAACATATTGACTTTTCAATGGAACTCAAAGACTTAAGCATAGTGAAAGCACCGGGGAAATCAAATTCTAAATAATTGTTTCCACCAATATTTTCCAGCAAGTAATATTTGATTTTAAGAAATAAGAGGTATAGCAGTAAGGAAAGAAAATTTCAGAGATTGTGGTGGTAAGTGTGTAAAGAGGAAAGCAGGAGGTAATTATAAAACTAGAAGGGGATATGAGGGCTACAGAGGGGATGGGCGAAGGTGGAGTATGTGTGTGTGTGTGGGGTTACATGAGATGGAACTTGTATATTATTTGAATTGACATCATTTTGATGTATTTTTCCTAACCATACAGAGATGACTCAGCCATCTGATAGCAGAAACAGAGCAGTCTCCTAAGTATAGACCAGAACCCATGTTTTTTTTCCATAATTATCATCTCAGTTCCACCATTAAGAAATTTCCATTATCTGTTTTCTTAGGTCCCTTTATTCCCTAAAAGCCCACTTAATGATACACATAATTTCCATTATCATGTTTTTGAGTCAAGTTTTTTTCATTTATTTTGATTTTCTTTTTTTTTTTTGAAGTGAGAGTTGGAATACTTTTTATACCATTTCTAAAAGTAAACTTAGGAATCAGGTGAATTTTATAGATAGATAGGATAATAAAAAAATGATGCTTGGTAGACTTTTGCCAAAAATGCTGTAAAATTAACAAATATCTTTCACTTTATTGACACAAACCTGTAAGTTTGAGACTTGACAAGTGTAGGTCCTCTTTATGCAGACTCATACATGAGAGGTAGGAATCTTTCTTATTTCTTTCCCTTGTTTTATCATTTGTTTAGCTGCTTGGGTTTTAGTAGAAAGGGATAATTATGGTATAAACATTAACAGAAGGCTAAAACTATAAAGAGTGAGCAACTGGATCATCAGTTTCAATTTACTTATATGGGTCAGAAATCTAAAATTTCTCTAGACGTAAACTGAGAAAATCAAGTTAAGATGTAATAAAATTTTGGAAAAGATAGATAACAAAGAAGGAAGAACCCAAATGAGTCCAAATTAGATTTTTTTTTCTTTTTTTTTTGGGTAGTGTTGGGATTGAACCCAGGGCCTGCTAGTCAAATACTCTCTTCCACTGAGCTACACTCAAAGCCAGCATTTCTTAAAGCTTAACTAGATCTGGGTAATGAACTGTTTTGCTTAATCACATGCACTATGGCCATTACAGGAAATGGACACACACAGACCATTCATTTTCCTTTTTCCCTAATGTGTTTTTACTATTAACCAAATTTTATTAAAAGATATTAATCTTGCCATCTTGTGATCTAGCCAATGAACCCAGGACAAGTATAAGGATGGCCAATACTGCTTAACCATCAGAAAAAAACATTAACGTACCTTTGGGCCTGGAACTCCAGGGCTTCCTGGAAGGCCTGATGAGCCCTTTATTCCTCGAGGACCTGGAGACCCAGCGAGTCCTGTTCTTCCTGGACTGCCTTTGATGCCCTAGAAAGCATAGACAAGAAATGAAACTGCGAAGTTCCTATTAAATTGATGTAGAGACTCAATAAGTTTAGGAAGGGTTGTGCTCCAGAAGACTGCTGTTGATGTACTGCCTAGGTTCTGCAGTTATCCAGGGCTTCTTTCCCCAAAAAGTGAAACAATTAAAGAATATTTTGGAAGCACCTAGCATATACTTGAAATCTATAATAGTTAATATGATAATCTTGGGTTTTCTAAATGAAAATACCAAGGCAGTACAAAGTTTGCCAGTACCTTCTAAATTATGTAGCCTAAGTGTAAAGTATGTTATGTGACATTCTTTTTTAAAAAATTATACAACTCTAATAACTGATTAATGTTTCCTTATGAAAAATTTTCTCAACCACACATGATCTGAGAAAATTTACTAAAAATAGTTGGGAACAAAGCTAAGCAAGCCAATAGTATATCCTTAAAACCAAATCCTAATTAAGGTTTGCAAACTATGGTTTGCAAGCCAAACTCTGGTAATTCATCTGTTTTTTTATAGCTTATGACCTAAGAATAGTAGTTTTTACATTTTTAAATGATGGGAAAAATCAATAGAAGAATAATACTTAAAGATGTGAAAATGATACGAAAATAAAATTTAAATAAATGTGAATAAAGTTTTATTGGAACACAGCCATACTCATTCATTTATATATTATCTGGCTGCTTTTATACTACAATAGCAAAGCTGAGTAGATACAGTGGAGAACTTCTCATGCATTTTCATTTCTATGCACTGCTGCTCGGTGCATAGGAATTGTAATGAGGTAGTTAAAACTTAGTATTTCAAGTGGAACATACATTGTCTTAGTGTGTCATTTTATATTATTTGTTTTATTATCTGTAATACTAGCAAGAAATTTGAGCATAGTAGCAGAGTGTTCTGTACAAAGTTCCAAACAATGTTTCACACAAGTAAAGAACAAATACTTCTTATGAATACACAGATGGATGATTAATTTTGCTTGCAAGAGAAACAGACACTAATCCCTAGACATTCTTTCCAGTGACTTATTTTGACTTGTTTAAAACTATTCAGCAAAAGGTAAAGTCATTCTGGGCAAATTTTAAAAAGTAAGTAAAGCCATAATAGTTATTACTTGTGGTTAGAGATGCTGCAGTCAATGAATAGTTCATCTGAGTCCTATAAAATTTAATATAATGATTAAGAGTACATGATGTTTCATGGCTGAAGGGTTCTATTATTCTCAGACAGAAGCCATTCTTTTTGAAGAAATCAGTTTTGAATCCTTTAAGAAAGTGTTGTCAATTTTGATAGAAGTGAAACTGATGGCATAAGTTTTGACATCCTAAGGAAACAAGAACTGTACTTGGATGAGTTAAGGGCAGCAAAAAAGATCAAACGCCAAGAGTTACTTTTAATTGAGTGCCTCCTATGTGTCAGAAACTGTAGCAGCATTATGGTTACATTTAATTTCAGTTAAGGAAAGAATATGGCATTGCCTTTCCATTTGATTTTCCTCTGGGGAACTGAATGGAAAGATCTGGGAAGGAAAATGGGGTTACCTATACACATTTAGAAGAAAGAGACAGACTCTGCAATGATGATGCTTGGTGTGTATATAATATTGAAACATCAAAGAGAATGTCTCTCAGTTATTCCCTTGGTTTAGCTGTTGTAACCTTATTTAGATTGAAAGAAACATATTAAGAAATTAGTAATACATAAAATTTGTTAAATCTGGGCAACAATAGAAAATCACATTTTAAGGAGGATTAGCTGGGGAATACTATCTTTAAAATTATGCTGAGTAAAATTTTAAGTATTTATGATGTTAATTTCATTGATTTCTCAACACTAGAATGATAAAAATTAAAGTGACATCAAATTTCAAATTAGTTGAGATTTTTTTTAAAGAACTATCTTGAAAATTATTTTAGGAAAACATTTTTTTTCTTCCTTTGCTTTACCAACCACTAGGCACCTCTTTCCACATGGCATTATATTTATACAGTTATTAAATGTGTTAGGAAGGTAGTAATTTAAATTAATTTACTTTCTATGGTACCAAAAATAAGTATGCTGTCCTGAAATTTCTTTGCACTATTAGGCAATGGAAGTACTCTGGGTTTTCTTTCTTTCTTCTTCTTCTTTTTTTTTTTGATTAAACCAGCAAACCCATGAGTTATAAAAGTGATACTTTGCTTCCTTTACTCTAGCAACTAAAAACACTTTTGTTTAAATAGACATTTCTCATTTTATTTGGTTTACTAAATATATCCCTTCTAGGAAAGAATTGGCTGTTTAAAAATATGTGGGATAGTAATTATTAGGTGATTATATGTAAGACTACATTATACATAAATAATGTAGCATTCATAACGTTTTCCTGCAGTGCCAGTCATAAGTAATGTAGCCAACTTCTAGAAAAAAAAGATTTATGAATGAGCTGTATGCTAAAGTTAGGAGGTAATTTTAGTTTTGAATCTCTAACTAAATGAAACTTAGGGAAATGAGAGCAAGATGGAGGCAAATCTGAAGGTGGTAAAGATAGATTCGCTTGACTTATGTCCATTCCCAAGAGCAAAGAAAACTAAGTAACCAATTCTTCAAATGTAATAAAAACAGGCATTTTGATACTGTTTTACCTCACATATAATTAATTATTACTAACAATTACTAATTATTTTCATTATAACAATTAATGGCTTATCAATACTGAAAAATGGACAAGGCAAAAGCCTCTATAATACTGGACAAAAGAAGTGTATCCTATGAATCTCATTCATACAAGTGTCAACACACTGTCACAGGATTACCAGGGCATAAAAGGGGACGTTTCAGCTATACTGTGGCTCCTAGACATGTTTAGGCTCACGCTGCTATGAAGAAATAAATGTATATCCTTTTGTTTAAAAAATAACAAAGACTATACCCTTGCTACCTTATTTTATCCTCCAATAATTCTGTGAACACGCAAAACTTTTTCCTGACTGTGTTTTCATTTTGGCTCCTTTCTCATAGAAGTTCTCATATCTAGTTTAGTCTTACCTTCAGTCCTCAGCTCAAGTACGACTTTCTCAGTGACTCTCTCGGCTATTCCATACAGAACCTGCTCCTCTCATTATCTCATAGCTCTATATTTTTCACAACACAACACCATTAACCAGTCATATTTATTAGTATGGAAAGATATTAACTCAATAAGTGCATGTAGTGTGTATTAAGCATTTTATATACAATATTTCATTTGATGCTTATAAAAGTAATATGAATTAGGTATTATATTCATTTAATAGACTATGCTTAAGAGTTTAAATAGCTAATACATCTAAACTGAGGTCTCTAAGTTGCAGTTATTATACAAAGAACATTTATGGCTCAAAGGTTTATAGAGCTTCTCTTATGAGCCTCACACTGTACAAGGTGTCAGGGACACAAAGATGAGTAAAACACAATTGTTCTACAAGAGTTTACAACTTCTTGGAAGAGAAAGACATGAAGACAAGTAATTAGCACCTATATTATTCATTCTCTGATAGAGGAAGTGCCTTGAGTATACAGAAGTTCAAAGCAGACATGCTTAATTCTGATTTAGAAGAGAGCATAAAGGAAGTATTCTTTGAATTAAATACTGAAAGGTTAACAGATTGTTTACCACAAATTTGAGGGAAAGATGGAAAAGTTTTCTAAACAGAGGGAATAAATTACATGTACAAAGACAAGCCAGTAAATACAAAGAATTTGGAGGAAATTTCTAAGTAACTAAGTATACTTAAAAGAGTATGTTAAGAACTGGAACAAAATCAGGCTGCCTGGTTTTAAATTCTTGCTCCATTATTCATTGTGTACCCTTGGGCAAGTTAGTCTCTTTGAGTCTCAGTTTCCTTTTCTGTAAACTGGAGAAAATAGCTATATCTACTTCATGGAGAGTCTGTGAAGGTTAAATAATTTAATATATTTTCAGCACCTGGAATAGTGCTTGGCACACAGAAAGCATTTAATAATCGTTAGCTGTTATTATGACTGAAATGTACAACACATGTGAGGAACAAGGTAGCTGAAACAGTGGCCAATAATGAAGGAACATCATTCCAAATAGAGCATGAACTTTATCTAATTGGGAGCCACTGAAGATTGAACTAGGAAAGTTACATCCCCTCACAAATCTTTCACTTTGTTGCTAATAAGTAGTCAGAGTTTTGTCTATTCTGGAAGAGGTCCTAATGAGTGGAAAATGGGCCCAAACAAGCAACAAGGTTTGGAAAAAATGGAGAAAGTAGTAGTCAGGATGAACCATAACTAGATTAATCAATATGTTAGTAATGAAAAGTCAACAGAATTGGCCAAATGGAGTATAGTGTAACTATTCGTAGACTAGAGAACACAGAGAAAGCAGATGAGCAGCTGGGCTGATGGTGTTCCTGCTTCCATGGTGGTCCTGCTGCTCCATGCTTGGATTAGGAGTGGGTTGATGAAGTGTGTTTTTCCTTCTTACACAGTACTGGAAACAATCCACAAATGGAAAACTCAAGGTTTTCAATGTTCTTTTAACACAAGAATCTCATTTTAGACAACATTGAAGCCTGGGTTCACCTGAAAAACTCTAAATTCAATATTGAAAGGCCTTGATTTGTCGTAAGTCATTAGTTTTGTTTCATTCTTTCCTTTCCAACAACCCTGCAGCAATAAAAAATAAATAAATAAAAAGACCAGTAAGCTTTGGTTTTGGTGACAAATGGATTTATGATTTGTGTAAGGAAAAGTTGTTTTCCTTTTTCCTAAATGATTGAGGTAGTATGTTCATACAGAAGTTCAACTCAATGAAAGCAGCATGGTAGACTCATTTACTACAGATGTGCTAAGTCTACTTGGCTCAGAGCACTCATTTGTACAGAGGGAAATTCACAAAGGCAGCTCAAACCTCCTCAGTACTGTCCTTCAGTTACAGTCACATGACCTTGAATAAACACTGAAACTGCAGAGTAAATGTGCCAGAAATTCTTTAATTTCTTGGACACATTGAAAAAAGAAAAGAAAGAACATTGTTTAGGAAAATTAGGTAGTTGCATAATGCTAAAAATCCCCAAATCCCAGAATAAATATTTTTCTCAGTGGATAACCAGCAGTCTTTAAAGGTAAGCCAAGAAACACCATGGTGCAATGACAAAAAAAAAAAAAAAAAAAAAAAGGAAAGATGTCCTTATTCTTGGTTGAAAATATTCCAGGAACCTTACTAGTATTTAGAAATGATATTTTCTCTTGAGTATTTTTTTCTTACCATAATAGCTTTTAGAAGTAATTCTCTTAGAAATTACTTTTCCTAATGATTAGTTAGCCACTGACCAACATTTCATTTCATTGGACAAATTCTTTATAAATCATTATATCCTAATTTCATATTAAACATTTGACAGAATAAAGACATTTATAGAAAACATTTCCATATTCATAAAAACTAACAGCGTGTGCAATCCTTTGGGTTATAAAGGGGATTCTTCAAGGGAATGTTATTTTATTTTGATGGATACTTTCCATCTTATAAGGACTTCTTTCTTTAGTGTTCTGTAGTTTTTATTGTAGAGGTCCTTCATCCCTTTTGTTAGATTAATTCCCAAGTACTTTGTTTGTTTGTTTGTTTGTTTGTTTTTGATGCTATTGTGAATGGGATAGTTTTGAAATTCATCTGGAAAAATAGGAGATCCAGAATAGCTAAAGCAATCCTTAGAAAGAAGAGTGAAGAAGGTGTCATCACTCTACCAGACCTTAAACTATACTACAGAGCAAAAGTAACAAAACCAGTATGGTATTGGCACGAAAATAGACTTGTAGCCCTATGGTACAGAACAGAGGTCACAGAGACAAACACACATAAATAGTTTTCTCATACTAGACAAAGGTGCTGAAAATTTATAGTGGAGAAAAGATAGCCTCTTCAACAGATGGTGCTGGGAAAACTGGAAATTCAAATGCAGCAAATGAAACTAAGCCCCAATCTCTCACCATGCACAAAACTCAACTCAAAGTGGATCAAGGACCTGCGAATTAGACCAGAGACCCTGTGACTAATAGAAGAAACAGTAGGCCTAAATCTTCATCATTTCAGATTAGGCCCCGATTTCCTGAATGAGACTCCTATAGCACAAGAAATAAAATCAAGAATCAATAAATGGGATGAATTCAAACTGAAAAGCTTGTGTACTTTTTTTTTAAACAAAATCGTTTAAACTACAATTTACCAAACATTTTCTATATTTAGATTTGTTTAGCTACATAGATATGCTTAGCTACCACTGTGTTACAACTGCCTACAGTACTCAGTATAATAACATGCTGTAGAAGTAAGTTTTTAACCTAGAAGTAAAGGCTCTACCATATAACCTAGATGTGTACCATCTAGGTTTGTAATAAGTACTTTTTATGATGTTTGCATGATGATGAAACCTGCCTAACAATGCTTTTCTCAGAATATATGCCTGACATTAAACAACATATGACTACATAATTCTTTTTTTTTGTATATTTATCCTGCTTCTTGTAACCTTGTTAAAATTGCTATAGTACAAAAGTAGTCATATATAAGTAATTGTGGCTGTGTTCCAATAAAATTAATAGATGGGTACTAAAATTCAAATTTCACACAGTTTTCATGTCACAAAACATTCTTATTTTATTTTTTCTACCATTAAAAACTGTAAAGACTATTCTTAGTTCAAAGGACATAAAAAATAGGCTGATTTGGTTTACCAATGTAGTTGCTAACCATGGAGTGGACTGCTGCTAAAGGCCCATGCATAAATGTGAGTGTATAAATTAGTTGGTTGACTGTTATAAGGTTGCTTTTTGAGATGCAATCTCCCCGGTTCTCTACCCTGCTGTATGGTCAAGCAGGTTCCCTTACTGTCTAGTTGCTGGTTGGTGGCTTACCATGGAGATATGATGGGAATGAATTTCCTATAGTCACAAGGCAGATATAGATGAAGACCCAATACACTATAAGGTTTGTAGAGTTTGCATGTTAATGTATCTTTAACTAACTACATGTTTCATGCTAGATAGAACACTGGTAGAAAAAAAGTAGAACTCCAAGGCAAGGAATTGGGACATTTGAGCAGACATGGATAAAACTAAGAATGCTGAACCTTCAGTATCCCTTAATCTTCCTTGCTTGTGAAGGCAGCCCTTATTGAAGCACCTGGGAGCACCATTAATAATCTGATTAACTGGAAGTTTGAAGCTTAGACTCAATTGTGGCCTATAGTCAATAAAACCGAAATGCTACAATCTTTCCAAGTATACTGTATGGAAAGGGATCCTAAGGCTCAGAAGAATAGAGTTCTCCTATTCTTGTGGAAATGACTATATTATATGTAATCTGATCTATCTCCATCTGGAAGGGTCAAAGACGATTCTTTACCAAGGTATTCAGAAATACCATTGGAATTAGGCTCTTTGATTTCAATGTGAATACTGCAATTCTCTTGAATGGTAGAGTCCAGATCATATTTTACAACTAGAGAAAGGTAAAAGTATGACAATAAGCCACAATATGGGGTAAATTCAGAATGTTTTGACCTGTCCACATCTGTGATGATGATTAATTGAACACAGGACCTTTAGGAATTATCTATGCCATACTTTCCTAGAAAATATGGATATTTAGTAGGAAACTTCTGGTTCTTATGAGTACAAATTTAACTTAAATTCCCATGCTGTCAACAGATTAATGCTGTCAATTCTCAGACTCATGCCTGTTCCTAGACCAAACTTCCTTGAGGGGAAGACAAGCTGTCTTTGAGAAAGAAACATGCAATATGATCAAAGGTGTATAGTATGACTTCTTGTGCAAGCTTTATTCATTTAGAGGGACCTGTGTTCATTTACTAGGTCACTGAGAACTGGGGAAAGACAAATTTCCAGCCTTTCTGGGGCTGTTAGATACTAGTTATATGATCATCTCTAGTTATAGTGGAAGCTTATACTGTTTTCTTATTTTTTTGAATTAAAAAATGTGATAAAATACATATAAAAATTTATCATTTTAAGCATTTTTATGTGCATAGTTCAGTGGCAAAATGTATATTCATATTCACATTGATGTACAATCATCACTACCATTCCATTTCTAGAATTACTTATTTTCCCAAACCAAAACTCTTTACCCTTTAAATAATAACCCTTTCTGAAAGCCCACAATCCTATTATGTGACTATAAATTTAATTTCTCTAGGTACCTCATTAAATGGAATCATACAATAAGCTAGACCTTTTGTGTCTAGCTTATTTCACTTTGCATGGTGTCTTAAGGTTAATTCTTATGGTAGCATATGTTAAAAATACCCTTTTAGGGGTAGGGGTAGGAATGTAATTAAGTGATAGAGTACTTGCCTGGCATATGTGAGGCCCTGGGTTTGATCCCTATTACTTTAAAAAATGAAAATTAAACAAAACCCCCCAAAACAAAATTTTCTTTTTAAAGCTGAATAATATTCCATTGTATAACTTATTCATTCCACTGTTGATGAACTTCTAATTTTTTTAACATTTTGATTATTTGAATAATACTGCTAAAATATCGATATAAAATTATCTTTTTATGATAGATATGTTAATTTCCTTCACTATCATAATCTATTATTTATATGTATCACATGTCATCATTTGTATACTTTAAATATTCACAATCAAATTTATTTTAAAAAATATTTTAAGTCACTGATTTCAATTCTTTTAAATATATACCCAACAGTGGAATTGCTAGATAATATAGTAACTCTATGTTTAAGCTTTGAGAGATTGCCTTATTGTCTTTTACTGTGTTACACATTTTTACATTTCCAGTAACAATGCTTTAGGGTTCAAATTTTTCCACATCCTCACCAACACTTGTTATTTTCTTTTCTTGGATCTTCAGCCTGATTCTGTAAGCAATCCGGTTTCCAGCCTATAATTTGTTGTCAACTTAAATTAGATTCGATTTTTATTTGCAACCAAAGAGGCCTGGCTGATATCCAGAGTTGGAATTGGTTTTTTTAAAATATTTTTTTCAGTTGTCAATAGATCTTATTTTATTTATTTATATGTGGTGCTGAGAATCGAACCCAGTGACTCACACGTACCAGGCATGCCCTCTACCACTGAGCCAACACCCCAGCCCAGGAATTGGGTTTTAAAATGAAAAAAAAAAATCTCATATCTGAAATTAAATTCCCTTATCCTTTTCTGTTCTAGCTAGCCAGTGTTTTGATTTTATACATGAGCCTTCACCCACACAAACAATAAAACTAGTGAGGCAAATTCAAGGAAAAAGGCAGAGAGTAGAATTGAAGACAATCAGCATCTTATTTGCATTAATTTAGTATTTTCTATAATGATTTTCTCTTATCCACTAAATTACTGTACTTCAAGTATTTCCTCGATATTGAAGAAGGATGTACAGTCCCATAGAAAATGTCTACTTTCTTGCTAGAAACGTTGCTGCTCTGTATTTTTTTGTAAGAGAAAACGACTCATAATTTTACAATGCAAACTGATGTTTTTGTTCTAAAGAACTGCCCTTCCTTCAGGTACCACATAATGACAGAAACAAATTGTCACACACACAAAAATAACTATTAAATAATCTGACAAAAAATAAATCATTACTTTGATGTGTCATTAGTGTTTTGACTAATATTTCATATAATGAATATATGAAATTCTGACTAAATATATGTATGTAAGATAATGATTTCTACTATCCACTTTTGGGGTGAATATCTGAATTAGTAATACTCTAGCTAGAGTATAAATTATTTCCTATTACTATTGACAAATAAGCTAACTGATGACCAACTTAATAAATTAACAAAGTAATTAAATAAATTTATTTGAATTTATCACTTATCTCTACGATTAATGTGTGGATCAGCAAGAAACAATGACATATTTTCAAATGTGGTTTTTCTTGTTTGGATTCTCAAAATCTTATTCAAAGCAATAAGAAAAGATTCATGGTAAAATTTCCCAGTAAAATATAATCTACTAAAAATATAAACTCTCAGACCAACCCAAAGAGTTTTGTTGTTGTATTTTTAAAATTATAATTTCATTGTAAGACTATCATAAGGTGAGCCTGAAGAGTGGCATGAAGACCAGGATCTCAAATGAAAGTCCTCTTTAACTAGATAGATGCTACTGGCAGAAGCTTATAGAATATCTAATTTAATTAACTTCATCCTGGTCACCAAAATTATCTAGCCTATAACCTGATGCTCTGACATATTTCCTCTAAGACAAACAGAGTCGTGTTAAGATTTCTTTAAAATATTAGACTTTTCAGATAGAATCTGGGTAGACATTTATTGGTGAAATAACTAAATTGATTAGATCACAGTTTCATTGTTTTTTGTTCTTGTTTTTAAACAGATGAGATAACCATACTGAAAGAAGAATATTACTTTGGCTTGAGTTTAGTACACCACCATGCAAGATTTGAACAAACTAGGATTTATTGTTTAAGAACAGAAACCAATATATAACTATATCCAAACATTGGGAATGTAAAAGGATAAATTTTACTGAGTTCTTGAATGTATATAGTTAATTCTTCTAATGTTTCAAGTGAAAACAAAACCTGGGATAAAAAACAAAATCTGGGTGGGAGGGAATGGAAGGGAAAAGCAGAATTGCATGGAACATGGAAGGAGACTCTCATCGTTATACAATCATATATGATGATGAGAGGGGGAAGAAAAAAAAAGAGAAATGTGTCACAATAGATTGGAAAGAGAGAGGTGAGGGGAGGGGAGGGGAGGGGAGTGGGGGATAGGAAGGGTAGCAGAATACAATAGACACTAGTATTGCTGTGTGCATATATGTGGCTGTATAACCAATGTGATCCTGCAATTTGTACATGTGGAAAAATGAGAATTCATACCCCATTTGAATCAAATGTATGATATGTCAAGATCATTGTATTGTCATAAGCAACTAATTAAAAAAATCTGGATTTGGTTATCAATCGGGAAGAGGAAAAATGGCTAAGTGAAGATGGTTTTAAAATTTCTGATCAAATAAATAAGGCAGAAATTTACATAAAACAAGTGTGAATCCATATAATTATTTCACCCCTAGATGAACACTGAGAAAATATTTACAACAGTTCTTGAAAATATCAGGGCTGTAAAAGTAAAGGGAAAATGATTTTTGGCAGAACTCACTTGGAGTTACTGCCAAGACGTAAATGTTCCAAAGGTGGCTTAGGACATTTGATGAACTCAAAGCATAGCCATGTTGTGTAACCCTAAAAGTTATTTTCTTTATAGTTCTTTATAAAAGAAGTTTTGTACACATAAAAATGTATAAATTATTATTATGAGTAATTAGATCTAAAATAAACAAGATAATATATCCACTGGAATTCCTGGGAATCATAAATATAATTCCAAAATAACTATTAAAGAAATGATTGGCTTAATCTGAGCCAATGCCAATGCCAAGAAAGGGCCCAAATATCTATGGTCTAGCAAGGAGACACTTATGCATTAACAGTCAAGAACAAAAAGATATTCATACTACTTACAGGAAGTCCCTGTTTTCCTGGTAGCCCAACTTTTCCAGGGTTTCCTGAAATGCCATCTGCTCCATGGTATCCTCGAATTCCTTTTGGCCCAGGAAGTCCTGGAAATCCCTTGATAATTAAAACATTACTTGTATTATAAAGAGATTCAGGACAGATGTTTCAATGACAAATACTTTTGTACTTATTAGGTTTGGGGCATAAGTTTACACGTGTATACCTTGTGCCAGAACAATTTTTTTTTCTGTTTTCTGGATTTCTTAATGATTTACAATTTGGATTCAATAGATAGCTATCTTTAAAAGTTCCCTAAACAAACAAACAAACAAACAAACAAAAAACACCAAGATAATCAGCAATTTTTGTATGACCTTCTGAGCCTTAGTGTAATCTCTGATATTTTTCATCCTGCCAGTCCATGCTTTATCTAGCTGTCAAGAAAAGGTCAGCTATGTGTACTTGTCAGCTTAGGATGTAGGCTGTCAGTCACCATCTGCAAAACCTTCCACTGTTATTTTCTCAAGAAACAAATTATGGCTGTCTTTGTTGCCCTTTAAATCAGATAATTACATGACTGAAGAAAGGTCTGAACATTTTGTTTCTACTCTTGGACAACTGGGTTTTCTGTAGGCATCTCTAATTTGAATGTGTTTATAATTTATCCTCATCTTCTCTATTTTTTTTGAACCAAGTAGGTAACACAAAGCAGGCAGCTTGGAGACAACAGAAGGAAGTCTTTGCTAATAAACTAGTCATCTCACATTTGCCTGGCCAGAGGAGGAAACTGATGCTAAGGTTAAAACTGATTTTTGTTCTGTGATTAAAAAAATAATCAGAAAAAAAATCCAAAGTTTTTTTTTGTTATATTTACCAGGAGAATGAGATGCCAACTTCTCTAGTTAAAACCTAGCTCAGATCTTTTTAATTATGCTTGAAGATCTCTGATCTTTGTTATAATTCATTTATTCATGATTTTAAGTTCCCTGTTTTTTAGTAGTTCACCATGATGCAGGAGAAGGCTACATAACACAGGAAAAGAACATTCCTCATTTGCAGAGATTTATATTTAAACAGCAAGTATGGTTTTGAGTTAGTGGTCATATTTTGTTCCCTGTGTGTTCCAGCATGGGTTTAAATTTTTTTCCAAGACAATCTGATTTATCCAACATGACATAAATGGCCCCAAACTTTTCTGCTTGCTAAAGTTGTCAATTTTATTTTAAAAAACAGGAAAGATAAAAGAGGCCTGTTACTTACAGGAATGCCACGTTTCCCAGAAGGACCGGGAGCTCCTTTTCTCCCCTTAGGACCCTAAAAATGGGAAGCACAATTGTCAATTGATGGTAATAAACTTACTTAAACTGAAGCCACAGAAAAGAACGCTGAGACCTGGATGCTACAGCAAGTACTGCTACTAAATTGTACATTACTCAAATTTCTGCTTACCTTCCCTGGGAGCTAGTTTCTTCATCTGAAAATGAGTGAATTTGATCATACCACCTATGAATTTTCTTTTAGCCACAAATTCTATGAACTTAAAAACTAAAATCATAGTTAATAACGGAGGAACTTAAATCATAATTTTACAAGTAAAAGTCCCCACTTCCAGGCAAAGCCTTTATTCCCTTTTGAAAAAAGCTAAATTCAGTAATCATTTCTGAAGTATCATGTTTCATGGACTCTATTATGTGCTAGGCATGCAAAGGCAAACTTTCTGATAACAAGGTACTTATGCTGTAGTGAGGGGCATGAACCAATAGCCTAAAATGTACTTCTCTGGAAGCCCAAAGAACATACTTGCAAATCAAGGAACAGATATCTGTTTCCCATGGAACTGTTTGTTTTTCCATGTGTGAGCTGTTTTAAATCATAATTGATTCAGCAGTAACTGGTCTGCCAGGATAGTTAGGAACTTTGCCCTTGCAAATCATTCCATTGTTCTGATGATATCCCAGAATTATTTTAAGAAGAAAAATATGGAAAAGAGTGATCCAGTATACAAAAAGAAAAAGAGTTATTATTATTTTTTTTTGAAAAAGAATTATTGTCATTACTAGATACACTTCTCAGAAATCATCAAAAGTTCTCACAAACAGGATAATTCTACCTGGGATGTTAAGTTTTTAAAAGTAAAAGAAAAATTGTGCCAAAGAGTCAACTTAACAATTATAGGCACACATAAAGAAAATCAATTTAAGATGTTATATTTTCTGAAAATGAGTTTAGACATTTTAGAAGAAACAGTATATATCATCACAAAGGAAAACAGCTTTTTCTATATGAAATTAAAAACCCAACTTTTAAAAAATTTGATAATGAGGAGATATATCCATCAAGTATTCTACTTTCAGCCTTGAAAAATTTTATTTGCCTTAAAAATCAGTAATGCAATCTTTCTAAGGGTAGGGAAACCAGAAAATGGGTTACTGGTGACCTAGGTTTAGTTGAAGTATATAGGATTTCGGGAAAATATGGTACTTAGAGTTAAATATGTCTTTCAGAAAACAATAAAGAAATAAAATAAGCAAATACTTTTAAAATATTGAAAAAGTTCTTATTTCAGTCACATTTAATGGTACGAATGATGGTAATCTTTAAATATGTTAACCTGCGTGTTTTTCCTTCACAGCATTTCTTTTTATGCAAACATATAAATATGTCCTAGACTTGATTTTCAAAATAGAATTGTGCTTGGATGATGAATTTTCAAAATGGTCCAGTGAAATCCACGGTTTGGGTAATAGTTTGATAAAAATATAATTTCAGTTTCAAACTGAGCTTTTAAAATACAAAAGCCTAATTCTTAAATATTAATAGTCTACCGTTAAGTGTTTAAAAAAGGGTTATAAAGAACTCAAGTCATAAAATTCATGCCATAAGCAATCGACTAAGAATAATTATAAAAATATAAGAATTTTTCCTTTGTAAGAGAATATAAAAATATTCAAATTTGAAAAAGGGAAAAAGAGAAACAGAAGAGAACTAAGACTGTTAGACACTGACAGGGACCCTGAGCAGAACCCTTTGTTCCATCCTGCCCTTAAGCCTTGGGGTAGATAGAGACAATAATACTTGTAGATTATTTTGGGGGTCTGGGCACAAAGATGACACCCAGGGCTACTAAAGTCCTTATTGAGAATTCCACATATAGTGCACTAATAGTAACACATATAGTGTCAGCAACACATTTCTTCATGAGATGAGTAAAACAGAGGAATATCTCTCTGAGATCCCCAAACATCTAACATTATGGAAGGAGCAACAGAATGTTATTTCCCTGTGGCCAAGAATAGAAGGGTGTGGCTCTGAGAGCCCTATCTGAGGAGGTCTTGCTTTAGACTAAGATGAAAAATAGCTGTGCATGCAGACATGGATCAGAGAACTTCTGCCAGGAGGGTCAGGGTAGCTGCCAACACAATGGGATAAGGGCAATTAGGGGTCAAAAGGGATGAAGTACATTTCAGTGGATGCTACTGTGAATGGATGATAACAGAAGATTAAAGTTACCTCTCACGCCTTTTCCCCACCATTTCAACTCTGAATGTTACTACAAACTTGAGAAGAAAGTAAACGGGGATATTCCAAATCAAATGCTACATATTTGAGTAGGTAGAGTTAATAGCAGTTGATTGATTCGATTTCCACTAGTCAGGTTTCTACTATCAGGTAGGAGGAACACTCAGAACAGATGTTAAGTTCCATTATAAAGAATACAAAGGAAATTATCCTTTTAGTATATCACAGATATATGTATCTTATTACAAACATTCAAATAATAAAATGAAGATAAAAAATTCACATATTATTACAAATCAATTACATTTTGGCAGAATCCTTATGTTGGAGATAATTTCAGAAGAGTTAAATATTGTGCTCTGAAATCTACATCTGTGGGCCAATCATCATTAAAAAAACAATGCTATTCAGACTTGGAGCAGCTTATAATAGAATAATGCTAAAGGAACACTGTAAATATGAGAAATATTTTAAAAGTGTATTTTGCTAATGATAGCAAGGCAATTATGGCAATATCTATCCGTGAACACTAGGAGTATTTAACCCATAACAAGACTATGGTCTCAGCTGTTCCATCCAGGAAGAGTGCCTTATTACAACTGTTACCATAACAAACAGAAAGTAGGATGGCAAGAAACACCAGTCTTACAATGGAGGGTTAAGTACATACAGATCAATAAAATATAAAACACTGTTACTGTGATGGGTTAAATGTCTGGTGCCCTGCAAATTCACGTGTTGAAATCCTAACCCTAATGGCACAGTCTAATGGTATTAGAATGTTAGGCCTTTGGGAGGTGATGAGGTCTTGAGATTAGAACCCTAGTAAATGGGATTTGCATCCTTATAAAAGGGACTTCAGAGAGCTCTTTAGACTTCTTTCTACCATGCAATGATACGATCAAGAGTTGGCCTCCCAACTATGAGGAATGCCATTGGGATTTTGATCTGAATCGCATTAAATCTGTATAGTGCTTTTGGTAGTATGGTAATTTTTACAATATTAATTCTGCCTATCCAAGAACAACGTAGAACTTTCAATATTCTAAGGTCTTCTTTAATTTCTTTCTTTAGCATCCTGTAGTTTTCATTGTAGAGGTCTTTCACCTCTTCCATTAAGTTGATTCCTAGGTATTATTATTATTTTTTTTAGGTATTGTAAATGGGGTAGTTTTCCTCATTTCCCTTTCAGAGTACTTTTCACTGATGTGCCATTGAAATGCCTTTGATTTATGGATGTTGTTTTTATATCTTGCTACTTTGCTGAATTCGTTTACTAGTTATTAAAGTTTTCTGGTGGAAATTTTTGGGTCTTCTAGTTATAGAATCATATCATCTGCAAATAGTGCTAATTTGAGTTCTTCTTTTCCTGTCCATATCCCTTTAATTTCTTTCATCAGACTAATTGCTCTGGCCAGTGTTTCAAGAACTATGTTATATAGAAGTGATGAAAGAAGGTATCCTGTCTTATTTCAGTTTTTAGGGGAAATGCTTTCAATTTTTCTCCATTTAGAATGTGTTGGCCTGGGGTTTAGCATAGATAGCTTTCACAGTGTTCAGATATGTTACTGTTATCCCTAGTTTTTCTAGTGTTTTGAACATGAAGGGGTGCTGTATTTTGTCAAATGCTTTTTATACATCTATTGAGATGATCATATGATTTTTATCTTTAAGTCTATTGATGTGATGAATTACATTTACTGATTTCCATATGTTGAACCAACCTTACATCCCTGGGATGCACCCCAGTTGATCATGGTGAACTATCTTTCTGATATGTTTTTGTATTCAATTTGCCAGAATTTTATTGAGAATTTTTGCATCTATGTTCATTAGAGATATTGGTCTAAAGTTTTCTTTCTTTGATGTATCTTTGCCTGTTTTTGGAATCAGGGTGATACTGGCCTCATAGAATGGGTTTGGAAGTGCTCCCTCTTTTTCTATTTCACAAAATAATTTGAGAAGTATTGGTATTAGTTATTTGTTAAAGGTCTTGTAGAATTCAGCTGTGTATATATCCAGTCCTGGGCTTATCTTGATTAGTAGGCTTCTGATGGCATCTTCGATTTCATCATTTGAAATTCATCTGTTTAAATTGTGTATATCATCCTGATTCAATTTAGGCAAATCATATGACTCTAGAAATTTTCCGATGCCTTCGATATTTTGTATTTTATTGGAGTACAAGTTTTCAAAATAATCTCTAATTATCTTCTGTATTTCTGTAATCTGTTGTGATAGTTGTGATATTTCCTTTTTTATCACTTATGTAATTTGAGTTTTCTCTCTCTTTCTCTTCATTAGCATGGCTAAGAGTTTGTCAATTTTATTTATTTTTTTCAAAGAACCAACATTTGGAGGGTAAATTTTTTCAATTGCTTCTTTTGTTTCAATTTGATTGCAGCTCTGATTTTAATTATTTCCTGTCTTCTACTAATTTTGATGTTGATTTATCCTTCTTTTTCTAGGGCTTTGAGATATAATGTTAGGTCGCTTATTTGTTGACTTTTTCTTTTTTTAAGGAATGAACTCCATATAATGAACTTTCCTCTTAGAACTGCCTGCATAGTGACCCAGAGATTTCGGTATGTTGCATCAGTGTTTTCATTTACTTCTAAGATTTTTTAAGTCTCCTCTTTCATATTTTTTCCACTCCATTGTTTATTCAGTAGCATATTATTTAATCTCCAGGTGTTGAAGTAGCTTTTATTTTTTATTTTATCATTGTTTTCTAGTTTCATTCCATTATGATTTGATAGAGTGCAGGGTAATATCTCTACTTTTGGTTTTTGCTAAGGGTTGCTTTGTGGCATAATATATAGTCTATTTTAGAGAATGATCCTTGTGCTGCTGATAATGTGTATTTGCACCTTGAAGGATGATATATTCTACATATGTCAGATAAGTCTAGGTTATTGATTGTATTATTGAGTTCTATATTTCCTTTGTTCAGTTTTGTTTAGAAGATCTATCAAGTGGTGAAAGAGGTATATTAAAGTCACTCAGAATTAATGTATTGTGGTCTACTTGACTCTTGAACTTGAGAAGAGGTTGTCTGATGAACGCAGATGCTCCATAGTTTGGGGCATATATATTTATAATTGTTATGTTTTGTTGATGTATGGTTCTTTTTAGGAGTTTAAAATGCCCTTCTTTATCCTTTTTTTGATTAAGTTTAGCTTCAAGTCTACTTTATTTGATATGAGGATGGAAACCTCTGCTTGTTTCTGACGTCCATGTGAATGGTATGATTTTTCCCAACCTTTCACCCTCAGTCTGTGGATGCCTTTTCCTATGAGTCTCTTGGAAGCAGCATATTATTGAGTCATCTTCTTCTTTTTTTTTTTTTTAATCCAACCTGCTAGTCTATGTCTTTTGATTGGTAAGTTTAGGCCATTAACAGTCAGGGATATTATTGAGACGTGATTTGTATTCCTAGTCATTTTTGTTTATTTTTGGTATTTAACTTCACTTGGCTTCTTCTTTGATTGGGTTTCCTCTTAGTGTAAAACCTCTCTTTGCTGATTTTCAACAGTTTTTCATTTCCTCTTTGTGGAATATTTTATCGAAGATGTTCTGTAATGCAGGCTTTCTAGTTGTAAATTATTTTAACTTCAAATATAAAGCTTACTTTTTCTGGATATAAGATTCTTGATTGGCATCCATTTTCTTTCAGAGCTTGTTGTTGTTGTTCCAGGATGTCCTGGCTTTGACTGTCTGGGTTGAATAATCTGCTGAAATACAAATTGGTCTTCCCCTATATGTGATCTGATTCCTTTCTCTTGCAGCCTTTAAGATTCTATCCTTCTTCTATATGTTAGGCATTTTCATTATAATGTACCTTGATATATATCTGTTGTAATTTTGTATATTTGGTGTCCTATAAGCCTCTTGTATTTGATTTTCCAATTCATTCTTCATGCTTGGGAAATTTTCCTACATTATCTCATTGAAGAGATTGTGCATTCCTTTGGTTTGAAACACTGTGCTTTCCTCAACCCCAATTAACTCTTAGATTTGGTTTTTTGATGCTATCCCATAATTCTTGGATGTTCTGTTCATGGTTTATTTCTATTTTTATTGTGTAGTCAACTTTATTTTCCAGATTGTATACTTTGTCTTCATTATCTGATATTCTTTCTTCCAAGTGATCTAGTCTGTTGGTAATGCTTTCTATTGAGTTTTTTATTTGGTTTATTGTTTCCTTCATTTCAAGGATTTCTGTCTTTTTTAAAAGAGTCTCTACCTCTTTTTTGAAGTAATCTTTTGCTACCTGTATTTGCTCTCTTATCTCTTTGTTGAAGTGATCAATTTGTGCCTATATTTGTTCATTGAGGTCATTCTTTAATTCACAGATCATTTCAATTATGAACATTCTGAACTCCTTCTCTGACATTTCATTAACTTTGCTGTTCATGGGTTCTGTTATTGTAGTATCCTAGTTTGTCTGGGGTACTTTCCTCCCTTGTTTTTTCATGTTGTCTAAGTGTCTTCCTCTCTTGCAGTGTGGATCTGAGACATTATAGTTTCTACACTATAATCCTGTAGTATCTGTGCAGATTATCTGTACTTCACCTTGATGTTGGGCTTCCAGACTGTGCAGGTATCCCTACATATATGCTACTGCAACTAAAAGGTGACAGCAACAGTGGAGATATATTGAGATAGCATGGAGGTGTCTCAAGATGGATGCAACATCTTTCAGAGATGGGGCTGAAAGCGTGGACCTTACACGGTCTTTGGAATGCCTGCTCTGAGATGCAGTTGATTTTAGACCCTGTCTGTTTTCGAAAGATAGAGGCTTCTGTGTGGGGAAGGCTATGGTGATGTCTGCAGTGTCCCAAGATGAAAGTGGGTTAGGCCTGGACTCCCAGGTGTGTGTGTGTAGGTGGACTCATGACCCTGGGTCCTGTGCTGTAGCCTGAGGTCCAGTGGATGTCTGCCAGTGGCGGAATGAACTCGGGCCTACCTAGGTCTCAGTCCTGTGCTGGTTGAGAGCATTTTTAATGTGCCCTTCAGCTGTATGGCAGCATTGCCCAGCTCCAGCACCCAGGGAGAGTTGATCATGCAGACTAGAGAAGCAGTTGTTTAGGAAGAGAATTTGATTTTCACTGGCATAATTTTAAAAGATACTAATAAAAATCAGAGAATTTCTTCTTCATAACATGTCAAAAAGGAAAAGGAAAACATTACATATATGAAAGTATTAATTATAAGTAGACATTTTAGGATCAAACTATAGAGAGCACCTGCATTCTTATGCACCTATTGCAAATATAAGGGAGTGACATAACAGAAGTAGCAGTGTTCTAGTTTTAGTTTTTTTCTATGACTTTTTCCATTTTGGAATTTTAAAACTCTAACTAAATATGGCCACAGTCTTCTTTTTCTGATTTTTTTCTTATTCAGGCTTGTCTTTAGTGGGACACTTTTATTAAATATTTATTAATTCTCATTTATTAAGGAACTGGACAGGAAGTTACTGGTTAGATGTCAAGACTATTCTGAAAGGTTTCTAGGTCTGTGAACACCTATTCAATATATCTGATTGAATCCCATTTTATTACTTTCTCCTATAAGTGGAAAACACAAGTCTAAGTGAAAGACTGCTTAACAAATATGAAGAAACATGATGAAGAAAATAAAGAAAATTCATTATTTTAAATTTATTCTCACCTAATTTATTATCAAATTAGAGTGCATTTTCTTAAGAATTTAATTTTAAAGCAATTGCATATGAAGTCAGAACGCCATGAAAATCAAGGAGCAATGAATTGATGGTGCCAATGAAAAAGCCAGTTGTTACAAAATGTTTAGGCAATGTCTGTGAGGGCACAGGGAAAGGGAAGCTAAATTCAGTTTAAGTAATGGATTTTTAGTTTGCTTTATTACAAATAATTGATGTGTCTTATGGTAAAAATCTTTTGAATCAATTTTGTATTTGTGTTATATAATCAAACTATTATTTAACTCTTACCCTTTGATAAAGATTGATTGGCCAGATTTTAGTCAGCCTCCTGAACCTTCTCCCAGGCCCCCCTATTCACTTCCTTATAAAATTCTGTTTTCATGGGGCTGGGGTTGTGGCTCAGTGGTAGAGCACACACCTTGCATGTGTGAGGCACTGGGTTTGATCCTCAGCACCACATAAAAATAAATAAAGAAAATAAAGGTATTGTGTGCATCTACACACACACACACACACCCACACACGTATACACACACACATATAAAATTAAATTTTCGCAAAGAAACCTGTTGGTCAATTTAGCAAGTTCCCCCTCCCACCTTCAATATCTGATCACCCTTGATACATAATCAGGTGTCATTCTCCACCATCCTGCAAATGTTGTCTGATCATGCTAGTCTGTCTTCAGCAAGAATGCTATTAGGTTGGTTTAGCCAGAATCCCCCTTCTCATGATGTTTCCTCTTAGTAATTTTCCATTCACTGACCTCTCACCTTGTTGTTTGGCTATAAATTCCTACTTGTTAGTGGTGTATTCAGAGTTGAGCCCAGTCTGTGTACCCCACTGCAAGATCCCATTACAGTGGCCCCAATACCAAAAGTGAAAGTTCTGAATAAAGTCTTCATTATAAGGTTTTCACAAGTATTACTGAATAATTTTTTTCTTTAAAATCTCTAAAACAACTAAATAGGTTTGACTGATATTTTTTCATTCTACAATGCAGCTATTTCTGTTTGAAACATCCAAAAGACTATGAATTTGGGACAACTTTCATAGAGCAAGAGTAGGCTGCAAGTAAAAATAAATTGAGTAACAGTCAAAATATATAAATCAATACTCATGTTTAGTACAATTATCAATACATACCCTATTAAAGGCATATAGTGATCCCGGATCAGGAGAGATGAATGATTATTTGAATTATAATTAATAGGAAATCCTTGTGCCCCTGCTTTCTAAAGCTAACAATAAATAATAAGTGTTGCAAACCATCTTAAGCAATTTCAACTTACTTCAGATCCTCTCTCTCCTTTTGGTCCTTGTTCACCTTGCTCACCTGGCTCACCCTTTAATGGGAACCAAAACAGAAATTATATATAAAGCAGAGGTAATAAGTTATTTTGATGTTAATTTTTTAAAATGCCAGAATTACAAAGAATGCTTTCAAAACATACTGGGGGCCCTTGTTGTCCTGTGGCACCTCTTAGTCCTGGTAAACCCACATGACCCTAGTAATAGAGAAGAATATATTATCAGAGTAAATTGAGACATGTAACTTAGAGAAGAGGGTACTATTAATTTAAAATGGCAGTGAAATATTGCAAACTCAATTAAATATCATAGAGATTATAATTCTTGAAAATGAGGTAGAACATAATAGGTGCTAGATATTATGATGAATATGATATATTATAATGAAAAAGTATAGAGTTCTTTCTGTTTTTTTTTTTTTTTTGAGTTAATGTTATCTGTTGAATGATGGCCTCCCAAAAAGATGTCTATGTGGGTTATACATGTGGGCCTTACATCCACTAATGAGTAGGATTGTAATAGATACAGAAGAAGGTAGACGACAGGGGAAAAGGCCTGGAGAAGACAAAGAAAGAGATTAGAATGATGCAGCCATGGGAGTGCTGACAGCTACCCACAGCTGGAATAGGCAGGGAGGATTCTCTCCTAGGTCCTCTAGAGGGAGTGTGCCCTACCCACTTCAATTTTGGATTCCTGCTCTCTAGAATTGACAGAAAAGATTCTGCTGTTTGAAACCATCCATTTTGTGGTAATTTGTTACAGCAGCCCCAGGAAACTAATATGACCATTCCTGGATATCCTAGGGGGATTGGTTCCAGGATACAAAATCTGAGAATGCTCAAATTCCTTACGTAAGGTTTAGTTTTTGTATATAACTTGTGAACATCCTCCCACCTACTTTAAATCATATCTAGAGTATTTATAACTTATAAGACAATGTAAATACCTCATAAATAGTTATCATACTGTATCTTTAAGGGAATTATCACAGGGAAAAATGTCTGTATTTGTTCAGTACAGATTCAATTTTAAAAAAATGATATTTTCAATCTGTGGTTGGTTGATATTGTAAAAGTAGAAGGCTAAATGTATAGACAATACCTATTCTCCCTGTGGAAGTTCATATTGGTCTCCATTTTTACATACTAGATTCAAAGTCATTTGAACAGTAGAGTTAATGGGATGAAGACTGGAAGCAGATACTGCATGCAATAGAAATATCAAATGACTCTGAAATTCAGCAATCTGTCATCACTCTAGGTTTCCTAAGAAGAAATGCTGACCTACCACATTTCCCTTTTTAACTGTGTAAATATAAACTAGCAATAACCTAGGGGCATGTCAAATTAAAGTTATGAATGAAGAATTTGCAGGAAATCTCCTTTGTCCCCTTCTCTATTGTCTTCTTCACTAAGATTCCTTTCTTCCTATTTTCTGTATGTTACAGAAAGAATGCCTTAGACAGTTATGAGGCTCATATTCTCTGGGCTACAAGAAGAGGTTGCATACACGGGATAACAATATTCTCACATAAAGGTCAATGCAAATTTTTTTGTTTGCATAAAGTAAGGCAATTAAATTTTAAATTTCAACTTCCTGATAAAGAAAATGAATCTTTTAAGAAAGTGAATAGTGGCAAGAGATAAATGCTAGTTTGGAAAGCTTTCTATATATTAATGGCCACACTAAAGAGAAAACCATTACTGCACATGACTCTCAGCAGTAAAACATGAGTAAAGTCAGTAACAGCATCAGGACAATCAAGAGGGGACATGATACAAGTGAATATGACTTCTTGTGGGTGACTTATCAAACAGGCTTTGGATGAGAAGTGGTATAAAACACTGCAGTTTCAACATGAAGTGAGAATGTGCACATGAGTAAACCACAAAAATCAGAACTATCATAGTTAATTATGACTTTT
Source organism: Urocitellus parryii (assembly GCF_045843805.1). Classification (NCBI taxonomy): domain Eukaryota; kingdom Metazoa; phylum Chordata; class Mammalia; order Rodentia; family Sciuridae; genus Urocitellus; species Urocitellus parryii. The sequence goes on from NC_135541.1 coordinate 65,824,706, forward strand.
CTACTATACTTGTCTGTAGTAGAAATGAGACCTTTTCAGAATGATCCCAGAATAGCCAATTGGCTCTCTTGGCTTTGTGAAGTCTAAACAAATCTCACCAAAAACAATTTAACTATCTAAGAGCTTCACCGTAACTATTCTCATCCATCCTAGTAAAAATTGACAATAACCATTTTTATGTTATGGTCAAAATTAACTGTATAAAATCATGCAAAAGATTTTATGGGAAATGGTGATTTTTGTCTAATCATGTTAATGGTAGGATGAGTTATACTGTCAAGAGAAACTTAGAATTTTATAATGAAACTGATGATAAGTTCAATCTTGAAGGATGAGTGTTTTGGGCAGTAATGTGAGGACATTCTGAGAGAGAGCATGGAAAATAGATTCATGTGACAGAACAAATTAAGTGGAGAATGGATTTGAGAAGGCTAAGACTGGTGACAGAGAATATAGTTAGAAAGCTACTGAAATAATTCAGTCAAAAAATGAATTGAGAAAACGAGTTTAATAATGACAATTACAGTTTGTCAATTTAGTCTGGCTAATCTAATTTTGTATTTCAGAAATGACCACAGAAATTTTATCTTGAGAAAGGGATGTGATAGATCAATTAACCTATCAATTTATTATTAAGACTACTATACACAGGGTTCAAAACTAGATGCTGTATAGGAAAGGCATCCTATCCAAACTAGGGAGCACATTAAAAAACAATTAGCAGTAATAACAACAAGAGCAACAGTAGATGGTAAAATATTTGTGTTGAATAACATATAAATAATATTAGAGAACTATGCAAGAGTGCAAGATTATAGTTAGAGTGAGTCAGGGCAAAGGAGAGTGTCAGGGGAAAGGGGAGTTTAAGCTAAACTACAAAAGACAAATAAGATTTTTGGAAGTAAACATCCTCAATACCAATGTGATTCTAGAAAAAGTTCTACACACAGCTAATTTTAGTTCATGAAGTTGGTTTTACAAAATCCTTCTAAGAAGTGAAAGAGGCTAAGAATTAATTTAAGTCTTGAGAGTACAAAGATATTTATCTACCCTTTTGACAACACTTAACTGAATTCCTAATATATGCCAGGAACTTTGTGTTCTAGAAATTGGGAGTATAATAATGAGAAAGAGAGACAAGATTCTTAGTATCCTAAATCTTATATTTTTGGTGGATGAAAATAGATTAAACAGAGAAACAAATGTATAAAAAAGTGGTAAAATAACACTACTACATATCATGAAAGTTATCAGATAATATAATCAAAAGTGAGTTATAAATCTGTTTTAGGTAGGGCATACAAAATAATCATTATATATCTATTTAAAATAGGGCAGGTAAAGAAGTCCTCTCAGGCAGGAACATTTCAGCTGATATCTGAATGATGAGAAAAAGCAGCAGTAGAGGGATAGAGGGAGGGAAAGGAAAGGGAGAGGAGGGGAGAGGAGGGGAGATAGGAAGGGGATAGGAAGGGCAGCAGAATACAACAGACACTTGTTTGGCAGTATGTATAAACGTGGCTGTATAATCAACGTGATTCTGCAATCTGTACACGGGGGAATAATAAGAATTCATATCCCATTTGAAACAAATGTGTGATATATAATATGTCAAGATCAATGTAATGTTTTGAGCAACCAATAAATTTCTGATGCTTAAAAAAAAGAAAGAACTAGATGATTTTAAGAAAATGTAACAAAATAGAGCTAGACTTCTAAGATTACAAATTTAAGACATTACTAATCATCTCAATGGTGCTTATTTTTATGAAACTAAGTAAAACTACAGAGAAGCCTATTTAAATTTAGAAACACAGTGTATAACTGACAGTAATTACCTTATATCCCTCTGCTCCAGGCTCTCCTCTCTCTCCTTGTTCCCCCATTGGACCCTATAGTAACCCCACACAAAAATGATCAATTTCATAGCTGCATTCACAAATGCAGATAATACAAGTAGTGTTTTGACAAAAATATAAACTCCAATGTATAATAATTTGTTTTGTTTCACTAAATAATCAAAAGATTGAATTTCAATGATACCAACAACATTAAAATATGCTAAGTGCTGAATTAGATAAAAAGAATCTCATAATGATTTTGTAAGAAAAAATACTGAAAAACCAGTTATAATTAAAAATTAAAAAAGATCATTTAAAGATCATTTAAATATAATCTTAACAATTAATCCACTTTACTTTCTTCATTGGAAATTCCAGGGTTTATTCTTTAATCTGTGAAATTTTTAATTCTCAAGGCATCATTTAATTTAAGAAAAATTATACTCATAAACTTTAATCCTTGAGACAGAAACTAATGTAATAAACTTGGACTCCATGACTTTTTTATTTTTAATGTGAAAATTTTATATAATAAACTATCAAACTATGTACTCTAAAATGATTCAAAAACATTAGTTATCACATACTAGAAATTATCAGCTGAACAGAATAAATTGAAATTAGTTAACAAAGCTACATAATTTATTATGGAGCATTGTGAGCTTTTATTCCTATGTAGATAAAGTTGATAGGCACAATGTAAAGATAATACTGTCTAACTCTGCTTTAATTATTTAGTATATTCTTAGTTTATGTCTGTTTCATTTTTATTAGATAAAACCAGCACAGTTGTAATAGTCTTCTAATACATAAGTATTTATTATATGGTAGCTGACATTCTTTGATCCCGGCATACCTAAATCTGTGAAAAAGAAAGCACTATAATACTCCATTTGCCATTTTTTCTATTAGCTTTTAAATTTTTGCATTATTTATCTCTTAATGGTTTTAGACAGATTAAAATATATTTGATAAAGAAAGTTACATATTTGTAGAGAGAAGTTCATCTCTAATGTAAGATGGCTTGATTTTATCAGAAAAATTCTAGAATATTTCCTTCTTCTAAAACAAAGTGCAACTTTCATGGTCAAAGAGCCAAACTGAAATGCCAGGAGTAACCACATATTCTGATCTTTTGCCTTTGGATTCTTTTATTTTCAGTGATACTATGTGGAAAATGAATCCAGTTATATTTATTTCAGGATCCTAAGCATTACTGTACCCATTTCATTTTCGTATGTCTACTACACATTGTTTTAATCAACATGAATACAGAGATAGTTATTCAGGTAATCAAAGCTACTAATAATAGCTACTTTTCAAAAACTGTGGTTATAGTTAGTCCTTACAATATAGACCCATGATCTTTAAAGATTATTGGTTCTAATAACCTGTTATAAGAGTTTGGAACTCACTTAACTATTATCAAAAGTATATAGGTTAGATTTTTTAATACTTTAGAAATCAATATGAATTTGATAATTAGAGAAATATTTGCTATAAAAGTACAGAGTATATAAATTTTGGACAGTTTCTGCATAAAGTTACAATGCATTTAATGCTGAAAGTTAGATTTTGGAAGTTACTGTCTCAAATCAACATATTAGGAAAAGGTACTTGATCTGCATATTTTTCATATCTAAGACTTTCACATTATTTAGATTTCATGATGGCAAATACTGCCCTTCTATCTAACCTTGCAAAGTTAGCAAAATAAAACTCTTTGAAAAGATAAGATTGGGCTGGGGATATAGCTCAGTTGGTAAGAGTGCTTGCCTTTGCATGCACAAGGCCCTGGGCTCAACCCAGCAACATACACACACAAAAAGATGAGATTGGTGTTGTGAATCTACTACTGTGTTTCATCTTGAGGTGTCAAGATATTTTAGAAAAAGACCTACTGGTTCACCTAGAGGCCCAGGTGGTCCTTGAACTTTGCTATCTTCTCCTGGGTAACCCTAAAATGAAAATAATGATTTATCAACCAAACCAAATTAATGAAATAACATTTATAAATACATAGTCTATTATTTTAATAAGTTAGAAAATATGCAATTTGGTTTTATCTTTTTTAAGTGGAAAATGTGCCTAAGAAATGAAGCATATAATGTTTTATACACAGTTTTAACTGTGCATGATTCTTGAAAGTATTCATTTGTTTTAATTATATAAAAAGCATGCTGGGAATTTTCTCAATATGTCAAGTTTTAATGATATCATAAATCAAAAGCACTGTTAGAATTATTTCCAACTCATTAAAATATTTTAATATAAATATACTATAATAACTCATGTAATCTAGAGCTCCCAATATCTTTCAGTAAATAATTAATTTTATTTTTATAGGACTACAGCTCACAAAGCATTTCACATGTATTATTTCACCCTAATTTTGAAATAATACGCAGAAGATATTTTAATAATTTATTTAACTTTTAGCTCTTTGATATTTATAATGTTTTGGAATCTGCAGAATTTCTAATTTGAAAAGTTGTTCTCTTATTCCTTGAAAATATTTCTATGCATTATTTCAGAAAATTTAATAAAGTCAACATCTTACTTAAGAGTTAAAATATCAGTATAGACACACACCTTTTCTCCTTTAGGGCCCGGGAGCCCAGAGAGTCCTGGTGGACCTTGCTGGCCCTATAAAAAGACAAGTAAGCAGATATTCTCTATGTCATTTGTATATGCTCTACCTAATGCCATGAAGCCCATGCTGTTAGATATTGTGCTATTCTTAAAAGAAATATAGGATTCACTCTATAGGAGGATTAGAACTAAATGTTAGAAAGTTTTATCAGGAAGATTTAATCTTACTTTTCATATTTGGAATGCCATCTTTAATATAAATGTGTATGTGTGAATATTTTTAATGAGAAATGCTTACCATATATCCTGGAATTCCTGATTCTCCATCAAGTCCCATCAGCCCTAAAGGGCCCTAAAAATCAAAATAAATATTAGTAAGAGAGGAAATAGATGTTTGTTTAAATCATTTTTACCATTAGAATTTCATGGTCTGAAATTCTACCTAGTCTGAAATGGGAACCCCCCCCCACACACAACTTTTGTCTTTTTTTGGTAGGGGGTACTGGAGGTTGACAGGGGCAGTAGACCACTTAGCCACATCCCCATCCCTATTTTGTATTTTATTTAGACACAGAGTTGCTTAGTGCCTCGCTTTTGCTGAGGTTGACTTTAAACTCGCCATTCTCCTGCCTCAACTTTTGTCCTTTATTTTCATTTGAACCACAGAAGTTCTATAAAAAAATGTTTACTTCTGTTATGAATGTGCTTAATCATATTAAAAGAAATATTTCCAGTTGTCATAATACTGATGGTCCTCAGAAAATTCTTGGAAATGTTTGTATCTCTCCAAGTTTGTGGTGATTGTGTATCACTAAATATTGGAAAGTGAAGTCATGTTTCTGTGAGGTGCAGGAGAACACTACATACTTGTAGATGTTTTCATATCCTTTGATAAATATGGTTTTAGTTTTGGTCAAAGTTGTTAAAGTAGAGATAGCGATGACACTGATGTGATAGTAATCTTATAATTACTTATTATCAATATCTTGCAGATGAGGAAACCATATAAATTAAAGACTAATCAGTAAATGCCCCTAATCTAGTGAAAAGATAGACAATTGTAAGAAGCAAAAGTAATGATTCTAAAAATGAAAGAGAGAGAGAGAAAGAGAGAGAGAGAGAGAGAGAGAGAGAGAGAGAGAGAGAGAGAGAGAGAGCGCGCTATTTTTTAAAAATTTATTTGTAATAACAATACTGGGAGACAATTAACTAAACATCATCAGTAGACCAAAATTTGTGATTTGAGATATGAAAACAGGGCTGAAAATGTGCAAAGAAGAAAATTGTTACAGATGTGGTCTCAAGGAAGGAAGTTTCCAACTCTGAAATCAAGAAATTAAAGGAGCAGGATAGGGTCAGGTTTAATAATTGGGGAAAGAGTCAGAAGGTCTTTCTACTTCCTTGCCTGTACTGGGTATCAGACAGCTCAAATTTCCTAGAGATTAAATGAATAAGTGTGGGAGCTGTAGCCAAAAAGGCTACAGCTAAAGGCTGCTGTTGACTCTAAGTTTGGGTAGATAGGAGCCACTACAATGAAAAATAAAATATGTGACTCATAAAAAAATATGAGCCATGAACCTTAGGGTATTTAAAAATACATCTTTAAAATATGCAACCCCTAAAAAAGTAAGTGGGTGGGGAGACCTCAAAAACCTCTTTCAGAGATCAAGGAATCAAACAGTAAGGAAAAAAGTAAGAAAGCTATAAGGATTTGAGTGACACAGTTAACAAGCTTGATCTAACAGAAATACACAGAACTCTGTACTTATGGAAAAAAATTTAGAAAATTTTAGTATATAACAGTTATAGTTTATAACAGACCTCAAAGAAATTAAACAGACAAACTAAACTAATTCCACAAGATAGATAGAAGAACTATAAACTCAAAAAAAGAGGAGAAAGAAAATAAAATTAAAGCACAAATTATTATTAAAATAGAAAGCGAAATCCCACAACTAGGGAGGCTGAGGCAGGAAGACCACATGTTTAAGGCCAGGCTCAGCAACATAGAAAGACCCTGTCTCAAGATAAAAATTTTAAAAAAGGCTGGAGAGAGCTTAGTGGTAGAGTGCCGCCCTGGTGTCAATTCCCAATACTGCCAAAAACAAAAACAGAAAAAGAGTGGAGTAAAAAAATAGATTCTTTGAATTGACTAATAAAATGGCTAAATTTTTGCAAGTATGATCAAGAAATAAGAGTAGACACAATAAGATAGCATCAGGAAAGAGAATTTGGAAATAACCTCAGGAATTTTTTTTTTTTGTACTGTGATTTTTTGCAGTGTTGGGAATCAGTCTTAGGGCTCTGCACATGCCAGGCAAGAACTCTATCAATAAGCTATACCCCTAGCTCTAAAATTTTAGATAGAAGAAATAGCAAATACAAGTTTGATCTAAATTTGAAAATCTAGATAGAATAGAAGATATTTTTAGAAAGAACCAAAAGAAATTTATTCAAGAAGAAAATTTGATAGGCAAAGACCTACTATTAATAAAATAATATACAGCCCAGATCTTTTTAATGGGGAGATGGAAGATAATGGGAAGATAATGGGAAGTTGGAAGAGCAGATGGTTCTAAACCATTACTGAACCTGTAGAAAATCATTTTATAAGACATTAAATTTTTTCAAACCCAATTGAAGATACTATATATTTAAAAAAAGAAAAAACCCTAAAGGCCTAAATTGTTTACAAATACAGATGCAAAATTTCTTTTTCTTTTTTTCTTTTTCTTTTCTTTTCTTTCTTCTTTTTTTTTTAAAGACAGTGATTTGCTATGTTGTCCATGCTGGTCTGAAACTCCTGAGCTCAAGTGATCCTCCTACCTCTGAATCCCTATTAACTGGGACTGTAGGCACATGCCATTTTGCCTGGTTCCTGAAAAATTCTTAAGATAACTAAATGCAATAAGTGAAACTAAAACTCTTACATAAAATAGTAGCAAATTGAATCCAGTAATAGTAGAAGAATAATACAAACATACCTAAGTTAGATTTATCCTAGGAATTCATAGTTGATTCAACTTTTGGAAATCCATTAATGAATTTCCTTATATTAACAAGGGAAAGAAAGCCTGGGATTATCTAAACAAATGTTATAAAAGTATTTAAGAAAATTTAACATTTCCTTGTAGTTAAAACTCTGATTAAGAATAGAAATAAATTTCTTTAAAATAATAAAAGTATGTTCCAAAAAAAATTCAAAGAATACTTGAAAATGAGGCATTAGTCGTATTTTTACTAATAGGCACAGGACAAGGTTTTCCTTATGATGACTTTTATTCACTACTATTTCAGGAATTTTTTGCAATGTAATAAGTAAAAAAAATAAATAAAGGAAGGTGATATTATTATTTACCTAAAGATTCCATAAAAATTACCTAAATTCATTAAAGTGGGTATGAGATCAAAATATGAAAATAGTTTTTTACCAATCCAATGACATAAAGGAAAAAGATTATATTAACAATGAGAACAAAATTTATTAAAAAGCTAAGAAAAAATCTAAAAGAGAGTTGTAAGAACAGAGTAAAGGAAATACAACTTTCTCAAAATATGTATAAGAAGATATGAGTAAATGGAAAGACATAGCTTCTTTACACAAAAATTCAATTTTGGAGGAAACTAATGCTGGTTCTAAAGTTCACATGAAAGAGGAAATCAGTTATGGAGTACTTGCTCTAACAGATCTCAAAAGATATTGTTAACAATATAGTAAATAAAACAGTATAGTATAGACTCAGAAGCAGACTATCAGTTTGAGAGATATAAACAAACCAGTGACTATTTGAGAATTTAGTTTATAGCAGTATTTCATAAAGGTGAGAAATAAGTCAACTGTTCAATAGATAAAATTGTGACAACTATGTATCAATTTGAAAAGAAGAAAATTCATTATCTACAACTCATACCAAAAATAAACTCCATGCCTCAAAGAGTTTAAAATGAAAAACTATAAAAGCATTAGGATAAGAATATTTTTATACACTTTAGGTAGGAAAGGCATTTCTAATGAAGAAATAAAACCCCAAAACTGTAGAGAAAAAAATTAATAAATTTGACAATGTAAAAATTAAAATGTTTTGTATGGCTAAAGATATCATAAGCAAAATTAAAAGATAAATGACAGAAGTGAAAACACTGTAATACATTTTACAACACATTCAACAAAACTATATTAGTATTTAAGATACATATCATAGATAGAATCAAATCAGTAAGAAAAAGACAACCACATAATGAAAAACATGTAGACATGTAGATAACTTCTGTAGGTAAAAAGTACAAGTTACTTAGTTGTAATCAGGGAAATGAAAATAGAAAAATGAGATATAATTTTCTCATTTATCCGATTGGCAAACATCAAATGGATTAATGTGAAACATGGTTGGTGGGAATATAAATTTGGTAAAACCTCTTTGAAAGGAGTTTCAGAATAGCGTGTTAAAATTGTAAAAGTGAATACTTTTACAGCCAAAAATCCAAAGTAGGAGCCTACTTTGAAGACAATATTCTTTGGATATATCAGTTTTTATGTTTGTTAAAAATTAATCACATTATATAATGGTTTTAACATATAGGTCAAAGACAGAGAAATATTAATAAATGAAATAAAAGGGAATAGGAAAGGCCTGGGGTAATAAGATATCAGTAAGTAATGGAACACTTAAGATGAACCTGAGGCTTCCTCAACAACAAATGGATTACATAATGGTCTCTGAAAGGCCTGTTCAGTGTCTAGCATTGATTACATTTAAATGGAGACAAGGAAATACACCTGAATTTTTTTTAAGTTTATGAACATTAGAAGACTAAAGTTGATAATTTAAAAAGATATTTTACATCTCTTTCATGCTGTGACTTTTTGAATAGATCCAAAATATACCAGCAATATAATTTTTATAATTTTGCTATTATAAGTACAGAAGTATTATGCTACATTTGTTCCCAGCATCATGCAAAATTCATGCAAAAGATTAAGATAGAGATGTTATGAAGATTTATCACAGCTGGTTAGAAAAAATGATCTCCAGATAAAGCATGAAGAATCCAAGCACAGAAAAAAAACCACTCATTTCAAGTAAACCTAATTTTCAAAGCAATTTGTCAACCATGACAGCATAATTTTATACAGATATTAAATCCTGATTTTAAGTGCTAGTCATATAAACTTTCCTACTTGGGTTAGGAATTACAATCTAATTTTTAAAAAACCTCATTTCTTACTTTATTTCCATTTTCAGTTTTTTCCCTTTTCCTTTCTCATGTCCAGAAACCACTAAGCCATTTAAGTACTGTGGAATGCTTACAATTCTCCACATCCCATGGAGATAGATTATTTTCAATGGAACTATTGCCTTCTCTGTAAAGTTAATCAAGGGATGAAGCTTTAAGAGCATGGATACATTTCTTTTCCACCCACAGTGACTCAGTTCTGGAAACAAATCAAATACTGACCACAGCACCTCTAGTTCCTCTGGCACCCTTAGGACCACTTTCCCCAATTTGTCCAGGAGCACCTCTGCTTCCAACTTCTCCTGTGGGTCCTATTTGTCCTTTATCACCCTGTGGATGAAATTAGTATGAGAGAATGTAAAAAAAATTGTACTTAGATTAATTAACTATATCATATACTTGAGACTTCAGAGGACATTTAAAAAAATTCTGTAAATGGCAACTTTCTTTTAACTTAGCTACAGACCACCACTAGAAATAAAAACATACCATCACCATACAAGTTATTTGAAAAATGTAAGTTTGGAAAAAGAAGGATTTTAAAAGGATTAAATTCAACCAACCAATCAGGTGAAATCTGGTGCTCATGTTGAATTCCAAACAACGGACTTTTTAATTTTAAATTTTGTCACATATATCTGTACGCATGTATATATTATTATTATGAGGAAACACAGATGATGAGAAGTCTGTTTCCACAGAAGATTTCAGTATTTCAAAGGTCAGTTTCATGCAAAAAAGGCTTCAGTGTGCAGTTCTACACATGTAGGATCATTACTCACTAGGTTAACACATGCCTTCAAAATATCATTTTATATCCTTCTGAAAACTGGTTTCCTTCTGTTTCCCATTATACTGAGTGTCCCCCTCTTTAAGCACCAAAATACAACAGCTATTAAAAAACATTAAGTGTATTTATTCATTTTCTGAACATGGGAATCAACCTTTCCTGTTATTGATATTCAAGAAGACACAAAAGAAAAGGTAAAGGGGTGTGTGTGTGTGTGTGTGTGTGATGTGCTGGGGCTCAAACTCAGGGCTTTGTGCATGCTAGGCAAATGCCCCACTGCTAACTACACTGCCAGCCTCAATGCTGATTTTGGATATAATATTATATCTAATGAGAGAGACTTCAATATTGGTAATATTTTCATGGGCACGAATGGCAACTAAAATTTACTTCATTCATTTGTTTATTTATTTCTTAATTATCCCTTCCACTGTTCCAAAAATTTGAGAATAATGGAGTAGGTGTACATCTGTAAAAAAGCAAGAGCTGGACTTTGGGGACTAGAATATGGTGTGATTTGGTTAATTATGAGAAATATATTCTGAATTGTCACAGTCCAATGTGAAAACTGTTGTCATACCTTATCAACATTTGAACAAATTATCGGTCCCATACAAAGATTAATTTTTCATTATAATGTATTAGAATTTTACAAATATGTAAACTGTTAAAAAGTAAAATATGAAGTAAGCAACTGAAAAATATTCTGAATTTGTGGTTCTTATTGGATGAGAAAGATAAAATCAATCATTAATCTTTTCAATTTAGAAAAACACATTAATAAAAATCTGGAAACAATTATAATCTTTTCCCTCTAATATTTTACTAAAGTCATTATCAAATAGCACAAATGATAGAGTATTTTCATTTTATCTTTTTTATTTTTCACCTACTATCTATTAAAAGATTTTTTGGAAAACAAGAGACCAAGGAAAAAGAATTTTTAAAAAAAAAAAACAAATTCCAAACTGGAAAATTGCTTTCAAATAAGAAAAGTGACATATATTTCTAAGTGGAATTAAATATTAATTTATACAAATGTGCCTTTAAACACCAAATTTATAAATTTTATATTTAGTGCAAATCAAAATATTATAGCATGCTATGGATTTCTGGGCCTTAAGAAGAAAAAAATACTAAAAAATATTTAAACATTACCTTTTTTCCTGAACGACCTCTTTGTCCTGGAGTTCCTATCATTCCTTCGGGTCCCTGAATATTCAATATATAAAAAGAAATAAATGGTTAAAGAAAAGAGTGGAATTTTGAATACTTACATCAGATAACTACTGAAATATACACTAAATAAAAACAAGGGCTACTTTTCACAGTGATTTAAAAGCACAACTGTGACCAACTATAAAGTTCACACACACAAACCTGCCAAGATAGGAAAAACTAAACTGTGTAGTAAAAAAATTACTTTATTTCAATACACATATTTTAATTAATGGGAAGAGAATTAAACACAAATGAATCCATATTAACACTTCTATGAGCTACTGTGAACTCAGAATCTTGAAAGAATAAGATTATAAAATATAATGCATAGTTAAGAAAAATCTCAAAATCTCACTGGAGTATGGAAGTTTGAAGAAATATTCTTTGATCTGTAGGGAAAAAAAGGAAGAGGAGAAAATACAGCGAGACTACTGTTTAAATAATATTTTCATTTCAATTGGTACTTTGTCAAAAGTAGATGAAAAAATTTTAATATATACTTTTTTTAATTAAAAATGTGTTATGCCACATGAATTTTCAGATCAACAATGGGTAGGCTTAAGTGTGATCCATATTGAGCCAGGTTGGATGTTCTAAAATGGCAAATAATTAATCACAACATTCCTTTCATTAGTTGGAAATGAGAATGGAAATTTCAAATTTGTGTCCCCAAAGCTTGGCAATCTGCAGAAATGATGTAGAAAGAAATAAATTGTGGTTTACCACTGTGCTATGTAGGCTCTTGATAAATATTTGTTGAACGAATAAACAGATACCTAAGGAAATGACTCATGCCCTGTGCTCCCAAGCAAATGCTCTTCTAGCCTCACTGAGTTTAGAGGCCAGAGCAGTTTTGTTCTATTGCTGTAGTTATAGCTGCATCCAGAGGTAGAAATGATAGTTGCACTATTCTGAGGAGTTCTTTGAAGCTAATAAGGACTTAAAAAAAGTTGATGAATCTTCTATAGAGAATTAAACCCAAATGAATCCATTTTAACACTTCTATGAGCTACTGTGAACTCAGAACCCTGAAAAGAATAAGTGAACTCTTAAAAAGTCAGACTACACAAGCAGCTTCATATTATGACTTTGGCACTAAATAGCTATATGGACACTGGGCAGATTATTTAATTTTTAAAGGTCTCTGTTTTCTTTCCAGATAAGAGGGGATCAATGAAACCTCTTTGAAGAGTTACTAGGATTAAATCAGATAATGCATGTAAAATTTAGAAAGGATTAGACTTTTAATGAACAGCTCAATAAATATTAATTTTCACAAGTTTTTAAAGTAAATCATGCAATAGTATACTTAACTATTCTATATAACTATTCTATAAAGAAATTAGAAAACACAATGAAAATTCATGATCTTACCTCCCACTTTAATAAATAGGACCAATATATGTATACATAATTAAACCCCAATATATACATATACCTTTCCGAACACATCATCTTCCTCCCCACTCAGTACAATCATCATTCTGACTTTGTTTATTAATACTATGAATTTCTTAACTCCATTTATAGTATCCCCAAGCAATGTCACTATTTCACACCTTTTAAAATAAGGAGTATCATATTTTATGCATTATTCCAAAATTTTTAATACAACATTTTGTTTTTTCAGTTTTTCAGGGTGTCTTTAACATACCTCTCATTTTTTTTACTGTTATAGGATTCTATATTATCAAATCATAATTCAACCACTTTTCTAATGGTTAACTTTTTGTTATATAGATAATGTGTTATATATTATAAACACCCTGTGCATACCTCCCTGTATCTATGTTAAGAGTTTTCATTAGGTTATAAACCCTAGAGTTGACTTGCTGGGTTTCAGAATATGTATATCTTCAATATACTATATTAGACATTGCCAAATCATTCTCCAAAGTAGTTTTGCCAATTTACATTCCCATGGCAAATGCATAGGGGTTCCAGTTACTCTGTATCTTCTGTAATGTTTGGTACTATTGAACTTAAAATATGTTTACCCCATGAGAGCAAAATGATGTTACCTTTGATTTCAATTTGCATTACTGGTTATTAAGGAGAAATGAGCATCTACTCATATAGTTACTTGATATATCTGCTTGATTTTCTGGTTCCTGAATTCTGCTTTCTTTGAGTTACATGAAAGTTTTTATATATATTTGTTCACTTTCTATATATTACAAATCTCTTCTAGCCTTAGCTGATTTTTCTCACTGTATTTGTAACTTTTGATTAACACAAGTTTACAATTTTAATGTAGTCAAATTCATCAATATTTGCTTGTTCCTTTTCATGTTTTGTTATGATTCTTACTGCTTCCACTCCTCCCATGAGGTCATAAAAATCTCTTAAATATTCTACTAAAAGTTTTAAAATTTTTATTTCCATAGCTAAACTTTAATCAGAATTTAATTCATAGTGTGTGCATGGATGTGTGTAAGCACATATGTGCATTTGTGTGTGGGAGAGATTTTCCCCCACTGGGATAACCAGTTACAGTAACTCATCTATTGAATAGTTCATCTTTTCTTTATAGATACACAGTGCAATATCAAATTATGAAACATTTCAAAATATACTTAGATCTAGGTTATCTTCTATTTGCATTGGTCAACATGTGAGCAATATGAAATTAAGTTAATTACTTACTTATTAGGTAGGTCAAGTTCTCCCTTTCACCTCTGTCCCCGGTTCCCAATTTGCTTTAAAATTGTATCGATTTTTGCTCTTTGGTCTTCAACATTAGTTTTAAAATCACTTTTTTTAAACAATATCTGTATTTTGTTTACTTTTATTTTTATGTGGTGCTGAGGATTGAATCCAGTGCCTCACACACGTGAGGCCAGTGCTCTACCACTGAGCTATAGCCCCAGCCCTTAAAATTACTTTTCATCAATCAAGTTCTATAAACAAAAATTTCCTAAAGAGATTTTGATGGAAATCATACTAAATGTATAAACTAACTTAGAGGAGAATTTTATCATTTTATTGTATGAAGACTTCCAATTCATAAATCCATTTTTTAGGTCTTCTTTAATAAACTGGCCAAGTTTTTTTTCAAATTATAAAAATTTTCCACAAGTTTTTTGCAAATATTTTGATAGATTTATTATAAGGTATTTAATTTTGTTGTTAATTATGATTATATTTAAAATTGTATGTAAAAAAGCTTTCTAACTACTTATTACTGGTGAAAAAGAACAGTACCAATTTTTATATAATAATTTTATATTGTACAACTTCCTGAATTCTCATTGATTCTTTTTTGCTAGAAATCAAACCTAGGACCTCACACATGTTAGGAAAGTTCTCTACCATTGAGCTATATCCCAGCCCTCATTAATTCTTATAATTTAGAGATTATTTATTTTGCTTTGCTATCCTGGCTGGGACTCTGAGTAAATATTACATGGAAATGGTGACTAGAGAGTGGTACTTAATTCATTTATTTGATGTTTCCACATTAAGCATGATAGTTGATATATGGATATAATTTTATTAATTTTTTGTTTTAATCTCTTGGAATAATTATATTTTTTCTTTGGGTTGTAAAATATGTGACTTACATATATAATATTTTGAAATATTAAACCTCTGTTGTAATATAAACGAAACTCTTGATTATGTCAATACTCCATAACTATACTGAATCCAAATACACATGTGTTAGCTGACATAAATAAATCCAACCGAATTTTGTCCTAAAGGAATAAAACAAGATAATTTCATTTTAATATGTTCTACTTTGGAGTTCTCAGCTCCACATGTGTTTAGATCTTAGGTACCACAGAAGTAGAATTTTTAGGAATGGATGACAGACTGTGAGTCCAGTAGGTATTTCTTTTCAGATGCTTTTTTCTCATACAGAATTATGCATTTGGGAAACTGGACAGTTTAGCAGAGAATTCAAGGATAAGATAAATAATTTTTTTCCTATTCAAAGAATGCTATAGTATGAATTTGGAATTTGCTAATGAATGCTTCCTTGTTTTTCAATCATTCTCAACCTTCTAGGAAGTAAAAAGAATGTAAGAAATGTTCTCCTTCCTTGAAAAAAAATTGAAGAAGTTTTCTTTCTTTTTCTCACTCTCTTTTTTGTTGATTTTGTAAGAACCCGAGGTAGTATCTTTATGACACTGCTTAAGGAAGAATTTTAAAGTGAAAAATAAATCCAACATCAGGCTGTCTGATTAAGCAATAGTTCCTTGGATCAAAAAATTCTTTTGAAAAAATATGCCATGGTATTTTTATTGAGTTTATAAGCTGAAAGGCATTTAAAATTCCAAGGAGAACAACAAAAAGAATAAAAAAGAAACACACATGTGTTGTTACTAAAAAAGGCACCAAAGATGTGTACTAGGCAGAATAGTTCCTGGGAAAAATTACGAAGCAGATGAAATCTGTGTTTATCATTTTTCCATGCCTTGTTTTGAGCCCCTTCATTTCTGCTCTTCCCATCATCAATTGTCATGCTGCATCATCCTGAGGGTCCCTGCTTTGTTTGTCTTTCCTTTTTCCTAGTGTGTTTGCCTTTCCCACTCTTAGGATTCTGCTAGGGAACTAAGTAAGTTGGCTTAAAAAAATCCATGCTAGAGTATGAATAATTATCAGCAGCTTTTAAAATATAAAAACATAAATGTAACAAGAATTATCAGGAAGATAATCACAATTTTTTGAACTTGTTACCTGGCTTCTCTGTGGGTCTAGCCTGATACTAATGGAAAAAAAAATTCTCTAAAAAAGATTTTACAAAACTACCAAGAACCCTAGGAAGGCAAAAGATAGGACCAAAACTGCTATTTAGGCAAGGCTTTCTCTTCTGTTTTCTCAAAACAGAAGTCAGAAAATAAAGAATTAGTGCCAGCTCAGCTATCTGCTGTATTTTCTTGTATGAACTACTAGACTGTGAGTTTTTTCCAGTTACAAAATGGGAAATAGTATCTATAGTTATTAGGATGGTATGAGAATATATAAATGAGTGTGTTTTGCTCAGTGTCTGGGGCAAAGATATTTAAGAGTTTAGGGAGGATTCTCTGGGACTTTGTGTATGCTGTGGTGGAATACTCATCACAGTTATTTAGGACTGAGTGAAAATATAGGCACTGCACCACTATGGTAAAAATGGAAGGAAAAATGACTCAATTTGCTAGTGCTCACAACAACTTCTAGTTTATCCTCATTCTTCAAATGTCACTTTGAAATACATTGGTACGATTATCCATTATTTGGGGAAAGATGTGTTATAGCACTGTTTTAATTGCTACTAAAGGAATTACAGCCACGAGTAAATGTGAATGATGAGATGGCCAGTTTGTGCATCACTTATGGCGTTAGTTGAAGAGCTTTCTTCTTTGTTCTGCAAACTAATTGAGTTGAATGGGGCAGGGACTCTCATATATATAGGACACTAATGATCTGAAGATTGGAAGCCAAAGGAGGAAAAGTAGAGGAAAAACACAAAAAGATAACCAACATTATAAATCACTACTTTGTCTCCCACCCCATCTGCATGATCAGTTTCTCAATCTTTATTGAGCCCCCCATGTAGAAATACTGCAACAAAGAAGCACTGAGGTTTATGGGAAGAGTATCTGCTTCAGAATAGGTATGATCTCCTGAAAAAACAGACCAAATGCTTAAAAGTTAACTTTTAATCTTTCAAAGGCTGATGATGATTGCTGGAGTTCAGAGGAAAGAGAATTTCCTGGTAGGGTCATAAGGGATATCTTCCAAAAAAGAAGAGTATTCCCAAAGATAAGAACAGGAAAGTAAAATTATCAGTCAGCTGTATGGAAGAATATTACAAATCCTATAAGTTAAGTGTTGAAGCTAGAGAGAAGCTGTTTGCATTATTTATTTCCATCTTCCATTTGCCTCAAGGTGAGGGAATTGATTCCATGACATTTAGAATTTTCTTTAAAGTAATACAATTCAGGATCAAATATCAATAGCTAATAGTTGCTTATAAAGAGTTTCCATGCTGGATCTAAGCTATTAAATTTACAATAAGAATGTCTATTCTATGAATAAAGTTAAAAATATTCAATCAAACTAAGACAACAAAAAATATTCCCTTACAAATGGTTTACATAAGAAATTCCAGGCCTTTTTGTATCTGGAGGGTGGATAAATAGTCCCTACATTGCCCCTTTCTCAAGGCACAATTCAACACTTCAGTTACTAAAGTGTGTTTGTATGTGTTAGGGGGTGGGTATATGCATACATATAGGAACTGAGTTCACTAAGTATTTGAAAATGAACACAGCAGTACTCACCGGAAGGCCCATTCTACCTTGACTACCGAAGGGCCCAATAGTTCCTGGTAAGCCCATCTCTCCTTTTTCTCCATCTTCTCCAGGAAGTCCCCTTTCTCCTGGAGTCCCCTGGAAATCAATGAAAAAAATTTCAAAAGAAATGCAGTGAAATAATTATGTCACACAATATACTGGTTTGTATATGGCATACAAAAACAATCGTTTAATGTTTTAAAGATTTCACAAAACATCTATTTTACATGTAAGATTAAAAATACAGTTTACCTTTAATCCATCTTTTCCCTGGAGACCTTCTTCTCCAGGAGCCCCTGGTTCACCCTATTATGTAGCAGAAACAGTAAGATTAATTTTTTACTATGATCATTCATCTTATTTATCTTTACTCTCTGTCCCAGCACGTATAGAAAGTAGTAAGTTTGTATTCATTTATTTCTACTTCTACTTTATCTATAAAGAAGATATGACAGAATAAGAATGATTTAATTTGCCTTAAATAGCTTAGCAGAAAATTTAAATAGAATGGTATAAATTTAAATATAAGATGGTTCCAGAATATTAATAAATGTTAGGTAATTAACATATTCATGTGGTAGCTCTAAACGTGTGCTTTTGAGTTCAAGGAATATAAATACTACATTTCATTAAATAGTGTATTTTGCTATACTCAATTTACTTGACTATGATTATTCTACCAGATTTTTAGGGTTTCTCCTTGAAAGATAGCAGAGAGGTCATGATACCTTGAGAAGCTACTCTCTACACAGGGAACTTAAAGAAATATTAGAGTCATAGTTTAAGAAGCTGTTAGAGTAGCACTGGGCCTCTTCATGCCTAAATTATTTTAAAATAAATTTTTCGTTCTTATTAATAGTTGTTTTTATCTCCCATCACTGATGTTTCTATCACCTTCACGTCTGACTCACTCCACTACCCTAAAAAAGGGAAAGTGAAAAGAAACAAACCAGATACAAAAGTATATTTCCCCAGTTTGTCTTTTAATTAACAAATGCTTCTTAAAATTATCTCGGATATTGTGTTCTCGAGGAAAATTCCTTACTACAGCTCAAAATAAAGCTATCCATCACAGTATAACTTCTCTAAGATAACAAATTACAACTATTTATAATATTTCTTTGCATGTTATTAACTAAGCATGATTCTAGGGTGCTTTTTAAAATATAAATTAGATTTCAATCTTTCATCTGCCTCTTATAGGTCAGGAGATATCCTGAGAGTTGGTCATTGGTATTCATGAATTCTTTCCAAAGGCTACCATAAGTGACAATCACAGTGATGCCACATTTTTGGCAACTGATTTTGAGGAAACAGTATATGGGGTTAGGACTCTAAATGCTTCTAAGTGAGAATGTAGGCAGGGTGTAGTTTCAGTTTTTGAGATTATGAAATAAAGACAAACATTTTCTAAAGGCATCAGAAAGGTTTATTATGCTATATTTGAGATGTTCAAAATGGTAAGTTTTAAGTCCCTGATATTAATGGGTTAGTGCATTAAAAAGGTTTTGTGAAAGTACTTACTCGTAACCCTGGTTCCCCAGGTCCTCCAACACTGCCCGCAGGTCCAACATCTCCCTGAATAAACAAAGGGAAAGACTAAACTCTTTTCACTAAAACTGCATGTCTAGGGCAGGCATATCATAAAGGGTTAGGAATTCCAAAACACTTCACAGTTTTTATCTATGGGCCTTCACCAAATTTCAAGATCTGTGTTTGCAACAATGGGGCAAATGCAAAGAATTCAATGGTGACAGTTTAGAGAACCTCTCTTTAACTATTATAGGAAGTTTACCTTAGTACCCAGTTCGCCTTGTAGACCAGATTCTCCCTCAATGCCTGGAGGTCCCTAAAAGAGAATGATTTGACACATTATAAAGGCAGTTACACTTCGTAAGAAAATAATAGTAATTTTTAGCTTAAGGGTAACCAATATCTAAGTTTAGGAGAGGGTTTTTTGTTGTCTTCCTATAAACCTTATGGGATGGAGACCAGATACTTACTGGTACACTTTAACAGTACAAATGAAAAACAACTTTACCTGAAATCAGGACCAGTTTTTAAAATCTTTCTTCTCATCCTTTAAGCCTTAGTCAAAGAATGAAAAACAAAATACCTCCTTCTTCAAATTTTCTACTTTCAGGGACAAAAGTGTTTTCTGATCTTTTGCTTTTCTCATCCTTTTCTGTTGTGTCCTCTGGAACCAACTTCTTTAATAAAAATTCAATTTTGCTAAATGATTTTTTAAAAATATCACACAAATAACAGGTAAATTTATTCACTCTTACAGTATGGATATGAGGTGTCCACCAAAAACTCATGTGTGAGACTATGCGAGAAGGTTCAAAGGAGAAATGATTGGGTTGTGAGAATCTTAACCCAGTCAGTAAATTAATCCCATGATGGAGATTAACTGAGTGAAAACTGAGGCAGGTAGGGTGTGGCTAGAAACTGAGGTGGGTCAATGGAGGTGTGCCTTTGGGGTATATATTTTGTGTCTGGTGAGTGGAGTCTCTTCCTACTTCCTTATCATCATGTTTGCTGCTTCTCTCTGTCACATTCTTCTACCATGATGTTCTGACTCACCTCGAGTCCCAAGGAATCAAGCCAGCTGTCTAAGGACTGAGACCTCTGAAACTATGAGCCCTTAAATAACTTTTCCTCCTCTAAAATTGTTCTTGTTGGGTATTTTGATCACAGCAGCAAAAAAGCTGACTAAAACATTCACATTATAAAAGAGACCTACTTCTCTCTTTCCCCTCCATCCCTCTCCTTCCTCTCTTTCTTATATTTTTCAGAAATTCTTCAATATTTTTGATCCATAGATGGACCTCTTCATTATAATTATTAGGGATTGAAATATCTTTTATATAATTTTGTAATAGCTTAGATGACAGCAAATTCAGTTTTTTATTTTGACTCAGCTACAATCCAAATTCATTCTTTTCCCCAAAATAAAAGTTACACATGCACAATACAATAAGTGGGCTTGTAATGAAAAGCTTTAATCACCTATGAACTATGGCTAAATTGGGCTATGTTGGACCAATTAGGCAGAAAAGCCTAGTATCAGGAACTCTCAGTAAGAATCCACCTATTTAAGAATGTCTGATTTGTGTGGTGCCCTGCTCAGGTCATTACTCAAGTTCTGTCTCAGCTCCTGAGATGGGAGTGACCTGCTGGACCCAGATAATCTCTTGAAGATGTGTGTAGCTCAAGATGGGTTGTCAAATGCCAATCAACCTGTGACCCCTGCCACAGCAGAAGCAAGAACCAAAACAAGACTCCTCCCATTGAAACCTTACCTCTGCCTTTGATGTACTCCCTCTTAAATAAAGACTCAGGGCCTTTTTTCAATTGTTCAGTTCCAGCTCCTATCAGGACTGGAAGATCCATCAGATGCTCCACTTTAAATCTAATTTCTGAATATGTCTTTATTTTTTACTGATTATTTCAGACTTTTTATTTTCCAAGGCAGATAATAGCTCCTTGGCAAGAACCTGCTCTGTCGTGCAGGCCACCTCAAAGATTACTATTCAAAATAATTTTAATTTTTATTTTTTAGTAATTACTTCTATAAACTAGCACTTCTCAATGGGTGACTCTTCTAAAAGTAAAGTTTCCTTATAATATATTCCTTTACCATCATTTCCCTAATTTTAAATAGTTTTTATTTTAATTCTGTGAGTTACTTTTGTAACTTATTCACTATTATGAAAGGTAGTATAGTGCAGTACTTAGGAGAAAGGATCCTACAAAGCAAGACAGCCTGTGTTTCTGCTTTGTATCAGAAATTATAGAACTTAATTTATCTCTCTAAGGCTAAAACTCTGTTTTGAGAGAAAATGACAACTCTTTCTGGACTCCTTCCATGTCAAAACTACCATTAACCTGAAGACTAAAAAAATATTCTTTTGAATAATGAATGAATAGTAGAAGGAATGAATACCAGGGGAGAAGTAAAAATTGTTATAAAAATGAGAATAGTAATATAATATATCAAAGTCTCTGGGACAGTATGAAGGCAGTTCTAAGAGGAAAGTTCATAGAATTGAGTTCATACATTAAAAGAATAGAAGGGTACCAAATAAGTAATCCCAAATCCCTAGAAAAAGAAAACACACCAACACCCAAATTGGTAGAAGACAAGAAATTCTTAAAATCAGAGCTGAAATCAAAGAAATTGAGAATTAAAAAAATACAAAAAATTAACAAAATGAATAGTTGGTTTGTTTTGAAAGAATAAACAAGATGGATAAATCCTTAGCCAAATGAACCTAACTCAAATTAACAAAATTCAAGATGAA
Organism: Urocitellus parryii; assembly: GCF_045843805.1. NCBI lineage: Eukaryota > Metazoa > Chordata > Mammalia > Rodentia > Sciuridae > Urocitellus > Urocitellus parryii. Next base: position 65,846,976 of record NC_135541.1, read on the forward strand.
AAAGGAAATATCATCAGACACTAATGAAATCCAGAAGATCAACAGGAATTATTTTGAAAATTTATATTCCAATTAGCTAAAAAAATCTTGAAGATACTGAAAAATTCCTAGAGAAATTTGACCTACCCAAATTGAACCATGAGAATATAGAAAACTAAGATCAATATCAAGTATCAATGAAATTGAAGCAGCTATCAAAAGACTTCCAAAAAAAATAAAAGTCCAGGACCAGGTGAATTCTCAGCCAAGTTTTACTGGAACTTTAAATAAGAACTAATACCAATCCTCTTCAAATTATTCCAGGAAATACAAAAGGAGGGAACACTGTCAAACTCATTCTACGAGGCCAGTATCACTCTGATACCAAAACCAGACAAAGTACATCAACATAAGAAAACTTCACACCAATATTCTTGATGAACACAGATGCAAAAATTCTTAATAAAATACTGGCAATCTGCATGTAAAAACACATTAAAAAGACAGTGCATCATGATCAAGGGGTTTTATCCCAGGAATGCAAGGTTGGTGTATCACATGGAAATCAATAAATATAATTCACACATAAACAGACTTAAGGACAAGAGTCACAGATTATCTCAACAGATGCAGACAAAGCATTTTACAAAGTACAGCACCCATTCATGTGTAAAACACTAGAAAAAATAGGGATAGAAAGAACTTACCTTAACATTGTAAAGGCTATATATCACAAACCTAAGGCCAACATTATATTGAATGGAGAAAAATGGAAAACATTTTCTCCAAAAAACAGAAATAAGACAAAGATGCCCACTTTCACCACTCCTATTCAATATAGTCTTTGAACTCTAGCCAGAGCAATCAGACAAGAGAAGGAAATTAAAGGATACAAGTAGGAAAATAAGAGATCAAATTATCTGTTTCTATCAATATGATTCCATATTCAGAAGACCCAAAAAACTCTACCAGAAGACTTTAAGAGTTCATAAATGAATTCAACAATGATGTAGGATACAAGATCAAAAGTCATAAATAAATCATGTTTCTATTCTCTAATGATGACTCTGCTGAAAAAGAAATGAGGAAAACTATTCCATTCATAATAGCTCCCCAAACAAAACAAAACAACAACAAAGAAACAACTTAGGAATCAATCTAACAAAAGAGGTGAAGGATCTCTACAATGAAAACTATAGAACAATAAAGAAAAAAGTTGAAGAAGACCTTATAAGATGGAAAGTCCTCCCTTGTTGTTGAATACGCAGAATTAATATTGTCAGAATGGCTATATTACCAAAAATGCTATACAAATTCAGTGCAATTCCCATCAAAATTCCAATGATGTTCTTCACAAAATTAGAAAAAGCAGTTATGAAATTTGGAAAAAATAAGAGACCCATAATAGCTGAACAATCCTCAGCAAGAAAAATGAAGCGGGAAGCATCATTAATACTGGACCTCAAATTACACTATAGAGGTGTAGTAACAAAAATAGAATGGTACTGGCACCAAAGCAGGCACAAAGACCAATGGAATAGAATAGAAAACACAGAGTCAATTCCACATGAATAGAATTATCAGATACTATAAAAGGGTGCTGAAAAATACACTGGTGAAAAGATGACATTTTTAAACACATGAGCCTTGGAAAACTGGAAATCCATATATAGTAGACTGAAATGTAATCCCCATCTCTTACACTGCACAAAACTCAACCAAAAGTGAATCAAGACTTAGAAATTGGACCAGAAACTCAGCAGCTGTTAGAAGAAAATGAATGCCCAACACTCCAACATTTAAGCACAGGAACTGACTTTCTTTTTTTTTTTATTGGTTGTTCAAAACATTACAATGCTCTTGACATATCATATTTCATACATTTGATTCAAGTGGGTTATGAACTCCCATTTTTACCACGTGTACAGATTGCAGAATCACATTGGTTACACATCCAAGTTTATACATACTGCCATACTAGTGTCTGTTGTATTTTGCTGCCTTTCCTATCCCCTTCCTATCCCCCCACACCTTTCCTCCCCTTCCATCTTCTCTCTCTACCCCATCTACTATAATTAATTTCTCTCTCTTGTTTTTTTCTCCTTTCCCCTCACATCCTCTTATATGTAATTTTGTATAACAATGAGGGTCTCCAGGAACTGACTTTCTCAACAAGAGTCTTAAAGTGCAAGAAATAAAAAATTGATAAGTGAGATGGTATTAAATTGAAAAGATTTTTTTCATAGCAAAGGAAACAAGAGCATGAAGAGACAGCCTACTTAATGGAAGAAAATCTTTGCCATCTGCTCCTCAGCTAGGGCATTAATATCCAAAATATACAAAAAACCTCAAAAAACTTAACACCAAAAAAACCAGATAACCCAATCAATAAAAGGAGAAAATAACTAAATAGACACTTTTCAAAAAAAGAAATAGAAAGGGTCAACAAATATTTGAAAAAATGTTCAACATTTCTAGTCATTAGGGAAATGCAAATCCAACTACACTGAGATTTCATCTCATGCTAGTCATGACAACTATCAGGAATACAAGTAAGAGGGATTTTCAAGATGGCAGAACAGAAGTGGTTGCATTCCTGGATGCTCTGTGGTATGAAATCAAGAAAGCAGACAGATAGCTTCTCTGCAAGGTGGATGAACAAAAAAAAAAAAGAAAAGGGTGGGGGGAACATTACTGGAATTTAAAACTGCATATTCAAAGCAGAATGGGGACACAGGAGGTTAGATACAATAAAATAAGGGAAAAAATCCCCAGTGGCACAGGCCAGAACCATTAGCCAGAGCAGTCCCTCCATGAGTGTAGTAGAAGGATAAGGGAATTAAATGAAACTGCATTTTTGGTAGGCCCAAGGTGTATCTGGATATGGAGCATTTAGGGACCAAGGATTTTGCCATCAAACCTGAAAGACATGTTGCACCATACCTATGTGCTGGGAAAGAAGCCTCCATCTCTCCCAGCGGTGTGTAGAGGACAAAGGAAGGAACCATTTTCAGGTGTGGTGTAAGAGTTGGCAGCTGAGGGAGCTGATTTCTGGCAAACCCGTGTTTGACGTGAAATACAGGCCAAGGAAACACACACAGCACAGCACAGAGTGTGCTTAAGTGATCAGGAAAAAATTAAATGTGGGGAGAGGTTTACACAGGAGACAACTAACTGGTTGCAGGAACCCATTTGCTCTACCCCTCCCACTCCAATCCAACTACTTGTAGGACCTGCTGGGAGACAAGCATCTGGTCAGAAACTCAGAAGGGCAAGGGTGGGGTCTGCACATGATGTATGGGACTAAGAATTGGCTCTCCCACCACACAAGTGGAACCCAGGAAAGATCCCTGGTGTACAGTCTTCCACTGTGGACCAGCAAGTACTGGGTGTTAAAGATGTGTTGATTTAAAATCTCCAGACCAATTGGCATTCAGGAAAGAGCCTGGAACCTGCCTAAGCCTAAACCGTGTCTCCAGGAATTACACCTATGGAATTACACCTCACTCCAGCAAGCACCAGATGACCCCACCTAAAACTGCTGAGAAGAGAAGCTGGGGAGATTTTGGATTCAATGGAAATAATCTTTAAATTTTTCACCAATATCTTTTTTAAAAATTCTTTTTCTCTGTTTAATTGTGACCTTAATGGCTCATGGACATTTATACATTTTGATATCTGTTTTTTTCTCATTTCTAGCATTTGTGAAGCCAATTATTTTTCATGGATTAGTTTTTTTGTGTGTGTGTGTTAACTAGGATGTTTGATTAGTAAATTTTAGTTTTTTTTGCATTCTTTTATTTTTTTAATTTTTTAAAAATTTTTACTTTATATATATATTTTTTTCTCCTGTTTCCCTTGATTCTCCTTTCTTCTGCTAACAGCCAATTTCTTTTGTTCTCGCTTCACCTTTCTTTAAATTTTTACTTCTATCTTATCTTCTCCTCCCTCATAATGATCACATCCTATATACTTCTGTTCTTTCCCTGTCCACCATTTGAAATTGTAAACCCTTTTGCAAACTTGCTGTTTTTATTATAGGCAATAACTGATCATATAATTTGTTAATTGTGATAATTAACGTTGTAGACATCACAGTAGGAACTTTTTAGTTTAATGCTGCATATTGTTTGCACTGGTTGATATTATTTATTTCCTCCTAAAGAGTGAGGTACTAGAAATCTTCGGGGACACTATAAGTCCACTGGGTAGAATCTCTATTGCCTCAGATGCATTGTGATAGATGGGTAGACACACAAACAATATGAAAATGCAAAGGAACAAATTGCCCCAAACAAACCAAGATACTCCAATAACAGAATCCATCAACACCACAGTGGAAGAAATGTCAGAGAGGGAGGTTAGAATGTACAAAGGTAAACTAATCTGCAAAGTAAAGAACAATATAAGGAATGACATCAGAGAGAAAATACAGAAAGTGAAAGATAACTTCAATAAAGAGGCAGAAATTCTGAAAACAAACGAACAAACAACAACAACAACAACAAAACAAGCAGAAATCTCAAAATGAAGTAAAAATAAACCAAATTAAGATCAATAGAACAATCACCAAAAGACTAGACCACTTGGAAGACAGAACCTCAGGCAATGAAGACAAACAATATAACTGAAAACAGAGTTGACCAGGGAGAGAAGATGCTAAGAAACCATGAACAGACCTTCCAAGAATTATGGAACACCATGAAAAGACCAAATTTAGGATTTATCAAGATAGATGAAGGTGCAGAGATACAAACCAAAGGAATGCACAATCTTTTCAATGAAATAATATCAGAAAATTTCCCAATTCTAAAGAATGAAATGGAAACCAAATATAAGAGGCTTATAGGACCACAAATGTACAAAATTACAACAGATGCATACTTATGCACTTACATGGATCTTGTAAATAAGCAGGGGTTTCTATACTCATATCAGATAAAGTGGACTTCAAGACAAAGTTAATCAGAAGGGACAAAGAACATACTGAATTATACATTAACAAGACATAACCAATGGAGCATCCATGTACATCAAACAAACCCTTCTCAATTTCAAGAATCAAACAGACCACAACACAATAATACTGAGTGACTTTAACATACTCCTCTCACTACTGGATATACTGTCCAAACAAAAACTAAACAAATAAACTATAGAACTAAATAATACAATCAATAACTTACACTTAATATATAGAATATTTCCTCAATAAATGAGCAAATATACTTTCTTCTCAGCATCACATGGATCCTTCTCTAAAATAGATCATATGTTAGGACACAAAGCAACTCTTAATACAAAAAAATAGAGATAATGCCTTACATTCTATCAGATCATAAAAGAATGAAATTAGAAATCAATGATAAAATAAAAATAGAAGTTATTCTAATACCTGGAGACTAAATAATACACTATTGAATGACAAATGGATAACAGAAGAAATCAGGAATTAAATAAAAAAATACTTAGAGGTAAATGAGAACAGTGGTATAATATATCAGAATCTCTGGGATGGGCTGGGGATGTGGCTCAAGCGGTGGTGCCCTATCCTGGCATGTGCGGGGCGCTGGGTTCGATCCTCAGCACCACATAAAAAATAAAATAAAGATGTTGTGTCCACTGAAAACTAAAAAATAAATATTAAAATATTCTCTCTCTCTCTCTCTCTCTTTAAAAAAAGAATCTCTGGGACACTATGAATGCAGTTATAAGGGGAAAGTTCATTGCATTGAGCTCATTCATTAAAAGAATAGAGAAAGTCAATAAATAAATGAGCTTACATTATATCTCAAAGGCCTAGAAAAGGAAGAACAAATGAATACCAATTGTAGTAGAAGACAGGAAATAATTGAAATAAATGAAATTGAAACAAAAGGAACAATTTAAAAAATTGACAAAATGCAAAGTCATTTCTGTGAAAAAATAAATAAAATTGATAAACCCTTAGCCAGGCTAACAAAGAGAAAGAGAGAGAAAGCTCAAATTAATAAAATTCATGAGGAAAAAAGAAATATCATGATAGACACTACTGAAGTACAGAAGATAATCAGAAACTATTTTGAAAATTTATACTTCAATAAAATAGAAAATCTTGAAGACATCAAGAAATTTCCTAGAGACATATGACCTACCCAAACTGAATCAGGAGGACATACACAATTTAAATGGATCAATTTCAAGCAATAAAATATAAGATGCCATAAAAACCCTACCAACCAAGAAAAGCCCAGGACAAGACAGATGCTCAGCTGAGTTCTGAAAGACCTTCAAAGAAGAGTCAACACTAATACTCTTCATATTATTCCATGAAATAGAAAAGGAGGGAACCCTTCGAAACTCATTCTATGAGGCTAATATCATTCTGATACCAAAACCAAACAAAGACATATCAAGGAAAGAAAACTTCAGATCAATATCCCTGATGAACATAGATGCAAAAATTCTCAATAAAATTCTGGCAAATTGCATACAAAAACGTATTTAAAAGATAGTGCACCACAACCAAGTGGGATTCATCCCAGGGATGCATGTTATTTCAACATGTGGAAATCAATAACTGTAATTCATCACATTGATAGACTTAAAGATGAGAATAATATGATCATCTCAATAGATGCAGAAAAAGCATTTGACAAAATACAACATCCTTTCATGTCCAAAACACTAGAAAAACTAGGGATAGTAGGAACATATCTCAACATTCTAAAAACATATATGCTAAACCCAAGGCCAACATCATTCTAAATAGAGAAAAATTGAAAGCATTGCCTCTAAAAACTGAAACAAGAGAAGGATGTACTCTTTCACCACTTTTATTCAACACTGTCCTTGAAACTCTAGCCAGAGCATTTAGGCAAAAGAGAGAAATTAAAGGAATATGAATGGAAAAAGAAGAACTCAAACTACCACTATTTGCTGATGACATGATTCTATATTTAGAAGATCCAAAAAAATTCCACCAAAAAACTTGTAGAACTAAAGTGAATTCAGCAGAATAGCAGGATATAACATTAACAACTATAAATCAAATGTATTCCTATAAATCATCGATGAATTCACTAAAAGAGAAATTAGGAAAACTACCCCATTCACAATAGCCTCAAAATATATTTGGGAATCAATCTCACAAAAGAGATTAAATACCTTTACAATAAAAACTACAGAACACTAAAAAAAGAAACTGAAGAATACTTTAGAAAACAGAAAGATCTCCGGTGCTCATGGCAGAAATAACATTGTCCAAATAGCCATACTACCAAAAGTATTATACAGATTTAATACAATTCCTTCTAGAATTCCAATGATGTTCTTCATAGAAATATAAAAATCAGTCATGAAATTCATTTGGAAAAATAAGAGACCCAGAATAGTCAAAGCAATCCTTAGAAAGAAAGTGAAGAAAGAGGCATTACAATACCGGATCTTAAATTTTCCGACAGAGCCATAGTAATAAAAACCGCATAATATTGGCACCAAAACAGACATGTAGACTAATGGTACAGAAGAGAAGATACAGACAAACCCATATATACAGTTATCCCATACTAGACAAAGATGCCAAAAACATACATTGGAGAAGAGATAGCCTCTTCAACAAATGGTGCTGAGAAAACAGAAAATCCACATGTAGCAAAATGAAATTAAATCCTTATCTCTCACTCTGCACAAAACTTAACTGAAAGTGGATCAAATATCTAGGCATTAGACCAGAGACTCTGTGCCTACTTGAAGAAAACGTAGGCCCAATATTCCATCTTGTTGGCTTAGGAACCAACAACAAGATTCCTAAAGTACAAGAAGTAAAATCAAGAATCAATAAATGGGATGGTATTGAACTAAAAAGAGTCTTCACAGCAAAGGAAACAATCAAAAATGTAGAGAGCCTACATAATGGGAGAAAATCTTTACCACATGCATATTAATCTCCAGGATATATAAAGAACTCAAAAAACTCAACAAGGAAAAAACATATAGCCCAATCAATAAATGGGCTAAGGGACTGAAAAGATACTTTACAAAAGAAAACGTACTCGATAAACAATGTTCAACAATTCTAGCAATTAGATAAATGCAAATCAAGTTACACTGAAATTCTCAGTCAGAATGGCAATTATCAATAATACAAACAATAATAAATGTTGGCAAGGATATGGGGAAAATGGTATACTCATGTTGCTGGTGGACTACCAATTGGGGCAACCACTGTGGAAATGAGTATGGAGATTCCTTAGAAAACTTTGAATGGAACCACCATTTGACCCAGTTATTCCACTCCTCAGTTTATACTCAAAGGACTTAAAATCAGCATGTAACAGTGATGCAGCCACATCAATGTTTACAGCATCTCAATTCACAATTGCTAAACTATGCAATCCACCTAAGTGCCCTTCAACAGATGATGGATAAAGAAACTGTGGCATGTATACATAATGGAATATTACTCATCCTTAAAGAAAAATGAAATTATGGCATCTGCTGGTAAATGAATGGAGATGGAGAATATCATGCTAAGTGAAATAAACCAATCCTAAAGTATCAAAGGTTGAATGTTTTCTCTGATTTGTGGATGTTGATTCACAATAAGCAGGGGGTAGGGAAGAACAGAGGTACTTTGGATTTGGTAGAGGGGAGGGAAAAAAAGGAGAGGGGTTATGAGAGTGGCATGATAGAAGAATGAATCAGACATCATTCCCTATGTGTGTAAATGATTATACAACTTTTGTAACTCTACATCATGTACAACCAGAAGAATGAGAAGTTATACTCCATTTATGTATGATGTGTCAAAATGCATTCTACTGTTATGTATAACTAATTAGAACAAATAAAAAATAAGTATATAAATATTTTTAAAAGGAATACAAGTAACAGTAAATGTTGGTGAGGATGTGGAGAAAAAGGTACACTCATACTTGTTTGTGCAACTGTAAATTAGTGCAACCACTCTGGAAAGCAGCATGGAGATTCTTCAAAAAACTAGGGATGGAAATATCATATGATGCAGCTATCTCACTCCTGGATATATATCCAAATGATTTAAGCCATACTACAGTGACATAGCCACACAAATGTTTATAGCAGCAGAATTTATAATAGCCAGATTATAGAACAAACATAGGTACTATTCACCAGATAAATGGATAAAGTAAATATGATGTGATATGATGTGATGTGTTTGTCTGTATGTACTCCACACACATAATGGAGTACTCAGCCATTAAGAAAAATGACATTATGGCCTTTGCCAGTAAATGGATGGAACTGGAGATTACCTTGCTAGTCCCCAAAAGTCAAAGATCAATTTTTTCCTCTGATACGTGGAAACTAATTCAAAATAAGGAGAATAGGGGGAATAAAAAAAATAAAGATCAGTGGAGTACATAATAAGGATTAAAGGGGATGGAGGAGGGATGGGATAAGGATGCTGTTAATCTCACAGATCTCTGTAGGCACTATCTTTTCCCCATATTTCAGCCCCTCTTGATTTCCTTTATTCATTTCTTGGGCTAGATCAATAATCAATCTTCTGATCTCTGTGGTACCCCTTTTATCTTACCAATTCTGGATCAGGTTTTTAAAGCACCTTTACCTTTCTTTTTCCTAGATAAATATGGCTGGGGAAAATTATACTGTTACACAAAGTCTTATCATTCCATGTTGAGAGGCACAGGGGTAGGAACACAGATGTGGAAGAAGAATGCCTAAATTTAATCTAACAACTATGTTACTTTAGTTATTGCTCTTAGATAATTATTTAACCATTATATGCCTTAGTTTCTTCATCTATAAAATGGGGATAATAACTGTACCTATCTCATAGAATTGTTGTGAGAATCCAATTATACAGTAAAGAGCATAAACATTGTTAAGACAAAGAATATGCTCTGCAATTGTTAGGTATTATTATTATCATCATTACTAAATATAATGCAAATCCACTATTTCTTACCTCAGTTTGACAGTTAGGTATAGTTCATCTTTTACTTGTCTTTGAACATTTCCCTCTTCCATTATCTTTAACCACTATTCTAAACTACCATATTTTCATCAAGTCACTGCTTAAACCCTAATCCTTATCACATCAGAATTGTCATCTTACTCTATTAATTTCATGCTGTCAGGTATGACTGCTCTCACTTTCTTCAGGTTCAGAGGATGGGAGCTAGTATAGGTAATAAGCAATAACTCTCACTCAGATCATCTGGCTCTGCTACTTGTGAGCCATTTATCTTGGGCAGATTCACAGATAGGGTCTTAACTAGTCTTAAGCAGTCTTCTTTTCTGAACTCAGGAATAGGTATTGCTATCCATCTTGTCACATGATCTAGAATTTTTTGACTTTTCTTTCTGCTTTACTTCACAAATTCTACAAATATAAATGTTCTGTCCATTTTATATAACAAATATTTCTATGCCTCCTGCTTTAGTTCATCCCTCCATCATTTTGTTTGTTTGTTTTTTGGCTTGGTCTAGTGCAACAGCCTTTTAATAGGTTATATTTCTTTAATCTTGTCTCCTCAAATATACTTTTAATTCAGATACTAGAATTATCTTCCTAAAATACAATTCTGATGTTGTTGCTGCCTTGTCTTTCTAATGATATACCACAGCCTATAAAATAAAAACTTTAAGGTTCTTAACAGAGTACACAAGATTTTCATAATTTTCCTATTACTCTATTACTATTATGTTTTGACTTTGAGTATCAAATAATCCATATTGCTTCATGTTTAAAAGTTCGTGCTCATACTATCTCCTTCTGGAATTCCCTTATCATTATTCCCTCTCTTCATACAGCTAACTCCTTCTCTTCCTTAAAACTCACAGTTACCCACTGCCACACACACATAGGTAAGTCTTATTTTTTTTCCTTTCCCCAGATAGGGAAAAGGGCTCACTGCTGTGTCTTTCTATGTTTTCCTGTCAATATCTAAATCATTGAGCCTAACATTGAGTATAATGATTGTTTATATAACTGTCCTCTGAAATAGATTACAAACTCCCAAAGGAGTCAGCAACCTTATCATCCTTATATCTCAAGCAGGTACATGGTATTCAGTCAGAAGGCACAGCATAATCATGGAATAAGAAATAGGTCAACAAACATGGAGTCCATGGCAGAGAAGAAAAATTTTACCAGGAATGTGGTTAAAGACATTTGCAGAAGTTATTGTGTTAAGAAATTGACGTTTTATGATAAAAGTTATAAGAACTCTTAAAGATTTTCAAGGAGATGAATATTATAAGAGAGATAAACTGAATGAAGGAATGATATAATTGGAGGAGATATGGCTTAAGAGTGGATGAGAATACTGCTAATAGAGACTAAAAGGAAAAGACAGCCTTGAGATTTCATACTCCATTTGAATCAAATGTATGATATGTCAAGATCATTGTATTGTCATGAGCAACTAATAAAAAAATGCCTTCAAAAAAAAAAAAAAAAGAAAAGAAAAGAAAGACCATGGGGAGGAGGTGCTTACTCAAAAAACAGTTGGCTAACTGAAGAGGACACATTAGGAGTGGTCTAGGATGGGTCTCAATTTGAGATTATTGGGCACTGAGATGGAAGTAAAAAGAAAAGTAGGAAAGTGATGGGTTTAAATGTTTTAAATTGAAATGTATTTTAGATGTCCAGATGGATATTTAAAGATACAACAGGAAATCAATAACTAGTGCTAAAGAGAGAGGTGTGAATTAGAGCTACCAAAATAATATTGGTAATTAAAGTCATTATGATAATATTATTGTTAAGCCATGGAAATGGAAGGGCAACTTTCTGTCAAAACTGAGAAAGGCTAATGAGAAGGTAAAGGGGGAAACCCAGAGAGAGTGGCTTCATAGAAGCAGGGAAGGAGAGGGAGTAAGGAATGGAAATGGTTTAATTTATTCAGTACTAAAGTTAGTAACAGAAATAAATTAATTGGATTTTATAATTATAATAAATGTGGTTTATTTTAAAATATACTAAATATAGTCACCTCAAATTACTTGTTTCTGTAAAAGAGAGAAAGCACTTAGTTTGAATGGCTACCATGTCAATACTGAACAGGAAAGGGAAAGTTTTATTTATTTTTGTTGTCATTTCAATGAGCTTTTGTTAGAGGACAACTTTATTTGTATGAAATTAGGTTTATACCATGATTTCTACTTTTTATGGGATTTTAGGTTTTATTTTCTGAATATTAAAGAAAATAGTGAAGAAGTATTTTTCTTAATATATAGTGAATTTATTAACTTTACCTTAAAATCTTACAAAAAGTATTTGGTATAATTGAACTAGAAAGAACCACAAAAAATTACCTCAACACCCATTTCTCCAGGAGGTCCAGCATCACCTTGCAATCCTCGAGGTCCCTATATTAAAACAAAATTTAAGATATTAAAATAAAAGTTCCCCCTTCAATAATCAGATGCATCCAAATATGGAATTAATAACATCTGATCGTATATAATTAAGTTATCAACAATTTATTACCTTTCTTATACACAAAATTATATCTTTAGTTGATGCATCTGTGTCATTTTTAGAATGATATTAAGCTATGCTTGGATTTAAAAGAAAAAAAAGAAAGGAGTACTATTCATTCATGTAATCCTAATTCATTGATTCATTCAATAAACATTGATCAAGTACTTAGAAAGTATCAAATGTATTAAAGGCTTTTATAAGTTATTTTACTTAAAGGATATCTACTTAATATTCCTGGAAAATATGTGACAAAAAATGACATTTTTAAAGAAACAAATATATGATCTTCTTTTTTACAGTGTAGTTTTGCTTTTTCTAGAATGTCATGAAATTAGAATTAGATGATATGTAGCCTTTCAGATTGTTTTGCTGAATAATATTCCATTTTATGGGTGTTTGTTATCCACCATTGCTTTTTTGGGGGGGTACTAGGGATTAAACTCAGGGGTGCTTAACTACTGAGCCAAATCCCCAGACCCCTTTTTTAATCTTTTACTTTGAGAGAGGTTCTTGCTAAATTGCTGAGGGCCTTGCTGAGTTGCTATGGCTAGCTTTGAACTTGTGATCCTTCTGCCTCATCTTCCCATGTTGCTGGGATTAGAGGTGTGTGCCACCATGCTTGGCTCCATTTGTTGAAGGATGTTGTCTTAGTTCTTTTGGGCTGCTATTACAAAGTACATAAACTGATAGCTTATAAAAAACAACTAACCCTCACAGTTCTGGAGGCTGGAAAGTCTATCATCAATGTGCTAGCAGCAGATTTAGTGTCTGGTGAGATTCCACTTTCTGGTTCATAGATGGTACATTCTAGCTGTGTCTTCATGACACAGCTATAAATAGATTTTTATCTCTCTGAAGTCTCTATTTTTAAGAGCAGTATTCCTGGTCATGGAAACCTTAATGCCCTCATCATCTAATCACCTCTAAAGGCCCCACTTCCTAATCCTATTGCCTTATGGTCCAGAAAATGGCAACTAATAACCAATAAGTCTATTGGTTGCTTCCCAAAATTCCATGTGCAGGTTTTTGAGTGGACCACTCATTTGAGTAACAGCAAGGAGTATGATTACTGGATCATATGATAGGAGTATGTTTAGGTCTGTCAAACTGTCATGAAAAGAGGTGGCACCATTTTATATTTCCAGCAGCAATTTATGAGATCCTGTTGCTGTACATCCCTGTCAGCATTTGGTATTGTCAGGGATTTGAATTTTAGCCATTCTAACAGGTGTGCAGTGCTATGTAATTTTTTTTATTGCAATTTCCTATGAGAGATTATTTGAGCATGATTCATTTACTTCTATGCCACTTTTGTAAATTTTCAGGTATAGTATATGTTCAAATCTTTTGTTCACTTTTTAATTTAAAAAAAATTTTGACTTAAGAGATCTCTCTATATTTTGGATACAAGTCTTTTTATCAGATATGTGCTTTGCAAATATTTTCTCCTAGTCTATGACTTGTCTTTTCATTCTTTTAGCAATGTGTTTTTTGAGGAAAAGTTTTTTAATGTTAACAAAGTCCAATTTATCCATTTCTTTTCATAGATTATGCTTTTGGTATTGTATCTAAAAACTCCGTGCCAAACCTAAGGTCACATAGATTTTCTTTTTTTCCCCTGGGCATATGGCCATATATTTTTTCCCTGCATCATTTGTTGGAAAGACTGTTCACTGAATTGCCTTTGCTCCTCTTTCAAAGACCATTTGCCAACTCCAGCCACTTACTGGCAAATGCCAGAATTTCACTTTTCTTTAAAGCTGAGTAATAGTCCATTGAGTATATATACTACATTTTCTTTATCCATTCATCTATTGAGGGATACCTGGATTGATCCCATAGTCTAGATATTGTGAATTGAGCTGCTATAAACATTGATGTGGCTGTGTCGCTATAGTATGCTGATTTTACATCCTTTGGGTATAAGCCAAGGAGTGGGATAGTATATAGTGGGATAGTATATAGTACAGTGGGATAGTATTTGTATAATTTGTACTTTGGCATGTTACAACTTTATTATAATCACCTATTAGTTCAAGGAAGGTTTCGTTTTTAAACTAAATCAATTCTTTAGGAATTTTTTAAATACATAAAAGCATATTATTTTGAAAAAGTTTTATTTCTCTCTTTACAATATGTAATTTTAAAATTTCCTTTTCTTATATTATTGCAGTAGATAGAACTTCTAATATAATGTTGAGTTTTAGCTAAAAAAAAAAAAAGAGTCATCTTTTCCTCATTTCCTTGTTCTATGGGGGAAAACATCTAGCCTCTCACCATAGAGTATCATGTTGGCTAAAAGGCTATTTTTTCCTTTGAATAAACGTTCTTCATAAAGCTGAGGAATTGTCCTTTCATTTTGTTTCCTGAGAGTTTTTATTAGGACTGGATATTAAATTTTATTAAATGATTTTTTGGATCTCTTTATAAAATCTTTTTTTTTCTTCTTTAGTCTGTTAAGGTAATTTCACTGATTTTCTTTGTATATCTGGAATAAATCCCACCCAGTCATAATGTATACTCTATGATGTTGTATTTGATTTGCTAATATTTTGCTGAGGATTTTTACATCTATGTTAATGGGTGATATTGGTCTCTAGTTTTCTTTTCTTGTAATGTATTTGAATAGTTTTGGTATACAAGGGTAATTCTGTCCTCAGAATGAGTTAGGAAGTGTTCTGCTGTTTCTGTTTCCTGGGAGAGATTGTAAAGAACTGGTATTATTTGTTCATTAAGTTTTTGGCAGAATTCACTAATAGTAGTTGACTTAAGAGTTTGCAATATGTATTTACAATTAATTTAAGTCAATTTTCAAATAACACTATACCATTCCATGGACACTGCTAGTACCTTTTTTGTGATATGGTTATCTCAATTTGTGTGGTTAAAATTCTACTGAGATGCTGATGTAGGGTCCTCTTTATCTTTTGTTTCCAAGACTGTTGCCATTTTGTATTTTCATAAGTAATTTAATAGGGGATTGAGTGAGGTTTTATCACACATTTCCAGTTAACCTAAGAATAATATTAATTATCTTTTGAGGTAAGAAGAAGTGAATTAACTAAGAGAGTACCTAGGGGTATTTAATTATTGGGGATGTTATAAAGCAAGGTTAGGAAGAAATAATTTTAAAAAGCATAGCATTCTACTTTTTCTTTTAAATACAATTTTCAGTGTTAAAGATATTAACAAAATTATTTAGGTCAGGAGATGCTTTTTCATTCGTTTTTCTGAGGAGATAGGAAAAGACAGAAAGAGAGAGAGGGGGAAGGAGAAAAGAAGGAAGAAAGAAACTCACCATTTTCCTCTTATAGAAGGCCACTGTGTACAGTTGTGCAGGTTATATATTGCACTATCCTAGGAACATTATTTATATCAAGTTTGCAATTATTGGGGCATTTTCTTTATGTATGTATATATACATATAAATGTATATATAATTAAAATCTAGATCAGAGGTCAGTAAACTTTTCTTGAAGGGTCAGACAATAAATATTATAGGCTTGTGGGTCATGTGGTCTCTGTCTGAACTACTTAACTTTAGTTTAGACACATGTAGTCATACATACATAAATGAATAGCAAGGCTGTGTTTCAGTAAAATTTGGTTTACAAAAGCAGGCTGCAGGTTGTCCCTCTTTATGCCTATATACTTCTAAAGGAACCTGAGATTGTCAAGAAAATTTAAAGACTGGTTATGATTAGGGATGAAACTCCTAATTTATAAATCTGATTTTCTTCTTATCTCTCAGCCTCTGCATTTTCAACCTCTTCTATCATATTTTAAAAATGTCGAAATTCTTTAGATCTCAGCCTTACATTTGTTAAACAAAAAGTATGAGAGGCCGTTGTTTTGAATTAAGATCTTGCGTTAGGCCCCAAAAGACCAGACTAAAAATAAAAATGGAGTCACTCATACTAAAGGTCCACAACACAAAACCAAAACTAAGGTGGAATTTGACCTTCTGAGAAATCAAGAAAGAGAGTAATAATCAAATTTCTCAAACAGGCCAGTTTGAGGCATGAAAATGAAGTTTCTTCTGTTTTAGTTCTTTCAAAAAAGTAACCTGAAATTAAGCAGTTATTTTTCTATTGCTCTGTCTCCCTAGCCCTACTTTATAAGAAAAGTAATTCTGAAGTGACCAATCCACTTTTTGTCCTTTGTTTCTGTCTTTTTCCAGACTTTTTCCATCTGTAAACCCCACCTCTTCTACAAAACTCATAGGAAGACTTACTCTATTTTATGGAATGAAGTGGTACTGCTTTTGCTAAAAGTACTGACTCATCACTTGGGCCTGCAGCTGTACTGTCTTAACTTTGGGTCAGATTCCTGTTCAACTCTGCACACAGACTGTTAATCACTTAAGGAGTATCTATCTAAAAATTGGTAATACAAGGTTGACTGGCCCTCTCTCATTCCCCCTTCAAGGCTTAAGTTATCAAGAGTAACTAATATATTTTTAAGATTCCAGGAATAGCCAGTCTTACAGGTATATTATTCCATTAAAGGAATGGAGGTTGTTCCCCCAAGTGGGAGCCATCATCTCATGACTGAAAACACTATTCCATTTTATATAAGGGAATGGAATTGACCCTCAAATAATTTGTAACTATTTTCCCTTCAGCCTGCAGAACTTTGTAGAACCTCACTTGGGGTAATGATCAACCAGATCACAGTTTGACCAAGACTGTTTGACTATGCATAGTTCTTGTCCCCTTTGTCCTTGTTCTATATAAATTCCAAGTTCTTATCTGAACCCCAAAGACAGGGCTTAGGACACTTGTCTCCTTGTTTCTTTCAGTGTGGTCACATGAATAATAAATTCCTTTCTTGCCTTCCCACCACTTGTCTCTGATTTGACTCTCAAGTGGCTGGTGACCAAATCTGGTCTGTTGGAATCCCTTAGTCAGGACTCGGGTCAAGGATTTCAGTAATAGATCTCTTTCTTTCAAAACTGTTTATTCATTCACTTCAAGTCAAATAATGGTTGTATATCTGAGAAATTATGGTCTTGAACTGGTGACAAGTGACCCTGACAATGTCATCACAATGTCATGATGCTCACATACACTCTAGAGTTATTAATGTCAGGTTCTTGAATTCCACTGGATATGAGATTCTGGGTAAGTGATATTGCTCTTGTCTGGATAATTATAAGAGTTTGTCTCTTTTTATCTTGTGATTTGAATGATATGAAACAATAACTTGATCACTGCTTTATCTCTCCAGTGACATCCATAAGATAATAACACAAGTTCTCAGGAATAGGGGTCATAAATTTGTGTGCATTTTGTCACCTGACTCCTTTCCATCCTCATCTTGCACTTATTTTCTACCTGACTCCTTGCCACAGACATATTGGCCATCTTCCAGTTCTTTGATAAACATGCAGTGCTTCCTCCCAGCTCATGATTTCTCTCTGGAATGACCTTTTCTCATTTTTGCTCATGTAACTACTATTCATCTTTCAGATGACATCTCAAATGTTTCTGCTCATGGAACATGAGCTCTAGATCATGACAGTTTTTCTGTCATAGATCCCTTTAGATCTAAATTATTATATAATTTGTCCTTTGTGTCTTCTGCAACCATAGATTCAACCAGCTGCAGATAAAAATAAAAAAAAATTTAAAAAAAACTAGGAATGAAAAGTCTGAACACGTACAGACTTTTTCCTCTTGATTTTATTCCCTAACAATATACAGTATAATAACTATCTGCATAGCATTTACATTGTATTAAGTATTATAAGTAATCTAGAGAAGATATAAAGTATATAAGAGAAGGTGAGTAGGTTACATAAAAACACTATTCCATTTTATATAAGGGTATTGAGTATTTACAGATTGGAGTATCTAAGGGAGGTTCTAGAACTAATCTTCTCTGGATATTAAGAGCAGATTGTACTTTATGGTATTTATCTCAGTTTATAATTATCCATTTATGCCTATGTTTATTTATTTTGTATCACCAGACTGAAAACTACAAGCTTACCACTACATTATCAAATGTAGATTCTTAATTAATATTTGCATATTGAATGAATGAGTGAATGAATGGTCACCAATTAAAATAAAAAATACTTACAAAAATCAGTTTTGAATCTTGGCTCTAGAAAAATTATAGTTCTCTTTTTCAAGATTTCTTTTGTGTTTATCAATTTTCATCTTTGTTATGACTAGACAAAGCAGTTCAAATATCTGACACAAAGCTCACTGTATTCATTATACACTGAATTTACCCATTTCTATTTATCATTCCTGTGACCTGCATGTTAGTGTTTAGGTGCCATTAGGCATTTAGTTAACAAGTCTTTTCCTGTGCAAATCCTAAGATGTTGTCTCTCCTGTTGCTGTAATTCTACTGACATACTTATTTCTAGTTAAATGTCTTCTTTATTAAGACTCGTTTTCATTCCATTTTATCTCATCTATGTAATGTTATCTACTTATTGGATAATTACACCTCTGAGTACATGATCTTTTGTTAATTCAGTTTAATAAATGCACATTGAGCAGATTTAACATGCTAGATATTATACCAGAAAAGGAGATTACAAAGTTAAAAGAAATGGTCTCTTACTTCAGGGAGTTTATGGACTTTTAGGGAAAACAGGTACTTAAGTACACCATGCTAAAGACAGCTGCATTATTTTAAGTCAAATAAATATTAGAATTGGGAAGGCAAGTTGAGACATGCAAAATAGGGAGAAAACCAAGAACGATTTAGTTGTATAAAATCAATGTCATATTTTATTTGGAAATAATTATAGATATTATTAATTCATTTTTTTGGAGTTCACATCATACATTAAACACATGAAAGAGGAAATGAACAGTTTGTTATGAATACTCTGTTAAAATTTTCTACTGCTTCTATCTAAAGGAATTATGCATTGACCATCTGTAAACCTTTGTGTCAACTGATGATAAAATCAACTCAGTGGTTTGAAAGGTTATATTGTTATTGTAAATCTCAGAAATATATTACAGCATCTTACATCTGACATGATTAACCAGAAGAATGACTTCATTGGCAATAAAGAATAAATTGTGAGAAAGTAGGTTGTGACTAGTTCTTTCCTTTTCACAAATTCATTTTCCATGGAAACTCCATAATTGAATCATATTCATGAAATTGTGATGTAAGTTTTTGTACTGCTGATACAACAGCATTTCTGTCATCTTTCTACATTTTGGCCCATCAGATGTAGAGTTTGGCTTCTCTATGTGGTCTTCTATTATAGAGTTGGCTTCATAAATGTGTATGTGTGTGAGTGGGCAATGTAATAATTGTAAGAACAGCAAGCCATTCAGAAGAATTTCTGAGATTCAATAAAACAGAGTTTTCTTTGTTAAAAATAAATACTCTCAGCTTTAACAGTTCCAGAGAAACAGTAACAAATTAGAGTATATGAAACTTGAAAGGCATTAACACTATATGAAAACATATTCATTCTACATAGTCTATGGTGTTTATACAGCAAAATATCCATTCTACATGACCAGTCTGTAGTATCTATGATAAATGCTGCTTTCTAAATATAGCCACCACATAAAAGGGCAAAAATGAAAGGATAAATTTGCATTTGGAGAAAAAACTATTAGAAAAGTATAAATATAGACTTACTGGTTCTCCTGCAAGTCCCCTGTCTCCTGTACTGCCAGAGGGTCCGGGTAAACCCTGGAAAATAAATGTAGAACTTGTAGAAAAACTAGTGTTTGAAAATGTTTTAATTTACTTATCTTAGCTTTCATTATGGATCCTTGTCTATGTCTTCCTTTATTCTTTTGTGGTAAAATATATATCATAAAATTTACCATTTTAACCATTTTTATGTATATGGTTTTGTGGTATTAAGTACATTCATACTTATTAAGCAACCATCAACACTGTTCATCTCCAGGATTTTTCCATCTTGCCCAACTGAAACTGCTTACAAATAAAACACTAATACCCCACAGGCATTCCCCCCCACTCCCTGGTAATCACCATCCTATTTTTTGAAGTAGAATGAATTTGATTACTCTAGGCATTTCATATAAATGAGACCATATGATATCTGTCTTTTTGTGTCTGGTTTGTTTCACTCCTTATAATGTCTTCTAGGTTTATCCTTACAGCATGTGTCTAAACTTCCTTCCTTTTAAAGGCTGATCAGAATTTCACTGTATGTACAAGCCACCCTGTGTTTATCCATTGGTCAGTGGGCACTTCGGTTGCTTCCACCATTTGGTTATTGTGTATAATACTGCTGTGAACATGTGTGCACAAGTATTTGGGTCTCTGTTTCAATTCTTTTAGGTATTACACTAAAAATGTAATTGATAAATCATATAGTAATTCTATGTTTCACTTCTTAAGTAAACACTAAACTGTTTTCTATAGCAGCCTCACCATCTTATATTCAAACCTTACTGAACTGCACAGGGTTCAAATTTCTCCATATCTTTGCCAACACATATTTTCTGAGTTTTTTCTCTTTTCATTCCCCTTCCCTTCCCTTCCTTTCCTTTCCAGCAAAAACAACCTTATGTGTGTGGAACAGTATCTCACTGTGGTTTTGATTTATATTTACCTAATGACTAGTGGTGTTCAACCTCATTGCATGTGCTTACTGGCCATTTGTATATTTTCTTTGGCAAAATGTTTACTCAAGTTATTTGCTCATGATTTCACTGGATTGGTGTTATATGGTTCTGAAAGGGATATGGGGATCCCTGGCCTCTTCTTCCTTCTCTTTTGGCTTTCCTTTTTCATTTTACTTTCTGGCTACCCTGAAATTAGCATTTTTCTTACCATGATATTCTGCCTTGCCAGGGACCAAAAACAATGAAGCCAACTGACCATGGACTAAAACCTCTACAACTATGAGCCAGAATTAGTTTTTATTTCTTCTAAGTTGATTATCTCTGGTATTTTATCACAGAGATGAAAAGATGACTAACAGGTTTGTTATTGTTTTGTATTTTTGTTATTGAATTGTAGAAGTTTTTTTTAATAGTGAAAAATTTATTAGTCCTTACATAATAGTATTTGAAAATTAATATGGGATTAAAATAATATATTCTTTATTTTAGCTATTTCTGTGTACTTTTAGAAATGATTTTATTTTAAGATGCTATTTTTAGGTTACATTTTGAGCTCACAATATAGTCCTATTGGGCAGAATTTTTCTAAATTCCCAGCGACTAATTAATACATCTTAAAGATTTCTCCTAAGACATTTTCACTCCAAGCCTATCTGAACTCTTCAACAAGCAATTGCTTATGTTATTGCCATGTCTTCTCTCTCCCTCAATCAATATTGCATTCCTAGGGGCACTCATATTTATTTCTTTCATTTGAAATATCCCTGTGGACAGGACAGCCCCCTCATCCATTTATTTTTTTATTGATTTAAAAAAATAAATGACAGTGGAATGCATTACAATTCTTATTACACATACACAGCACAATTTTTCATATCTACGGTTGTATATAAAGTATGTTGACACCAATTCGTGTCTTCATATATGTACTTTGGATAATGATATCTATTATATTCCACCATCCTTACTAATACCCACCCTGCCCCCTCCCATTTCCTCCTACCCCTCTGCCCTTTTTTTGATCTACTTCTAGTCTTATAATTAATTCTCATTCTATTATGGCAAATGATTATCCAGAATTATTTTAAATTTGAATTTCCTTACACCTTTAATATTAATATAAAAAGTTTTTTCCAAATATAATATCCTTGTGATGTATTAATAGGTATGATTTGTGCCCTTAAAATATGGCAAGGCACAGTAGTGATATCAGGATCTCCAGATGGCTATAAATAACAATACTGGGCCTCTAAGTTCTTATTTAATTTCATTTTTACATCATACTACCTATAGTACCAGAAAGTGAGTCTCATTTTATAATGAAATATATTATAATGAAATACATTTATATATTATGTATTAATGAAATACATTTACAATGAAATACATTATAAAATGGTAGATAGAACTCTAAGCCAAATTCTCCCTTGTCCTTTCATTCAAAGATTTACTCAGTACATACTGAATGCCAGACATTGATAACTACTAACAATATATAAAATAATGCTTCAATTTGTAAGTTGCATCTTCTATACTGTTGACCTTAGAAATGTTAATAACTATACAGAAATTCACAACTACCATTTTATTTTAAAAGCTATAAGTTAAGAAAAATATGATACTAAACTGGAAGTAAGGATATTTATAATTGCAAATGCTGATGAGGATGTGAAGAAAGTTGAATTGTAATATACTGTTAGTGGGAATGTAAATTAGTAGAGCCAGTATGGAAAACAGTATGGAGGTTCCTCAAAAAACCAGAAACAGAACTACCATATGATCTAGCAATTCCATCAGTGAATATATATCCAAAGGAAAGAAAACCAGTATGTTGAAGAGATATGTACTCCCATATTTTTTACTGCACTATTCCTTAAAAGCCAAGATATGGGGTCAATCTAGTTGCCTGTCAACAGATGAATGAATAAAGAAAATGTGATATAAATACCCAAGGGAATATTATTCAGTCATGAAAAGAATGAAATCCTGTCATTTGAAGCAAGATGGACAGAACTGGAGAACTACATGTTAAGTAAAATAAGTTAAGCACAGAAAACAAATACCACATGTGCTTACTTATAGGTAGAAGCTAAAAAAGTTAAATCTCATGGAAGTGCAGAGTAGAATAGTAGTTAATAGAGATTGGGAAGGATAGGAGGAAGTGAGGGGATGAAGAGAAGATGGTTAACAGATACAGGGATACAGTAGGATAGAAGGAATAACTTTTAATATTCTATAGTATAGTAGGGTAACTATGGCTGACAATATTTAATTATATATTTAAAAATAATTGGTAGAGATATAATTCTGAATCTTCCCAACAAAAAGAAATGATAAATGTCTGAGGTGATGGACACATGAATTACTCTTATCTGATTATTTCACATTGTACTGAAAAATTATACTGTACCCCCCAAATGTGTATAACTATATGTCAACTAAAAGTTTAAAAAATTCAGAGGTATTAAAATTATTAGAATCACATAATCTTCTATGTTATAATCATTAATGTTCTGTTTAGTTTCTATGTTTAGTGATAGGGAAATATGTCAAATTATGGACTCTTAGCTGGTTAAAATCTGGTTTCAGTCATGAAAATCATACATTCTTCATTCATTTCATATTCTTAAATTAAGAAACAGAATCAATATAAGCGATCCCTCTGTGCCCGATATACAAACTGAAACAGATAGTAAAAGTTCAGAACTTGAAATAATGTCTGTCCCATTTTCCTTGTAAAATGCGTTTGGATATAATATCAACTTATTATATATCTTTAATGCTATTGATGATTCAAAAGGCTGTTCTACAGAGCTAAGAAGCAATTTAAATGTTCTCTATTTTTATTAGGGACAAATGGAAAAAGCATAGCTGGCAACAAATAAAAATTCTCTTTAAGAATTTTCATGCTAAGTGAAATAAGCCAATCCCACAAAACCAAAGGCTGAATGTTTTCTCGAATATGTGCATGCTAATTCACAATAAGGCGGGAGGCCCTAGGGAAGAATAGCATTACCTTAGATTAGGTAGAGGGAAGTGATGGGAGGGGAGGAGAAGAAATAGTAGAAATAAGAAATGGAAAGATAGTAGAATAAAACAGATATTATTACTGTATGTATATATGTGACTACATGACCTATATGATTCTGTAACATGTACACTCAGAAAAATGAGAAATTATATCCTATCTATGTATGATATATCAAAGTGCATAAATGTATTCTACTGTCATGTACAAATAAAAAAATAAAAAATTTATCAGATGCTAATACTATATTATTCATAGTAGAGCTCCTTGTTCATGACTTCAACTCACTAACTATAAGATTGATGACCATAAGTATAATACTGACAGCCTTTGCCAAGCACATTAGAATAAAAATCATTTTTTGGAAATATGAAAGATATTCCATTTTTAAAGATGAGGAATTGGAGGCTCAAAGAGATTTAAAAATTTATAAAAAGAAAAATATCTAGTAAGAGGTAGAATCAGTATTTGACCTCCAACATATCTGACTCCAATACTACATAATGATATATAAACATGCAGGGGAATAATAATAAAGATAAACATGGACATCTCATCTAAAATACTGGAGGCAAAAAGAAAGTGGCCTCTTTCTAGTGCTGAATAAAAACAAAACAAAAACAAAACTCATATCCAGTGAAAATGTCCTTCAAGAACAAATGTGATATAAAGACATTTCATAAATAAAAACTAAGAGAATAAACCACTGGCATTCTTCATTAAAAGAAATCTAAAGGAAGTTCCATAGTCTACAGGAAAATGAAATGTTGATCTTCAGAAAGGAACAAAGAGTACCAGAGATGATAAATAGGTAGGTAAATATAAAATGCTATTTTCCCTCTAAATATTTCTACAGTGTATATTTCATTTATATTAATGTAATGCAATGTGGTATTTATAATACATATAAATGTAAAACATAAAATAATTATAGTCTAAAAGATAGAAGGCTGGTAAATTAGCCTATATGACTACAAGTTTCTTACACTTCTGTTAAACATTTAACATAAAATGTTTATTTTGTTGGATGGAGTTGGAGAATATCATGCTAAGCGAAGTAAGCCAATCCTAAAAAAACCAAAAGCCGAATATTCTCTCTGATAAGTGGATGCTGATCCATAATGGGGGTGGATGGGAAAAATGGAGGAACTATGATTGGCAAAGGGGAGAGAGGGGAGGAGGGGGCACAGGGGCAAGAAAGATAGTGGAATGAGATGGACATCATTACCCAAGTTACATGTATGACTGCACATATGGTGCTACATCGTGCAAAACCAGAGAAATGGAAAATTGTGCTGCAATTGTATACAATGAATCAAAATGCATTTTGTTGTCATATACATCTAATTAGAGCAAATAAATAAATATAGAATGCTTTAAAAAATTTTTTGTGGCACTTTGCAGACAAATTCTGCTGACCTGATCTAGCTACTGAAAATAATGAGAAGTTTAGCTAAAAATTCAATAGGTAACGAAAAATAGGATTTTTAAAATTATTCAATGCCAAAAGAAGGCACTGAACAGCAACTAAGAGGGCACAAAGAAAAACAAAACTTAAAATGAAAGACCTGTATCAACTACATTAATAGTTACATTAAATGGAAATGAACCAAACACTGGCATTAAAATTCTGAGATTCCTAGGTTCAGTCCCTGGTGTGCCCCACCACCAACAAACACAGGGATTGTCAGAATAAAAACATAGGATTCAACTGAAATACATTCAATTTGAATATCAAGGCACACATAATTTGAAAGTAAATTAATGGAAAAATAGCCATGTAAACAGCAACCATAAAAAAATTATAGAGACGATATAGCTAATACTAAATAAAATAGATGTCAAAACAACAGTATTCCCAGGAGGAAATAATATTACCAGAGAAAAATAGGATATCTTTAATGAAAAAAGGGTCAGTTGATCAGGAAAACACAATAGTTCTAAAGGTGAATGCACTTACAATAGAATTTCCAAATATATGAAGCAAAATCTGACAGAATTAAAGAAATAGAGAAATAAAAAAATTAAAAAGTTTATACCTTTATCACATCAATTGATAGACTATTCAGATAATAAGTCAGTAGTGTTTCAACTCTTACAGTTTTTAAATGATTTGAAAAACCAAAATCAGTGGTTCATGCTTTATCACCCTAATTACACAATGGATTGTGAGTTTTCTTCCTGATTTCCCTTTGAGTCAGATCTATATGTAGATGGAAGGTAAATATAGGAAATGGTGTTAGTCCACAGATAAATATATTTTTACAGGTTATCTACCAAGAGTAATGTATGTATTGTTGGTTTTCACTGGGTGTAACTCAGTGATACAGCATATGTCTAGCATGTACAAGGTCTTGGTTCAATACTCAGCGTCAATTAAAAAAAGAATTATTACAATTTAGAGAAGAAAGAGTTTTTAAAACTCCTATGTTTCTTTATTTTCCAGGTAAAGAAAATAGAATACAGAGAGCTAAACAATTTAAGCAAGGTTATGTAATTTTTAGGGGCATAAAGAACAAAGGTCAATCTGACCTTCAAAATATCCTCCTATTGCTGCTTGCTGCTGACAGTGCATGAAGGACTGAATACACTAAGATTACTCTGAAAGATAGAACAAATATTTTAGGTTTATCTGGCTTTTTTTTTTTTTTGATTGACTGTTCCTCACTTCTTCTAGATCTCAGTTCAGTCAAGGAGTGGGAGATGTACATACTGAATCCAGCAAACCTTAACAACTATACTAAACTCATGATTTAATGTCTAACCATGTTATTCATGGTTAAATTAAAAGGTATGTGTATTTTTCCAGTAGTCTGGGAGACTTTTTGTGCAAGCTAAAATTACAAAATAATTCTAGTATCTTTTATTAGATTGACAGTGTCAAACATCAAATATTGCATTTACTAAAGCTAAAAATGAAGGTTAAAGTGTAAGAAAGGTCAACAATGTACAAAATGAGTACATAATTTTATTTATCTCTATTTCTCATCTCTTTAAAATGAAAGGAATTAACACGAGCTCCAAATTCCTCCTCTAATTGCAATATGAAAACCTTGTGTATAATATAGCAAAGTGGTCACAATCTACATGAACACGATTTACCCTGACTGAATAAAAAACTAAATGGTGAGTATTAATAATCAAGGAATGTTCTTTGGAAATGAATTTAATTAATAGTACAATGCCAAACACAAGTTCTTTCCTTAGAAAGTCATTTTCTTCTCTTCAGGTCTCTGATATTTTAGCTTTGACCAGTCAAATATAATGCTATTGTGGAAACAACAGGCAGGGGGCAGCAGATATCAAAAAGGAACAAGAAAATGTGACAATTAGTGACAATATAGCAGATAAAACATTTTTATCCTATCCTTTTATGACCTCTCAGTTGCAATCTATTTATGTTATTATCTAATTTCATACTGTTAAAGTATACATGTACATGTATATGACAAGTAAAATATCATTAAAAACTCGTTCTGAATGAAAGTAATTAAAAATACCTATACATTTCAGTTCATATGGTCATATATATCTAATATCATCTGCGTATGTTTATGTACACACATGTGAATCTTTTTTAGATATTTAATCTGATCTAGGGATGTTCATAGAACTTGTTCCTTGGGAAAGATGTATAATCTGGTAAGATGTCTGATGGTAGAAAATTATTGATATAATGCATTAATTACTGAGTTTATAAATTATTAAAAACTTTTAGAACAGAGCCATAGGAAAGCGTGGTGACATACATAGCTCTGCACTCTGAAGGTCAAAAAGGCACTCAAGATGAGTTATAAGGAAACTAGGCAAGAGGCCTCAGAGAAGTTTCTTGTTTTAGCTTTATTGTATTTCATATATATATATATATATATATATATATATATATATATATATATATCTCACACCACTTTATTTTGATATGGCTTTTACAGAAAAACTAATTTACCGTATCTATAGTAAAATCAAAATGTTATCACTACCAATTTAAAAATAGGTACAACCAATATCCAAAAGGGGTAAGCAACTTGCTCAAGTAAAATTATGTATGATGAAAAGGGAAGAAAAAAACTTGTGTTCTCTTAGTCTAAAAAATTGAATACTAATCAATAATTCTGTCAGATGATAAAGTAGATCATTTCATAATGTATTCATATATTAAGACATTACATTTTACACTATCAATAATTTTGTTTAAATCTCCCCAAACATTATTTCAACACAACCCCTAAAAGTGGATAAAAGTTGTTCATAGCTTATTTTTTATGACTTACTGGTTTCCCTTGAGCTCCTCTCTCTCCTGGGTTTCCAGTCTTACCCTAATCAAGGAAAAAAAAAAAAAAGCTTAGGTCAAGAAGGCAATTCCCAAAATAATGGGAAAGAACCAAGATAAATAGGGAAGGTTTAAAATGTTCATACTTAATATGAAATGTTTCATTACTTACAATAAGACCATGCGGCCCTCTTTTTCCTTGATTTCCTTTTTCACCCTAACAAAGTATGAATATATACCAGATAAATTAGTTAGAATTTGAATTATGGCCTTATACATACTAGCATACATAACAAAGAAAATATAATACAATATGTGGTTCAATATTGAAAAGAAAACATTTGTGTGTGTGTGTGTAGTAAAAATTATATATGTTTAATACTTAAACTAAGAAAATTTAGAACTATGCATTTGTAAGGAAACATCACTTTATGGATAAGTAAGATATGGGGCTCAATAAAATTTATCTGCATATAAAATGAGGAAATAAATTATTACCTTGACACCTTGTATACCTTGTTCTCCTGGGAGACCATCTGGTCCTCTTGGTCCCTAGAGATGGGAAAAATTTGAAATGTTACTAATTTGAACTGTTCCTTTTTTTACTCCTATGTGTCCTGGCAGATAAAGACATAGTGCCTTTTAATTGATAAACTTCTGCTTATATTTATGCTCTGAGTACAGAAGAGAATACAGCAGGGCATATGGCTGAACTTCTTTATACAAGTGAGTCAGCCTATGTTTTTAAGATTCTATGCCAAATAGAAAATTATATGACCACAAAAATAGCTGATACAGTTGTTGGGGGGCTGTAAGTTTGTTTTTAGGGCATTTTTTTCACTTTCTTGTTAACTCAGCAGTCAGCTAGGACTTATTCTTAAAAACCTTAACCTAAAAGTAGCTGTCTTGTTTGTGTAAACAATCTCTTTAAGTTTCATGTTTTTGCAATGGTGCTTTTCTCTTCAGCTTAGCAAATGAGTACTGACAGCATTGTATACACTCTGCACCTGCTGCACAATGATTACTAAAAGATGGCAAGGGCACAGAAAGAATACAGAAATGCTGTTGGAGATATTCCTGTAATTTTATAACTTCCTAATATTCATTCAATACTTAGTTGCAAAGAAGCACTGGTAACAAAAGTCCGGTCCTGTTTAAGTTATAACTTTCCTTTGAAGATATTAGAGCCCTTTTTTAAAAGATATTTTTTTAGATGTTGATGGACCTTTATTTTATTTATTTGTATGTGGTGCTGAGAATCGAACCCAGTGCCTCACACATGCTAGGCAAGCACGTTACCACTGAGCCACAACCCCAGTCCCAAGATATTAGAGTCCCCCTTTTAAAGGTACTTAATTCATTTCTATAAGCCTCTAACCCAAGATCTGCTGTAGAAAAGGAATTATATGAAGTGTTATGAAAATACATAATTGTGAGATTTCTTCATTTTGAAGAAATCTTTGTAACAAAATGAAGAAATCTCACAATTACATAGAATTAAAAGGTAAATTACACAAGTGATCGTAATACAAGGAGATGGGCATGTCAGGAACCTAAAGGAGGATTCAGAGACAGAGAACATTGACATGTTGGTTTGGGAATGTAGATATCCTCTGGCAGCTGGAAGTCAAGTTCTCGTGGAATTACTCAAAACAGAAGGAATTCTAGTTAAAAGGACAGTATGAGAAAAGGGTGCAGAGGCATGAAAGAAGATACTCGAAGAATGAAAATGAGTTTGTTTGGCCATGTTATAGATAACATGTAGGGAACTAAAAAATAAATGTGGTAAGGAAGACAGATTTAAAAGGAAAAGGATTGGAGTTTATATTTAAATAACTTGGGAATCAGGAACCATATACTTGTATACAAAACAGTGATACAAATATCCCAGTACAACCTGCTCATCTGAAGGATCCTCCTAGGCTTCAGCACCTTCTCTTCCATTCCATCTGAGATAAGTCTTAGTTTAGCTTTTTATTATTAAAAGCTGTTTACTATAATAGGACTCTTTTCCTCCCTACTATAAGGGTACCTGCATTCCTTGATCTGCTTGGGCATGTTCATGGATTTGGAGAGAACATTATACTCCATGAGGATCTACAGCTCTCCTGGTCCTATTAAAGTGAAAGCCAAATCTCCAGTCCTAAAACTTCTCAGTCTGTATTTAAGGTGCTCCATAGTCTGTCCCCAACTTCCTTTTCCGCCTTATTTTCCAACAGGACTGGTAAACTAAATTACTGTCTTATTGTGTAAGACCTTGAAGGTCAAGTTGAGAAGAGTCAATTAAATAGATCAATAATTTTCAAAATGAGTTTTAATTCAACTAACATTTGCTGAATGCCTACTACACACTGGGCATTGTTTTAGGCTCAGGGGACACAGTAGAGAGAAAAGACAAATTCCTGAATTTATAAACAAGAAAATAAGCATTTAAAATTGAAGTATAAAATGAAAATAGGTAGTCAAGTATAATGAAGAAAATTAAAGGATATTACAGTACTAGAAAGCACCCAATGTGGGGAGTACCACTTTAGCTAGAGCATCTGAGAAGTCTCTATAGGAGATCAGACTTCAAGGCATTCAAGTAACTTGGGAAAGGTCACTGTGGCAAGAGAGGCAGCAAGTATGGAAGTGCTCAGCGGGATGCACTTGGAATATTCAACAGTTAAATAACTGAAAATTAGAAAACAATACTGATTAAAGAATGAAGTTTAAAGTGTGAAGGGCCCTCAAGATTTTGCTCTAATGATTCCCGTCATCTTAAAATTTCAGCAATCTACATTGATTCTTTTTCTCTGGTATTTTCAGTGCCTTGTTTTCTTCTTTCTGCATGCAAGAAACATTGCTAATTTTTTTTTTTTGAAATAACAAAAGAAGATGGCTGAGAAATTTTGAAAAGGAATGACTGGTAAAATTCTAAAAACTGGTTTAGACAGAAAACAAAGTCTAAACCAAAATCGTGTCTACTGGTAAGCAAGCACTTAAAAATCCCTCTGCCACCCCAAATTTCTATGTGTTTCTTAGATATTTTCTTACTGATTAACTGCCAGCATTAATAAAAAAAAAAGATAACCAGATTGATACTAAATGACTCTAAATCTCTAAATGACCAAGGACTTTGAAAAATTGTGCTTGAGAAAGTTTATATTTTTGCTCGTGTTAGAAAAGGCTAAATTTTGTTAGTAAGTGAATTCAGGTTGGAATAGAGGACTTGAAACTTAGCAAAAGCTTATATAAAAATATGAAACATTCACAAGTAAAATGACTGTAATTGAAATGAACTCCCTCCAAAATTCACCACTCATTGTTACTGTTTTACATTAAAAATGCTTTTATTTTAAAAATATTCCCGCATTTATAATTTCATTTACTAACCCAGGATTACACAGGGAACAAAGAAAGAGAAATTTCTGTGCCTACAGTGATAAAGATAACCAGATTGAATTAAAAAAAAGAGACCTAAGTAATACAGTTACATTAATTAAAGGTCATAAGGCTAAAGTTGCTAGTTATGGGTTTAAATCTGGCAGAATTCATGGAAAAGCTGATATTCTCTATGCTTTAGGCAAGAGTGAACTAATTAACTAAAGGCTTAGCTTTATCAGCATCGTCAAGTTCCATCTGGACTGGTTAGTGTATATGCTTATTCTGACTCTTAGGCAAAATAAGCTTTAGGACAAGCTCTAAGAAAATTAGGCAAATAGCATTACAACAGGTACCTAATTTGGCATGAATTAAAAAAAATAACTGCATTAAAATATTTTCTAGATGCTCTCTTAGCTAGATAAAAAATCGAATCTTTTGTTTATTCTCTTGGGAAAGTCAAATTTGGCTACACTGAGCTATTAATGGGTTCTCAAAAGGAGAGTAAACGTTTGATAGCTCAAGAATGTAAACAAAGCATGTTTTGTAAAGTAATAATTACTTGAAAGGTAGGCAATAAACCTAAAGTTATCCAAATAAGTGAATGAACAATTTAGTCCCAAACACATTAGATGATAGGAGACAAGACCATTACATTGCTTAAATTAAAAGAAAAAAACATGATTAATTAAAACATTAACACATACTGCATACTCATTTAGAAAGACTTTTATGAGAATTCCAAGCCCATTTCTATGACCCCTATAATAAATTATAACAGGCTAAGTATCTATGAATGAAGGAAACAGCCCTTACATAAAATATGTCTTTGTAACTTGGACTCATATATTTATATTTCCTTTTAACCATATCTATCTTTGCATGATCTCACTATTAATTTTAAGTCACTCAACATGCCTCACTAATGAGCCAGCAGACTTTTCTGGCTCTTGATTTACACAGCTGGAACCAAATGTTCCATTTAGCAAAACTAACATCATCAGCAATTTTGGGGGAAGAGATTCTTACCATAAACTTACTTCAGGAGAGGAAACCATAGAGGAAGTTTTGTCTGTCACTTGGAGTGCTCCAGGTATAACCTAGCATTCAATCTAAATGTAAATACTACCTAAGTTTGCTTTATTCTACAAGGTACACATTTCCTCAAAGGGGCCAACATTCAGAATTTTTGTAGTCAGTCCATATTAGATGAAGATAGTTCAAAATGAAAACAGGGAAAAGCTGGCAATATCTAAGCATAAGTATCCAAAGTATGGAGCTATTTTTATTGAACACATCATTATGAGGTGATTTTTCTGAGGTTAGTGTACTTCTTTAACTGTATTACTTACTCTTTGGCCTTTAGGACCTTGACTCCCAGGTGGTCCTCTTGCTCCCACATGACCCTACATGTTGTGAATTAAAAAATCACTCATATAATTCATAGGAATGCTATCAGAAAAGCAGTCATAATCTTTCTTATCACATAATATAATTCACCTTAGAAATTTTAAAAATAAAATTTATTGGTTTCCTTAAAATATGTATTAATTATAAAATATCACATTTTGTTGCACTAATATTTAGCTTTTGAAATAGTCTAGTATCTGGAGAAATGTCATTTTTAGATGTTTATACCCTAAACAAAGATGGAGGGCTTATTTAATATTGATTGACCAAAGAGTTTATAGCAGGAACACACCTGGAATGAAGGAGGAGATACTCAGCCCTCTAGACTAGTCTGATATGCCTGGCCAACCAAGAAACAATGACTATTATAAATTATAACATTTATTTATTATTGTTCTATCTATTTATGATAACCTTATTACATAAAAATAGATTTTTTTTCTGAAGCTATAAAGAAAGTTATAAATGTTTTAAATTAGTATGTCAAAAGAAACAGCCTGTAATGGACATTAAGTTTATTAAGTCAATTTATTAAGTCAATTTTAATGAATTAGTTTCATACTTTATAGTCTTTAATAAAAACTTATTTGGAAAATAAAATTTACCAATAAACATTCAGTATGATAAGAATGGACTAAACTTTAGGATTTGATATCTATCTATATACTATCTACCTATCTATCTATCTGAATAAAGAGACTGATAACTGTGCCCCAGACAAGTCTTCCTGATTTATTCATATTTATTTTTTAGTTGTATTTGGACATAATACCTTTACTTCACTTATTTATTTTTATGTGGTTCTGAGGATCAAATCTAGGGTCTTGCATGTGCAAGGTGAGCGCTCTACCTCTGAGTCACAGCCCCAGCCCCAAGTCTTCCTGATTTTAGAAGCCAACAACATGTCTATCAATATACTAGAAAATTAGGCCTATTTTTAAAACAGAAGCATCACAAAACAGTATATACCATTTGTGATAGGAAAAGTTCTGCCCAGGGGATTACAAGACTGATCTTTTTCTTATTCATGTCCACAATAACTATCAATTTCTGATAAGCAAAGTTTCTCTCTTCAGGGGAAAGAATTTCATTATCTTTCTGTAAAGAACATATGGAATATTTTCAAACCTCAACTTTTGTTTAATAAGGTATATTTATTAAATTTTAATAAAGGTATATTTCCTGTTAATTTTAACTGGTTGAGAATATTTGCTATTTTCTAAGAAAAATATGTTGAAATTTATGATTTTTTTGTCCATTTGATCTTACTCTAGTCTTGATTAGTGACTTATTTTCTTATATATGTAATTATTATAAAGAAAGTTTAGCTGTTTTTTACTTTAGGTTATAGAACTAAAGTTGGTTTACATGCCAAGTAGGGGAGAGGAAATTCAAGATGCTGTCCAGGCTGTTTTGTATAATTAGGGAGAGCAGCAGTCACCACTAGTTTATATGACTTTTTTACATGAATTTTACATGAAGTAAAAAAAAAAAAAGCAGCATAACAAAAGTGATGGGTTTAAATTAAAGCAGACATTCTAGAAAGGATAGATACATACAGTATATTCAGTACTTACAGGTAATCCCAAAGGACCCATGGATCCTGGAACCCCAGGAGGACCTGGATATCCCTATGATTTAAGTATAATATGAAAAACACAAAACCTCTATTGCATTCAATTGTTTTCACTGAGGATAAACTAGCAATTATAAATAGACTAAAAAAAAAAAGAGATAACTTGATAAACTCTTTCTCTCCTATCCAAGATAAAAGAGGCCACAGGAAAGATTTCTACAGAAAGACCACAGAACTCAAAACATGTTTGCATAGATATGTATTCATTTATTAGAGGGTCTTTGCCTGGAAAAGAAAATTGTTAAGTAGGTCACATATTACAGTCTACTGAAAGAGAAAAATCATTTTATCTTCTGTAGATTATAGTATCTTAAGTAGTATAGTATGCGTGGGTGTTTGTTATGTTATATACATTAAGAAATCATATTTTTTTGAGAAAGGGCAGGGAATTCTATAATTAAGAAACATGATTGTGTATAAATATTTTTACCTTTTAAATTTTAGAAGAAACACACTTTGTTATTAACACTGATTCTGAGAATGGTTTCAAGAAGTAATGATTCCTGAAGTTGATTAGTCTTATGTTAAATTTTCTAGTTAAAAGCAAATGGAGATAGCTAAAAAAAAAAAAATCTTACAGAGCTTTTCTTTTTTTTTTTAACCATACGATTTATTTTTATTTTTTTTAGTCATACATGACAGCAGAATGGATTTTGACATATAATATATATATGGAATGTACATACATCAATCATATTGTCTATTCTATTCTGCTGCCCTTCCTATCCTCCCTACTCTTTCCCTCCTCTCCCATCCTTTCTCTATCTAATCTGACACACTTTTTTTTCTTTTTCTCATCACAACATCATACATGTATTCTGTATAACAATGAGGTTCTCCTTCCATCTTCCTTGCAACTCCCCTTCTCCCTCTTTTTCCCTCCCACCTCTCTTCCCTATTTAGAGGTAGTCTTCTTCTCATGCTCTTCCTCCCTATCCTGCTGAGGGCCATTGCCAAGTAGGAATGACGCATCGAAATTTCCTTGCCAGCATACCCCATGTTAAATGGAAATTCGCTGTGACATTGCATGTGTCTTTGAGAAAGGTGACCCTGCTCAAGGACCAGGGTGGATCCAGGATTAGGGTGTATCCTGCAGGTTTTAGGAAGTATCCCGGATTAGGATAATTTGGGTTTAAGGTGTTCCCGGTTTAAGACAATCTGGGTTTTAGGGAAGTTCCAGGTTTAAGACAATCTGGGTTTTAGGGAAGTTCCAGGTTTAAGGTTATTGCTGCTGGGAATAGGGCGTTCCTGCTGCCTGAGTTCCTGTTGAGTTCTCATGGAATTGAGAAAGTATTTGGGATGTGAATTGTGCAGAAGAACTTGGATTTCCCTAGAACGTGTTTGTAGATGGCCGGTGTGAGTTCGGGAATAAAGAATTGCTGTTTGAATCTACAAGGTGTGAGTGGCTCGTGATCTTGTGCCCAGCCAAGACTGTGGCACTATCCCATTTTGAGTAACCCTCCTTATATCAGAGAAGACATTCGACATTTGTTTTTAGGGATTGGCTAACTTCACTTAGCATAATATGCTCTAATGCCATCCATTTGCCTGAAAATGCCATGATCTTGTTATTTTTTAGTGCTTACAGAGCTTTTCTTTAAAAAAACAATTAAAAAGTGAAACACATGTAATTTTTTTTTCAGCTGTTACTATCTTAAAGAAACAAGAGAGTTAAGATAAATTTGGATACTGAGCTTTCAGGTGCCAAAAAATGACCTCATGACCACAAACTCATAGAAAAGTGGCAGTGATTATATGTGCCACATGAATTATAAACTGTAGGAGAATATGTAGAATTCTAATTGAATTTTTCTTAATCCATTTTAGCCAATTTATGATGATCTAATTCTTCTAAATTATGCATGCTTTTAGTGCCTTCTTGCCACATGGCATTCTGTAAGATAAAACAGTTTAAAAGAAAATTCTAATAGAAATTTATTATAACTATAGCATTTTTCACTTAATTTTCAATCAAGGGAATTCTACCTCTGA
Source organism: Urocitellus parryii (assembly GCF_045843805.1). Taxonomy (NCBI): domain Eukaryota; kingdom Metazoa; phylum Chordata; class Mammalia; order Rodentia; family Sciuridae; genus Urocitellus; species Urocitellus parryii. Next base: position 65,883,720 of record NC_135541.1, read on the forward strand.
AATGTTTACCTTCATTATTTTCTTCAAAAACATTTAAAAAATCATTTATCTCTTACCATAACACCTTTTTCCCCCTGGGGACCTAGTGGGCCTGGACTTCCACGCTCTCCCTTTTAAAACAAGAAAGAAAAAAACAATAACACTGAGTCGTGTTAATTAATCATCATTGAGCTAAGGCTAGAAAGTCATCAGAATCATACCTTAAAATGCACATCTCATCCTAATTTTAAGTAATTTTTAAATTCACAATTTTTAAATTTTTATCCTAAATTACAAGACTTACAGTACAATAAAAATGATCCTAAGATATTTTTAAGGAAAAAATACTAAAAGTCTTATTAAAATGAAGAAAACAGAAATCATGGTTGAACAGAACTTAATATTAAGCATGTATATACTAAAGTTTTGTAAGTAGAAGTGCTTACAATTTTATGAGACAAAGTATGAGAATAGTGAAAGTATGAAAGCATACTGAAAAATTAATCTATATAACCATTGAACAAAATTTTATTTCTTGAGTCTGTCTACCATAATTAAGTGCCACAGAAATAATTCTGGAAAATCATTACAATAAAATCTACTTTAACAGATTAAAAGGATAAAACTGATCCACAATAAAGTTCTTAGAATTGTCAAAACCTTAATGTAGAAGATGTAACCCAACATAGAAGTAACTAAGAGTGAAAAGATTATAAATTTATCTAATTATCTCACTTTTTGTTAACTAAAAAAATCAGTAAGTATTAAGAATTTTGTACTAAATGAGAGTTAGGAGAGATATTTAAATAAACATAAATTCCACAGAAGTGATGTTAACAAAGATGAAACAATTACAGGACAACTGAATTTCCTTTTTACAACTAAATTTTAAACAGTGTAGTACTTATTTTAACTTCAGGAAAGAAGAAAGAAAGGAAGTCTGGAGAGGCTTTGTAGAGAAGATGGCAGTTTAACTGAGTCCAACAATTTGATTTTTAATAAACAGAGGGAAGTCCATCAGTTTGGTTTTGAATAAATAAGAGAAGATAACACTAGACAAAGAAAACAGTAAGAATGGAATAGGAACAAGAATATATGAGACAGGGGAAAGAGAAAGATAAATTGGTAATTGTTCTTTCAAAATTGCTTCCTATAGGGGGCTTGCAATCATAAAGTAGATTTAAAGAATATATGAAGACTGTTTAATATTTCCTTCAGGACCATATATTTATAACTAAAAATATACTCTTTTAAAAATTAGAAGTAAATATGCTATTATTAGCTGTATTTTAATATATTTAAGAGTTTCAGTAGAGGTAATATGTTAAAGCTATGAGTGATTTCTAATTATTATAAAATAGAATATGAAAGTCTCCTTTAAATTTAGCTTAGAATTCTTACTATAAAAAACAAAAAAAGGAAAGAAATTACCTTTTCACCAATGCTTCCAGTTATCCCAACTTCTCCAGGTAAGCCAACAGGTCCCTTTTAGGAGAAAAAATATAACATATTACATTCTGTTGTAGCATCCTTGTCTTAAATCACCCATAATTAATGTTTCTTTCTAGTCATTGTGAATTTTATTTTGTAGTAAAATTCCTCCTCATATAGGTATGCAGCCTATGACTTCATATCAAAATTAATTTACTCCATCAAATGTGTGTGTGTGTGTGTGTGTGTGTGTGTGTGTGTGTATGTATGAGTGTGTGTGGGGGGGGACATTGTGTGACAGACACTATATTAGGAGGCATTGAATTTCAAATTCAATTATAATATCTGCCCTTATGAATTGATGATTCACTGAATGTTATAAAACTCCTGCAGTTTTTACATCTACTTGATGTGGACATATATTAGTTTAAGAAATAATTTCTATGACTTTTTTTCAAAGCACCTCAATACATGACAGAATAGTATGTGCTCATTCATTCATTCATTTACTCAAGAAATGAGTAAATGCCTGTGCCAGGCACTGTGCTGGTTGCTAAGATTTCATTAGACACCAAGTCAGAACTTAATCCCTGCCCTGATGGGTCAAAAGTCTTGAAATACAGAGATGAAAGCAACTAAACTGAAACTGAATAATTATAAATTGTGATATAAGCTCATAGAGAAAACAATGAGTCTGATGGGGAGAATAAAAGAGAAGGCTATTTTAGCAAAGATGGTCAGAGAAGAACTTGAGCTGGGTATGGTGGTGCATGCCTATAATCCCAGTGATTTAGGAAGTTGAGGCAGGAGGATAACAGGTTCAAAGCCAGCCTCAGTGATTTAGCAAGGTCCTAAGCAATTTAGTGAGACCCTGTCTCAAAGAAACAAATAAAAAAAGGCCTGGGGTATGGCTCAATGACTAAGTGACCCTGGTTTCAATTTCCAGTACCCCAAACAAACAAATATGAGGAAGCAAAAAGGCCAGCCAGCCAAGCAAAGAAGGGAAGAAGAGTATATTAGGTAGTTCAAATAGCTTAATGAATGAATTTGATGTGTCAGAAAAAGTGAAAGGAAGCAATCAGTAACACTATTTCAAAGTATATCTATCTTTGTCTTTGTGTATGCTCTATTATTTCTCCTTTAAGCACCATAGAAAACAAAAGGAATAACAGAAAAAACTTTAGAACATCTCTTTCTTGTCTAAAGTTATAAGAAAATTACTTTCTACTTTTATTTAAAGACATAGGAAACATTTTCTTTTTCCATAGCAATCAAGTAAAGACTACTTACATTTTCATATAATAATATTTATTTGTATATAAAAGCACAGAGTCATAAAAAAATAGCTTGCTGGGTAAATCTAACCAAAATTAATACATGGGGCATGATTTTATCTATACAGATTCATGTTCTAATCCATATCAATATCTAGCTAACTGGGTATCAATTGATGGCTATATAACATAAATTAAGCATTTTCTATGTGTTTGATTGAATTCTCGAAACCACTTATTTGTTAGAATTATCAGAATATCCCCTTTGACACATGAAGAAGATGAATTAAGCAGCTTGATGAGGCAGAGGAGTTTAAATAGTATGGATGAGTTTAAGTCGCTATTGAGCACTTGAGTTGTGGCAAGCAAAATTGATATGTACTGTAAATGAGACCAGATTTTGAAGACTTATCCAGAAAAAATGTAAAATACCTAATTAATGATTCTTTACACTGATTTCACACACACACACACACACACACACACACACACACATATTTAGCTGTAGTTGGACACAATACCTTTGTTTTATTTATTTATTTTTATATGGTGCTGAGGATCGAACCCAGCGCCTTGCACGTGCCAGGTGAGTGCTTGACAGTTGAGCCACAACCCCAGCCCCTATACTGATTATATATTAAATTAATGCTTTAGATGTATTAGTTTAAATGAAATATTATTCAAATCAGTTTCACTTCTTTTTATATATTTAAGTGGCCACTAGAAAACTTAGAATTATGTATGTGGTTTTCATTTGGGACTTGCATTATATTTCTCTTGGACAGGGCTAATCTTTACTCTTACACACTATAGTTAATATTACTGTTTATATCCCATTGGACGTGATTTCATAATTTACCTTTGTGGTTTTTAAACGTATGTGAGTAGATACTTTCATTCGGAGGCAATTAATGGTCCATGCCTGGGTGGTTTTAATAATAAACATCAGTTTTTACATTTCTGGAGGCCTAGAAATCTAAGATCAAGGCACTGGTAGATTTAGCATCTATTGAGTGTTTGTACAGTGGTTCATAGATTGTGGAGTCCTCATGACCTCATTACCTCCAAAACGCCCTACCTCTTAAAATCAAAACAATGATGATTAGAATTTCAATATATGAATTTGGGGGGAGATAAGAACATTCAGTCCACAATAACTCACCAGGTAAAGAATTCAACCAGATGAGGTGCTCACTGAAGTGAAAGAAGGTAGCTTTAAATACCAATCACAATCATCTGACTGGTTTTAGAAATAAAGAATAATTGTCATCAGAATTTCCTTCTTTTGTTATGAATATATGTATGTACAGTAAATGTTTTTTCCTCTCATTCCTTTATCACATTACACAGAATGTATTGACTTTATATCCTAGTATTTAGATATTATTAATTTTACACCATAAAAATAAAAATCACTCAAGGACTTTACCTTCTCTTTTAGATATGGGTTAGTGAGCTCTTGATTGTAGGCAGCTTAGTTGCATCAGGGTAGACAGAATTATAGCTTTGTTATTGCCTTTATTTGAAGATTACATATGGTTTAAGGAGATTAAACCATTAAGAAGATTAACTTTTTTATTGTCTTTATTTGAAGATTAAGTATGGTGTTTGGGTGTCAAGTTGATAGAAGTAGACTTATTATGGTTAAAATTATGTGTCAAGGTAACTAGGCCAAGTGCTCAGCTATTTGGTTAAAAATTATTTCTAAGTGTAAGGTATTTCTGGATGAGATTAGGTTGACTGAATAAAGCAAATTACCTTTCCCAGTGTGATTGGGTTTCATCCAATCTTTTTGAGAGTCTGAATAGAACAAAATGTCAGAGGAAAGGAGAATTTGCTCCTTGCTTAAATACTTGAGCAGGAACATTAGTCTCCTACCATCAGACTAAGATTTATACCACTGGTGCTCCTGCTTCTCAGGTCTTTGAACTTGGAAAGGAACCACAGGCTTTCCAGGTTCTCAGCCTTTTGGACTTGGACTGGAATTACACCATTGGCTTTCCAAGGTCTCCAGCTTGCAAATGGCCAATTGTGGGACTTCTGAGCCTCCATAATTATGCAAACCCATTCTTTGTAAGAAACCAATCTACCTATATCCATATCTTATTGGTTTTGTTTCTACAGATAACCTTGACTAATACAGTTACACACATCTGAGCTGGAACAATAATATAGAGATATCTGTTGTGACATAGTAAACAAAATAATATAACCGGGATACAGTTTTGATCTAGGGGAAAAAAACAACTTCCTAACTCATGATGTGACTGAACTGAGCAGAAAAATACTATGGTCTGGATGTGATCTAACCCCAAGGATTAATGTGTCAGAGCTTGGTCCCTAAGATGGCAATTTTGGGAGGCAAGTAAGAAACTTTAAGAATTAGGGCTGGGGCTGGGAATGTGGCTTGTTGGCATGTGTGGGCACTGGGTTCGATCCTCAGCACCACATAAAATAAAAAATAAAGATGTTGTGTCCACCGAAAACTGAAAACTAAAAAAAAAAAAAAAAAAAAAAAAAAAAGAATTAGGGCCAATAATCTTTGGTTGCGGGGGTGGGGGTACTTCCCTTGGCAGGGATTAAGGGAGTTCTCATGGGGCCTTGAATTAGTTTTCATGAGACTGAATTGTTTAAAGTTCAAGTCAGACCCTTGAATCACTCTTTGGCTCCCTTTCATATGTATTCTTGCCACTGCAATGCCATCTGCCACAAGGTCTTCACCAGACCTAGAGTAATGCTGATATCATGTCTTTGAATCTCCATAACTGGAGCTAAGTAAAGTTAAAAAGTTACTTAGACTGAGGTTTTCTATATTTTCCTGATGATTTATACAGGTTCTTATATATTTAAGGGTATAAACTCCTTACTGATTTTAGATGTTCTAAATTCCTTCTTGTGATTGTTCATCTGTGAGATTATTTTCGACATTCTTCATTCATAATTAGAAATCTTTAATTCTGAGGTCATCATATCCAACAGTTTGTGGGCTTATTATCTGTATTTTCTGCATATTGTTCATGAAGGATTTCTCTATTTTTTTTGTCATTAAGTAATGGGCATTATTTTCTCCTGGTGTGAGCTTTTCTATTTATGTCTTTAATATATCTGGAGTCCAATTTTCACATATTGTAAGATAGGGATCCAATTTTTTCCATGTAGTAATTCAATTTTTCAAATACTATATATTTCAGGTTTTTTAACTTTTAATTTCTTTTTTTATTTGTTCTTTTTAGTTGTATATGACAGTAGAATGTATTTTGACATATCATACATAGATGGAATATAACTTTGTAGTTTTAATTTGCATTTCTCTAGTTGTTAGAAATGTTGAACATTTTTCATATATTAGTTGACCTGATTATATTTCTTCTTCTGTAAAGTGTCTGTTCAGTTCCTTTTCCCATGTATTAATTGGGTTATTTATTTTTTTGGTATTAAGTTTTTTGAGTTCTTTATATATCCTGGAAATTAATGCTCTGAGGTGTAGGTGGCAAAAATTTGCTCCCATTCTGTAGGCTCTCCCTTCACATTCTTGATTGTTTCTTTTGCTGTGAAGACACTTTTTAGTTTGATACCATCTCATTTATTGATTCTTGATTTTACTTTTTGAGCTTTAGGAGTCTTATTGAGGAATCTGGTTCGTAAGGTGACACAATGGATATTTGGGCCTACTTTTTCTTCTAGTAGGTGCAGGGTCTCTGGTCTAATGCCTAGGTCCTTGATTCACTTTGAGTTTTGTGCAGGGTGAGAGATAGGGGTTTAATTTCATTTTGTTACATACGGATTTCCAGGTTTGGTGCCTTTGCTTAGTATAACTATTCAAATACTATATATTTCTTCTCCCCATTGATTTATGTGTCCTACTTATAGTGGCTTATTTCTCTATTAGATTCCATTGATTATCTGTTTTCTCCCTTTGAAAATTTCTCTGTTTTTTTTCTAATGTTTTTATAGTTCATTTTACTATAGACAAAAATAGTAAGTGGAAAGAAATTTGGACTATACAGGCTTTAAATTTATTTACTTTTAAAGTACATACTACTACTTAATTTGGACCTATCTGCACATTTGTAAATAATAGGTGAATTAGATGAATACATTAGAGATGAAGTATATAAACTTCATTACATTTAACATGTAATTAATTATAAGATGTATTGATATTTTTTGTACCTTTAAAAAGAAAAAAATCTGCCAAGTAATTGTAATTCACCACTGATTGTAAGAAATATTCTAATTTAAAAAATGTTATTATGTCAAGAAAAATAAGTATGGTAGATGTGTTACTGTTCAAAACATTCACTGCTCCTTTCTGTAGAAGGATTACATATCCCTGTGCTGTTGATATCAGACTAGGCCATGTAACTTGCAGGAAGAATACCATCTTCTATCCTACTGACATCAGGTTTCTCTATATAACTTATTTTAACCAAACAGAAATGTGCAGGGAAATGACATATTTCACTATTTTTAAAATAGCCAGTTTATTTTTTCCTTCTGCCATGAAACTAACCATGTACCAAACAACACTGCTCCTTAAGCCTATGAGAATACACATGACATGTAACAGAGCCACAGGTAACCCATAGTGGATGGAGTACAAGTAAGAAATAAGCCTTTGTTATTGTAAGGCACTAATATTTTGAGGTTGTTTCATACTACAGCATAACTTAGTCTAGGATGACTGATGCAATATTCATTTTAAGATTGATGAAATATGGCTTTTATTTACATGATAACCAGGTGCTTTTTTTCATTGCTTTTTACCCTATGTGCTAATGGCTCTAAGGATAGTGGAGCCACATGAAAAAGGAGCCTGATTTTCTTAATCATTTTGTAGGGGAAAGCTACCTAGGGACATTGGCATTGGACTACTAACATGAACAAAAATAATTTTTTACTGTGTTAAGCCAACAAAAAATTCAAGTTTACTTGTTCCAGCAGTCAATGTTATCCTAAAATACAGTGAATTAAAATGTGTGTTGACATAAAATTTAAAAACTTTGTAATCTACCTCAACTGGCATTCAAACTCTATTCTTAGTTTCACAGAAATCATGAAATAAATAAAAATGTCAGAAAGTAACTGAGCCAAATTCTGGTTTGGACTCAAAACCAACTTTTTCAATAAATGCAAAAATGATCCAAGGAAAATAAAATTAAACTTACTTATCTGTTCATACAACAGTCCTGTGCTATAAGGGTTGTAGAGGATAAGTTGAAGATTGGAATGATTAAAGTAAACTATGAATTTTGTAATTCAGTAATGTGGAATAAGGCAAATGAATATTTTCTATAAGTTAAGAAAAAGTAGAACTTTCTATAATGCAAAAGCAGGACAGGTTGTACCTAGTAGATAACATAAGGAAGGGCTTTACAGAGAAGGCAGAATTTGAGTTATAGCTAAATGTTGACAAACTGCAGTGTTTTACAAGTAGAGAGAATGATTTGAGCAGAAGATGGAAAGTAACAAATGATAAAACATTTGGCAATGTAAAGTTAATCCAAACTATCTGTGATAGAGTACTTGCTGTAGGGAATAGATTCTGATAAATATCTTGGTTGTATACTATTAAGGGCTCTGAATGTGAGCAATTTGTGTTCATGGTGCTTGCAGAAGAATTTGTATTGACAGCAGAATCACTGATGGTTTTGAGTAAAGGAGAAATAAAATATCATCTATACTTAAATGATAATAATTTAACATCACTGTATTCAATGTATGCAAATGGAAAAAATAGAAAACGAGACAGAAGGTATTGTAATATTCTGGATAAAGTTAATGACTCTTATGAGGGCAATGATAACATCAAAAGGAACAGTAAGCTCAGTAGAAAAAGTCAACATCTGAAGAAAGATGGATAGTTGTGGCTATTTGAGTAGAGTTTTTCCTAAAATATTAATGTATGAGTCTCCAAGGAAAAGTCAATTGTTAAAATCCTAAGAATGATGTACTATATCCAGTTATAAAATACAAACAAGGAGAGAATCTTCATGAAGATTCTCTGAAGGCATGAGGTAGAAGAGAAAGCAAAAAGAAGAGTCAGGTAGAAGAATAACCAGGAATGTTCAAGGAAAGTTACGGACAAAGGTTTCAAGGAGAGAGATATCACTGTTATGTGGTAAGGGTTAAGCATAAGCACTGAGACAGTCAGAGGGTTTGACAATTAGAAGGTTGATGGTGACCTCCAAGAACAATTTCAGTACTTTTGTGTGTTTGGATATGTTTGCCAAAGGATTAAGAATTCATGGGCACAGAGAGAGTGGAAAAAACTTGTACAGACTATTTTCTTAAATAGTTTGGCAGCAAAAAGCAGACATGATAACTGAGAACATGGTTTGCAAAATTATAATATTTAGAACCTAATTTTTGATCTGTTAGCCAAATAAAAAGATTCATCTACAATAGAAAAGCATCCTTCTGAACAAAAGGGAATTACATTCAAAAACTTTTTTTTTTGGGCTGGGGATGTGGCTCAAGCGGTAGCGCACTCGTCTGGAGTGCGTGCGGCCCAGGTTCGATCCTCAGCACCACATACAAACAACGATGTTGTGTCTGCCGAGAACTAAAAAATAAATATTAAAAAAAAAAAAAAAAAAAAAAAAACCTTTTTTTTTTTTTGCTGTTTCATTGAACAAAAATTTTAACATATGGATATTGAGGTCTAATCCATCATGATTGGTTGAAAAACAACACATTTGTAATAGAAAATTCTGGGGGGTTAATCTCCCCCCCCCCACCACCAAGGGCTATCTCCTAGTCAGCTTCCCATCTCTAGATAGTCTCCCTTCACTGGGAATGCTCTGTAAGTCATTGAACTCACAGCTGGGAAGTAAATCCTATAACCTCCTCTTCCTTTTGATTAGAAGCAATCTTTAGAAGAAAAAAAACATGTTGCCATGACTTGTTCTCATATTTTATCCATGAAACAGGTATCAGGTATGCAAGTGAGAACCAAGGACAAAATACAAGCCAAGAACAAAAATTATATTCTCAATTATAAAGTGTTCAAAGGCTAATTATGTGTATGTGGAAATGGTCATAATTTATTTACATTTATTACCTATGTACCCTTAGAATAGAAGTATAGATATTTTCTATTTTTGTTCCTATTCACTTTTCTTCATTTCAAATCAAATATTGAAATATTTTATATAATCATTTTAGTTTTCTATTGTTTCAAAACAAACTATCCCCACAAAGTTAGTATTTTAAAATAATACACACTTATTATCTCACAGATTCTGTGGTTTCAGAAATTAAAGAGCTGGTGGTTCTGATTCAGGATCTTTAATGCAGTTGTAGTCAAGATTTGGCACTTTCTGCAGTGATCTGAAGCCTTGACTAAAACTAGAGAATCTATTTCCAAAAAGGCTATTGGCAGGAGGCCTACTTTCTCACCATGCAGGCTTCTCCATGGGGTCTGATGACACAGCAGTTGGCGTCTCTCAGAACCAGTGATTCAAGACAGAGTGTAAGCAGGAGAAGCTACAGTGACCTAAGTGAGAACCAAGAACAAAATGTGGCGACAGTGACCAGCCACACACTCCATTCATTAGAAATGAGTCCATCCCACACTCAAAAAGAATGAAATTAGAATGCATTTTTCTGAGGGAGAATAGCAAAGAATTTGTAGATAGAGTCTAAAACAATCACAATAACTAAATTTTATTCTTGGCTGGATTTGAGATTTTTTTTTTTTTTATCTTTGAGTCCTCCCAATAATTTTCTTTAGTTTCTTCTGTTTTTAAGTTACGTACTTCTAAAGGAAGACTCTAAATTAATGTTAGAATAATGTACATTTTTCTAAAGATGAAGTGCATAAAATTTCCTTTTTATTTATTAGTTATGTAGTATTTGTTATGTATAAGGCACAATTTAGAAATAGGTAACTAAAACTAAATTATCAAATAGATAGTTTGCCAGAAGATAAAGTGCCACAGGGTATTAGAAAAAGCAGGAGTCAGCAAACTATGTCCCTGAATTCTGTTTGCCTGTTTTTGACATAGTTCTTTGGAACACAGCCACACTTATTTGTTTATCTGCTGTTTATGCCTGCTTTTACATGATGCAGGTAAAATTTAGTAGTTTAGACAGAGACCATATAGCTTACAAAATTCAAATAATTTCTGTTGGATATTTAAAGAAAATACATATCAATTAATCAAAGCCAGAACTTTCACCTTTAAGAAATGCCAGTGCTATACACTTTTATGATCAAGAATTTTCATTAAAAATGTTTTAAAATACCAATTTAACATCTAACACACAATAAAGGACATGACAAAGCTTTCAGCCAGAACATGTCATGTTTTAGAACTAGAAACTATATAATAATTGAAAACTTTCACTTTTTATAAAATAGGATATGTAATAATCTATTTAAAGATTTTATTAACTAAAGCCAAAATTCAGAAGGCCAAAAAGCCTGATGTATAATAAATTACTTCTTAGAATTGAAATATTATCTTTTCCAAAAGTCAGTAAGATATTAAACTTCTATTTTTTAAAAGTAACCACATTCTATTTATTCACTAAAGAGTGAAATAAAATTAGACTGTTTCCTATTAGAAAATAAAATATTTTAAAACATTTTCATATGAAGTTTTTAGTCTTGAAAATTGTCTTTAAAAATGTGCCTTAACTATTTGTCTAGAATGCCTCTTATATTGTTTTGAATCTTCTTATCAATGTGTAAATGATGGCATTTATAGGATAAAGAATCTTAGACATCAAAGCTTTTCAGATTCATTTGAAAATGCAATATCAAAGGCCAATTCCCTAGAATTTAGTTCTGTTTTATCTTAGAAACATATTAACTTCAATACTTATATTAATATTTTCATTTATTCTCTTTTTAAAAATACACAAAAGAATTTTAGAATTATAATTAACTTCAATACTTATATTAATATTTTCATTCATTCTCTTTTTAAAAATACACAAAAGAATTTTAGAATTATAATTACTACAGAAATGGTAATAATAGGATCAATTATGAAATGCTGACATTTGACCATTTTTTTACCTTAAAAATGATAATTTTACATAGTTCAATTTAATACAAACTTGTGATGAGAGGGGGAAAAAAAAGATCAGCCAGACATGAGAAATGCCAATTTCAAGTACTAAACAGAACTGTGTGTTCCCATATTTAATATTTATTTCTCCACCTCAAGTTCTCATAGTTTCACACTTTTGCCCAAGAAGATGATGATATAAAGCCATGTTAGTCTAGACAAGGCAAAGAAGTAAAAAAATGAAAAATGATGTGTAATATGCCTGGATAAGAAAGAAGAATTCCTCTTCAGATACAATGATTATAAGACACCTATGGGACACTGTGGTGGAATATTCAGTATACAACCGAATATGTGGATATGTGGGTCTAGAGATGAGACATCTGTGGATCATCGGCAAATAAATGGTAGTCATGATGTAGAGAGTAGAAAAGCCACCAAAAAAAAAGTATGTAGACAGAAAAGGAACAGAATGAGAATAATAACATTTTAAGTATAAAGTTGGAATAAAAATTTAAGGAGTTGACTTTGTAGAAAGAAAGTGATCTATCAAAAGCAGGATACTGTCTATTTTTCTTTGTCCATAATGTTTCTTCAGAGTTTTTCATTTGTTGGTAATTTTAAGACTTGACAAGAATGTATGAAGCCTTTCTATTTGTAAATACATTACAGATTTCAAATAGTTAACTTTTGGATCACTCCACTCCTATTTTCTTATGAAATCTGTAAACTAAGAATTTATTTCTTGAACAGTGTAACTTGGGGCAAGCTACTTTAGCTCACCTTGCACCATCCTTCATTGTTTAGCAAGATCTAAGTGTGTTGGTCTGTATGAATTGTAAAGCAGAGATGATACTTTATCCCTCATACATAGAATACTGTTTAGAATAAGAATAAAATAAGTACAAGAGGAATGAATGGGTTAGCATATTAAATAGAGCAAAAGTGTTGGAAACAGAGATAAATTGTCCACATCTCCTTATAAAAAATATCTATTGCTCCCACAATCAGCTTCTTCAAGGTTTAGGTCTCAGAAAGAAGCCTATATCCAAACATGATTCAGGCAGAGCCATAAAAGTCTGGCTATTTTGGCCCAGTGTATGACCACTCTGGTGGGTCTGTCATATGTATACATAGTTCTCCCTAACAATCAGAGTGACTAAATCCCAGAGAAGGGAAAACTCCTAAGATAAGCCTGATATAGCCCAGTTAGAAAAAAAAAAGGCATCTGATGTTTGTGAAGGGAACACATATACAGAGGCCTCTAAAGATTCTGAATTGCTAGATCCTGAACTCGACACGTTTACAGAAGTTGCCTATCCTTCCTCATTATAAACTAGTTTCATTTTCTAGTATGCCCTCTCTCTTAAAAGAAAACATGTTCTTCAGTTAGGATTTAATTTAATTCATTTTCATTAATTAGGGTTAAGTTGATGACATCTGGGAATTGGTATTCTCATTTTAAGTAGAAAAGACTATATTATAAAGGAATAAGAGATCTAGCTAGTATGCTGGTAGGAGTGAGGGGAGAACACATGGGACCTAATTCTATAGGTATCTGATCAAAGGAACAAAAATAAAAAAAACATAAAATTAGATATGAAGAGTTGGTTAATTGAGGAGCACTTACCCAAGATATAGGAATTAACATCCTGGGAAGCACCTCAGGAGATTGTATAAACTCCCTTAGAGGTTCCAAGCTATGAGGTGAGCAATCCTATCACTTGGGCCAGAAGATTGGAATACTGGAAGACCCTATGGTATTAGAGACATCCATGGTAGAAAAGGAAGCTGTGTGGTATTTATGATAAGCCTTGATGAAAAGATCACAGGCTCCTAGGAATCTGGAAAAAGGCCATGCTATGTATAATAAGGAGTTAAATATGTTTTGAAAAGCAAATTCTGGTGTGTCACTAGGTTCTAGCAGAGAAGGAGCATCTCACCACAGGTCACAAAATGACTGCACATGTGAATCTGTCCATGAAAAGCTGAGTTTTATCAGACTCATCAAGTCAAAAGGTCAAGTGGTTCCAGGCAGTTTGGGATGGAACAGGAACAGGACAGAGGCACAGCGTGCATGAACAAGTAGTGCAGATTCCCAGCCAGTATGTCCTCTTCAGCTGACATCTTTGCTATTTGGGTGTGTGCGTGGGGGGTCTTTTAGGATCAGCTGATGGAAAAGGAAAAAGTTTATACATAGTTTTTGAATGGCTAGATTTAGTGTGTAGGTGCAAACTGAAAATGGATGGAAACTACACTACAGCTTCACTCAGGGATGTCTTAAGAGGCAGTGGCTAGGGAACACTATCCTAATGGGCAGAGTTTCAGGCAAAGTAGTAGAGTTTCAGGCAAGGTGGCAGATTATCTACTCCTTGAGAAAGACAGGGGCTTAGGATTAGACTATGTACAGAGTAATGGACATTTAAGAGTGAACTGGCTGGTTAGTTATACACCTGAAAGGAATAAAATTATAAGACTGGAGCTATAAAGATTTGAGAAAGAGCCACATGGGTGGGCATACTGGAGTGGACACAATGTGTAAAGAATTTTATATCACATGTCAAAACCTACCAGGAAGTAATATATGGAAGGGTACCTAGAAACAGAATGAATCTAAAAGATAATATCAGCAAGCTTTGATCATTAGTCACTTCAGTGCTGGATAATGAACATATGAATGGAATGGCATAATAGGAGAGATGGAAGATATGCATGAACCAGTCATCATGACTTCCCATTTAGTGAGGCTAATTTAACTGCTGCTGCCACTGAATATCCAAACTTCCAACAACATAAGAAGGCATTGAAATTGGAATAAGCTGCCATTCTTCATGGAGCCCACCAGTCACTTCTAAGCAAATTCATTCTGGAAAACTCAAAGATTTAATCTTATAAAAAGGATGTACACCTTGAGTATTGGTTGCATTCCTCCATTCAAGCTTCAATTAGAAGCAGTATCTGGCAGCAAAATACAACAGACACTAGTATGGCAGTATGTATAAACGTGGATGTGTAACCGATGTGATTCTGCAATCTGTATGCATGGTAAAAATGGGAGTTCATAACCCACTTGAATCAAATGTATGAAATATGATATGTCAAGAGCTTTGCAATGTTTTGAACAACTAATTAAAAAAAAGCAGTATCTAAGAACTTGTAAAATGCCCAATCTACCCTGTAGGATTCCTCAAACATTGTGTCAAAATACCAGATACATTTTGCAGCAATAAGGTACAAAAGTGGGCCTATGACTATGAGATCTAATTGTCATATCCTATCACATTAAGATACTTCCATATGGAGATTTCTTGGAAATTGAAAATAGAACCACCATTTGACCCCGCTATCCCTCTCCTCAGTCTATACACAAGTGACTTAAAACAGCATACTACAGTTACCACTTCAATGTTTATTTATAGCAGCACAATTCACAATAGCTAAACTATAGAACCAACCTAGATGCCCTTCAGTAGATGAATGAATAAAAAAAATGTGGCATATATACACAATGGAATATTACTCAGCAATAAAAGAGAATAATATCATGGCATTTGCAGGTAAATGGATGGAGTTAGAGAAGATAATACAAAGTGAAGTTAGCCAATCCCCAAAAACCAATTGTACTAGCAAGTGATAATTTATAGATGGGGCACTATCTATAGGATGAAATATGTATATTGATTCAGACTTTTATATTGTACTGTACTGATGATTTTGGAATGTATGGGTAGAAGCGGAATTAATTCCACTTGCTAGCACTATCAATGTCACAGTGGAGGATTCTGAGCTTTCTATATGCACAGAAATGTGAGATCTTCTGGTCTATAAAAGGCATACGCATGTTCTCACAGGCAACACAATAGAGTTCCATTGAACTGTAAGTTATGGCTGACTTTTGAGTGCTTCAAGTTCCCTGTTTCTAGGTAGCAGCAGGCAAGGAAAAGAGTCACCAATCTGGCACAGTTAATTTACCCTGGTCTTCAGAAAGAAGGAGAATACTGACACCATTTGCAGTCCTAAAACCAGCTACAATGGTAGGCCCTGTAATTTGTATCACTTATTCCTCTTCTAAGTTTTCTGCAGGAAGAGAATTTACTAGAATCCTTAAAAAGCATCTCCCTGAAATGTTAAGAAGTGATTTAGTCAAGGAGTACAAAGAGAAGACTGTGATGAACCAAGATGGGCTACCTAGAGCCTCCTGCGAGGAAGAGTTTCCTTAGATTCTGATAGCCTTTTTGACCAATGGCATTCCCTTCCCAGGGCAGCCCATATACAATGACTGCATGAAGAATAATATAAAAGTTCAGTGACTTAAGCCTGGGCTTACTCAGGTCATTAAGGAGTCATAGCTTCTTACAGGGCTATGAATTGAGACTTAATAGGATCTGTATCACAATTTGTCTTCTTACTCTATTCTTTCTTGCTTCTTCTTTCTATAACTGTTGCTTCCTTATAAATATCTGGTAGCAAAATGCCATCTCAACCATTTCCTTCTGGAAAATCTAATAGGTTCTCACAAGTTTTCCCCTAACTATTGTACTCAATTTATAGAGGGCCATGGAATTACTGTAAAGTGTCAGTAATCCTATACATATATACATACTGAAAGTAAAGTAAATACATTAAAACACAACTACTACTTGTTCATCAATAAAAATGATCCTTGTTCTTGAAAAGATTAGAAACCACTCTGATAAGTATAAGATAAAATCAGAATGAGAAAAATCTACGGTTAATGAACAAAAGTAGATTATCTTTTACACAAAGTTTGAGGTCCTTGAAAAACAAGAGAAATTTCTACCTTTATTCATTGTTCTTCTATGGTTGATGAACAAAACATCTGTCATATCTGGCAATGTGGCTCATAAGATATGAAGTCTAAACCTAGTTTGAATACTTAGGTAAAGTCTATTACCATGCTTAGGAAAAATAGAATACCCTGTCTTTTTTAAAGAAAGGAAACTGTTCATTGCATATATATATGGCTTCTGGGGACTGACTTTCAAGTCCAAATGTAAAAGACAAATAGCATTTGGCCTGCATCCCAAATCCAATCCAAGGGAGATTCTCTGAAATAGCATCTAGAATGAGATACTCATCCTTTCTTCTTTACTCTAAATGATAAATATTTTCCTGACTGGCTGGGAAAGATTTCTAGAACTCACCAAGGAAAGATTTCTAGACACTTTGGCAATACAAATTGTAGCTTATGATTTGCTTCCTGGACTATTTGGCTTGCTTTAAGTCTACTTTCTTTTTCATTATGTAAAATGTGCTTATATTTACTTTTATTAAGCCAATATCTAGTGTCTAAAGAATTAAAAAAAGCCAAATGAGGACACACTGGAGCACAGAAATTAGGTGAAAGCATATCTTTGTGATACAAAGCCTTCAATTTTTTTAGTTATGAAGTAATCATGTTAGTAAATAAAAATGACTACTCACTCACCTGTGCTATCAGTGAGTTAATATTTGAAACTAAGAATGTGTCTAATTTGTCCAACTAATTTAAGAATTCCCCAAATTTAATATCAACTACCTACAAGCACTGGGTAACAACTGAAGATCAAACAATTTTACAGAAATCCTGCATTCATTAACACTTTAAAAAGTGTTAATAAAATAAATTCATTCATTTATTTAGTCAACAGACACATTTGAGAGCACAATACACGTGTTGCTTAATAAACAACATGCTTTATATTGCCAGTTAAATTTAGAATACAGACAAGAACTTCATTATTTTAGAGGTTATGAATTTAACAGTAGTCTATCGTGGGGTCATGGTTCTTCCACTCAAGCTCTAGACATTTAGATACATAAGATTTCCTCCAAGAAATAACTGAATGGTCTGCTTCGTAACCACGTAGAAATTTCAACCTCTGACATTTCTCTAACAACTATTTGACTGAAATAAAAGTTCAGAATGAAGCTATGCCCTAGGAAGGTCTGGCAATGATCATGGGACTATGCCTGGAATGTGTACTCAACAGATGCTTTCACTCAATTTAAGTTATGGGAAACTCGAGAATGGAAAGTTAACTTCTGCTGAAATCCCTGCACTAAACTCGCCTGGCAATCTTGCTTGCATATTCTGCCTTTTTGAATGTGCCTCTTCGTAATAAATCAAAGGTGATAATGTGAATATCAACATAGAGCTACCACCTATTTTGGTTGAACTCAGGCTATTAAAAAATGTAAGCTGGATGAGAAATGAGAGAAATTCTCCTGGAATGACACTTTTGTTGCAAACATTTGAATTGCAAGGTATTCATAAGCCTCTAATATTTTATATATGTTCTCATAAGCACAGCACATTTTTCACCTAAAAGGCATAAAGTTAGTTCTGTATTTCTTTAATGTTGACTCAGAGTAATTGTGCCTTTTTATATTTACCATCTCAAGATAAAATCAAAATGAGAAAAATCTACTGTTAATGCCCACTAAATCTCTCTACCTAATAATGAGGAAAATAATAGCATGGCATTTTGGATTTCTGGTCCAAAGACTTATATTTCAACAGAGAACTTTAATTCTAAAAGACATAATCAAACCAATTTTGGTCTCATCTTCATATTTCTAAAAAAAAAAAAGGATGAACTTGATCCCTTTTATTCCTTCCAGCTCTAAAATTCTATGATTTCAACCATAATAGAGAGGAAAATCACTCAGCTGTTTAAAATATATTAAAAATATTTTCAACAGGTAAGAAAGAGACATGCAAATTTTTAAAATGGAATATTTTCATTTTATAGTGAGAAGGATATACCCAGCATGTTGGATATTCAGTATCACCATGAAACTGTTTAGTGACAATATCTATAGGAGGTAAACTTTGTGACATCTTTGAGTTTATTTATCATTTTCTTTAAACTCCAAAATTTGTCTCCTAAATTTATGTAAGCTCTTAGAGAGTTGGGGTGGTATACTATCCATTTTGATATGCATCTCATTGCCTAGCACCACACTTAGCACATCACTGGTGCTCAGTAAATATCTGTAGAAGGAATGCATAGCTCAAATGGGTATTGATTTTTTAATGAAAATGCTGAAATTGTGGAAGTTCCCACAGTTTACTCATATACAGAAACTATGTGACCTTTACTTTTGGCTTACATTTCAGAAAAATGAAGAAGGAAAAGTGGAAATTGTAAAGGGAGAAGATGTCCTTAAGTGATTCATTTCTCTTTCTACAATGACAAATCCTTCTAAGGTTCTCTACCAGCTGGTTATACTATGGTTCTTTACCATACCACTTGATTGACACACATGATATTTTTGGAGCTCATGTGTACAATAGCATCTCCAAGATATGCTGCACAAAAACTTAGAAAGCTCCTTTGAAACGTGAAGACATCATTGACAGAATGAAATCATGCTGGGCCACATTCTTCATTCTTGTACTGTGATCTCCTTTTGTATCAGTGAGTCTTGCTGGTGTTGAGCATCCATCCAGTATAGATTAGGATTAAGTGACTAGTTTTATTCTAGGCTTGAATCTATGCCTTCCAAATTGTGTATGATGTTATTCACTAATTTTCTAGGGTACTGGCTTTAGAGGTCTTGGATTTGGGTTTTGTTATACTGTAGAATGGTCTGAGTAAATAAATAATATCATTAGTACCTTAGATGTAGAAAACTTCTGTGTAGAGGCTGGGTCCTTGAACATAATAATACATAGTAATAATACAGTGATAAATTCTGAAACTTAATGATACCTTATTTAAGAAGTTAGAACAATGTCACAAAATCTATATATGGCATGCTGGTCATATCATCTACCCCGCTAATTAGAGCATATGGAAATGTTTCAGACCTTTACAAATATGCATAAATACTTTTTATAGAGCAATAAGCTTTCAAACCAAAACTCCAAAAGGGCTTTGGAGTCCCTATCTATGTGAAAATTCCAATCAAGCTATATGCCAACATTGCCAGGGGTACTACTCAACTTTTAAATATTAAGGGCACTCACTACCAAATTTATAAATATATAAGTTTTCTTATTCCTCACCTAGGAACTGAACTGTGAAGAGGTAGTTCTTTCCAAGTATGCTGAATTCTAGAAGGCATTTATTTATGCAATGAGAGGCCAGGTCTGAAACACTCAGGTATTTGTGGTATCAAATGTAGCCAAATAGGTTCATTCCTTATTTAAGAGCAAGTCCATGGGGAATTCTCCTGAAAAAACCTTGAGTGTGTATTTGTATGACCATTCTCCTATAGGGTAGTCCTGCAATATATAAAGGAGAAAAATGCAAGCAATGTTCTCATTCTTGAGCAGTAGGGCCTCAAGACTATCACCAACTGATTTGCTATCTGCTGTCACAGATGCCACACAGGTGCATTTAACTATGGAGCAAACAGATATATAGTATGCTAGATCTTGGAGAGGTGCAGGGCAGAGGGCAGTTCCAATTTTGGATGGTTCTAGATTTTAAGAATGAGATTAATGGATCCACTTTTATACATCTGATAGGATGAGTGACCTTTCAGTCATTCTCTGAAATGTTCTCAAGAAAAATACTAATATAGTTCTTGATATCTTGTTTTGTATATCACTGGTTACCTGTTATCTATCACTGGTTATACCAATCATATGTTTATCAAATAATATCTCTCACCAACATTTCATCTGCATGTTTGGGCAAAAACTAGTTTAAAAAGGAGCCCTGAGATTTCTATCTTTACAATGGCCTGCTTACAAAATTAGCTGTGGGCTGGAACCTGGGAATTCTGATTTTGGGAATGTTTCACCATTTTCAGAACTGATAAGAGTAGCTAACTCTGCCTAAACTGTATAAATAATATGGTTTATGGAAAACTTCTCCTTTCCTCTTGGGAGTCTGGAATTTCACTAAATGTTAGCAAGAGGGTGTCTATGTACCCAGCCCCCAATGAAAACTATGGATACTAAGTTTTTGATGAGCCTTCTCAATAAACAAAGTTTCTTTCAAACATGGTGTTGGTGGGGTATTAAGTTCATTCTCCATGACTTCATTGGTAAAGGGCTCTGGTTTTCTGTGGACTTTGTATGTTTTTTCATTGTGGCTGACTTTAACTCTGTATTCTTTCACTATAATAAATCTCAGTTATACTATACACTGAGTATTGTGAGTCCTGCTAGTGAATCATCAAGAAGACCTGAGTGGTCTTGGGGACTTTCTCATACATTGTCCTAGTTGATCTGTGTTAATACTATTTCCATGAGAAACTTGAAAGTACAAATATAACTGTGTTGCTATATTGTTTCAATCTTTTTCAGCAGCAGCAGCAGCAACCATCACCATCAATACAACTCTACCACTTATTAAGCAACCCTTATGTGTCAGCGTCATCCTTTGCAGTCATTATTTTCTACCCCTGATAACAAACAAACATGTAAAAGAACATTTTTACCATCAGTTTTACAAATGAGAAAGAGGAAATTCAAGATAAGAATTCAAATCTCTCTGATCATATATAAAACTTATGCACTTTCTAAAATATCACATCCATTCCTCTCTTTCTAATATAACAATGACTTTACAAAAAATCATCACATTTTTATATGGCAGTTTATTTACTTTCAATACTCAAAACAACAAAACTACCATTCTGTTGCAATTCATAATTTTCTGTTTTATGTATACAACTAGCCAATATGGTAAATTAGTGATGATAGAAAGAAAGTTAGTATGTACTTCATCCTTTCCCCACATGACAAAAGGTACAGTCCTGGGTTCCAAAACATTAGAATTAAATATTACATGTAATATAATTTGCACATGGCATCAACAGATTTCAATTAAGTATTATTCACCATATATTTCTGGGTAAGAAATTATCTTGGCAGTTGGATCAATTCTTTAACATACTTGTCCCCATTCCTCTAGAATACTGTTTTTAGATTTGTCTAACAAAATTAGATAAGCACAATGTTTGTACAACTGAACTGGCTCTGGTTGCCACCAGATTAGCAGGTGTTTCTACTAAACACTTATTTACTAAATTTCTGCCAGATGCCAGGCATGTGTTAGAAACTAGAAAACAAAGATGAAATCCTCAGTTGATAGTCTAGTATCCTTGATACAATGGAAGAAATGTGGTTTAGTATAGGTGGCATGGAGAAGGAAATTCAAATCAACAAAATTGTGTTATTTGGAACTTGTGTATTCTCTAAGTTTCATATGAGCTATTTTAACTAGAAATGTTGTGAAAATAAAATAAATGACTATTGGATAGATTTTCTATTCAGGGTATCTCCTTTTAGTATTTCTATTAAAACTAATGAGGAAAAAAATAACAGATAGTTTTAACAATAAAGAATCTCTGATAATTCAACTATGGGGAATAAAATATTTGTCTTAGCTTGAACTTTTTTAAAATCAGCATATCCAATTATACTTCAATTGGCATGTATCAAGAAAACTATGTTATTTACATTTATGCATGTAAAAAATGAGCCTTACTATTATGTGTGATACAGTAATAATTAAAAAAAAACTAAATGAAGAAATTAAATAAATAAAGACATTGAGTTGTATTATTTCCTAAAATACAAAGCTTGAATTCAGGCTAATTATTTGTGATTTTTTTCTCATACTTTAAAAAAGAGAATAATTTTAAGAGAATTTCATTTCTATAAGCTATATATGGAACCCTTGACTCCATGGACACTTTAGTCTATCACAGAAGTTTTGTGAAACTTGGTAGGACATGCACATTCAAGTAACCTTAAAAGTATGCTATAGGGATTTATTCCATTATGCTCCCCCATGGCCATAGTGTTTCCTTGTAAATTGATATTTTAAAAATAGTTTATCCATTTTTAATTCCTGCCTCCCATCACTTTTTGTAGTGTTAGAATGTCAATTATTCCATGTAGTCTCTTGATGAAAATAATCATTCCTTTCTTACTCTTTTAAGTGCTGAATCAAGCCTTAATGTGTTCAAGAATCCTTCTTGCCTATTTTGAGCCATCCTTAGCTCTTACTATCCAAATCTTTAGTAAATGTTATTTACCTAATTTTTTGATAATTAATCTTAGTAATTTACTCTTATTCTTTCTTCTATTATGAATTTGTCATCTTTTGAGAATCTGTGATGCTTAAGTAAGGTAATACAAATGTGTCTTTCTGTATTCCAACACTATGCAGCAATACTGAGTCAAAAAAATCAACTCTTTTTGAATGAGACATAGAGCATCAATTAAGAAATACAAAGATTTTCCCATTATTTAATCATCATGAAGTTTTCTGAAACTTCTCTTTGATATTCTTTCCTGATGTACTTTTGACAATCTTTCATCTGTTCAGTATCTTCATTTACATTTGGATTACTATTAAATATTAGTATCTTCTACTACACTGAGAAATTGGTGTGGTTCCAGATCTTTACTCTTACCTACCTACTTTGTTTTACCATTCTAGACTATTTTGATTCCAGAATCACAGTCAGATACTTTTCATTTAACAAATATTGACTGAATACTAGAAGTGTGACTGTTGTGCTAGACAGTAGGGTGGCTATAGATATGAACATAAAAATGGATTCTTCCCCAAGACATTTATAATCAAGTAAGAGAGATTAGGGATATATATTACTATCAAACACACAAGGAAGAAATGGTAAATACTATAAAAGAATACATCTTATGAAATTTAACAGGAGATAGTTTATTTTCAGTTTAGAGATTTAGGGAAAATTTCCTACAGTTGGTTGTTTGAGCGAGGTCTTTAAAGTATATATGAAACTTGAATATTCAGAGATGGGAGGGCAGGACATTTCAAATGGGAACTAAGATAAAATCTATCTAAATCCTTAATCTTTGGATAAATTTATTTAATAAATATTATGTGCCTGGTACTATATATAAGATATATCTATAAGACTGTCTTACAAGTCTTATGTAAATATTATTAATGTAAATCTTATTATAAGTATTATAATAATATTCTTATATAAATATTATTATATCTTATATAAATAAATATTATATGCCTGGCACTGTAGTGTTATATACAGTACCAGGCATATAATATTTATTGAATAAATTTATCCAAAGATTAATGATTCAGAAAGATTTTATTTCAGTTCCCATTTTATACAGGCATATAATAATATTTATTGTTTATGGAGTATATCTGAAAAATAATTGGTGACCAATATCTATCGAATACTGAGGATCTCAAAAGTCAGTGGATTAAGGTTGTTAAGTATGGATATGAGGCAAATGATGTTTTCTGAAAGTCATTAATTCATTAAAAGTAAGTGCAAATGAAGAGAGTAATACAAAGAAAATGCTGAGATTTCAACACTCGATAACTGGGGGGTATGGGCCAATTATAGAATATGCTGAGAGGAAGAGGTGGAATTTAAAGGAAACCTAAGGAATACAGATTGAATACCAGTGAGTGTGAGGCATAATTTTAAACTTAATGGAAAACTGGAGATCAGACTGAAGAAGGTTTTGGATTTATCTTCATCTGTTATTGTTTTTTTAAAATAAAAGTTGTGCTTCATCATCTAGTTTTTGCTTTATAAACCTCTGTCCTTTAAAAACTTCAAGTCTAGTAGAGGAAAGACATACATAAGTGAGAGCACTAAATAGAGATAGAAGCAGGTATAAGATATACAAGACACATGAACTGTAGAATAGATACTTGAGAAAAACATGAATTTGTGATCCAGTAAAGATGATGACGACATAATAGGCAAGTAGCAGAGCCAGAAGAGCTGTGGCTCACTGTACCTACTTCATCTCTCTCCAGCTGATCTGAACTGCTTAAAAAACAATTCTACAAACAATCTAGATGTTTCATACTTTCATGCTTTGTTCTCATGCTGTTGTTTCCCATTGAAATGTCCTTCTAGATTCTGATTGTGTTACAAGAATCTCTCATATTTTCAGCTTTAACCTAAACATATTAAAATCCTTTAGGGTTATACCCCAAAGCAAATATATTACAAAAATCAACTTTCAGCTCTTAAATTTTCACAGGGACTTTAACACATACTTGTTGTCAATGTACAGCATATAAAGCATGTATATACTCATTGTCATGTGTGGAAGGCCAACCTTACATGTGACTGAGTTACACTCCCCGGCTAGGTGCTGAGGCTCTCAGTTGCAGAAATGTGGCACCCTTCTTGGGTGCGAGGGTCGGTGTCTCGCACATGGGTGTGTCTTGCTACAGCCCCATGGGTGAAACTACGCTTACCTGTTTCTTTGTAATATAACTCCTTGCCCTGTTTAGGATAGAATCTTCCATGGAAGTGCCTTTGTGTGTCCCCTTCTCTTACTGTGCCCTTGGGTGTGGCCTACCCAGGTGTCAGTCAACCTGCTGACAGTGGACATCAAGAAGATAGACTCAGCCCCCTGAAACCTGACCCCTTGCCTCATTTGAATAGCTTCCCTCAATAAAAGGGGTCAGTGCTTGCTCTCACTCTCTTTCTGCCGACCCTTAAGGTCAGAGGAGCCTTCGCAGCAACTCCAAAGAAAAAGGTATTTGTGTCTCTTGTGTGGTTATTTCATGCAGCCCAGTTAGCTCAGTTTAACCGGAGTGACCCCTGAGCCTTTTAGTTGCGAGAACAGAAACCTGGCAGTCATGGACAACTTTTCTGTAGGGATAGTTCAAATAAAGAGTAATTGTGATGTAAAGTAAAATATGCTAAGGACCACAAAACTGGTGTTAAAGCATCGAAGGGCCTCATAGAGAAAACCTGAATTAAATGGGGCAGGGAGATTGAAAAGACTTCATAGGTGAGCAGGTGAGTTGAGATAGGTCTCAAATATTGACGCTTATCAGACAATGAGGTAGGAAAGTAAAGGTCTTTAGAGGTGACAGAAATGGCCTGAAACAAAAGCACAAATTAATAAGTGTGTTATGCTTAATAAGTACTGAGTGGCCTGGTTGGCAAGATCATAAGGGAGAAACTGGGAGGTGTGGAAGGTAACAACTATAAAGATAAGTGAAGGATATACTGTAGGAGATCTTTGTCAGGGTAAAAAATTCTTACCATTTATATTTTTAAAGCTTCAATGGAATCATTTCCCTCCAGATAATCTACTGTGTTCCATTCCCCTTGCATTTCTGAAGGAGTCAATTATCTAGGTTTTTTTCTGATTTTAATGGTGGCAAATGGATTTTTGTTTCTCATTGTATTACTGAAACACCAGAGAAACAGATTTTTGTCACAGAGTTTTTCCAAATTTCATTATTCAGAAAAAAATCAAGCATATAAACTTTGAATGTTGGCTATTACTATCTTTAGATCCATCTGTAATTGAAAATGAAAAGGCTATATATGTATAAAAAGTTTTCCATAAAACACAGAGTTGGCCGTATTTATGGTAAAAATAAAGTCCATATTTCACTTCATTATTTTTTTATAGTAAAAAAAAGTATTTTCTGAACAAAAATTCTATGCTACTCCCCATAAGACTGTTGAGTAAAGTAGATGAAAAATAATTGTTTAACAAGCAAAACAGAGTTCAAATGTAAAATGTCTCAACCCAGTAGGAAATAAAAGTCTAATACACTCCCTGAAAACTTTTCAAAATTAATGAAAGAAAAACTCAATAAAACTTAATATGTGGAAATGCTATGACTCTTAAAGTGAGACTTCAAAAATATGTGTAATGTTTAGAAAAAGTTTCAAATGAACACACACACAAAAAGAACAGATTTCATTGTTTTTGACAATGTTTCCTGATAAGGTTCTTAAAGTATTTTTTAGAGGAAAAAAATGATTCATTTTAATAGAGTACTTTGGGTATACATGCTATCTACATATAAATGCAAATAAATTCATTATGTTCACAATCAGCACATAAAGCTAATGAGTGGTAATAACAGAATATGTCTGCTAATTTGAATCTGTTTCCTGATTTGAAAGTAAAATTTGAAGAAATAACATTTTTGTTTAGTGTTTTTGTTGTTGTTGTTGTTAATGATAAAATAATGAAACAATGCACATATGACAGATTCAATAAACCTAGTGCATCACAAATAAAGGAAAAGACAGACTACAGCATGTAGGCCCAATTCTGCCAGACATCTGTTTTTGTAAATAAAGTTTCCCTGGAAACTGAGCCAGGCTCATTCATTTATGTATTGTCTGTGGTAGCTTTCATATTACAGCAGCAGTTGAGTAGTTGTGACAAAGACCATATGTCTTGAAAGCCTATAATATATACTATCTGGTCCTTTAGAGAAAAGTTTGCCAACTCCTGTCACATTGTAATTCCTAAGTTTTAAAATTTAGTACATTGGTTTCATAGGTCTTAGATCTCTTTTTAAAACAATCAGAACCACAAAGATATTTTACTAGCCTTACTCTCAATTTGTAATTCAGCCACCACCTTCTATAAGAGTGGAATGTTAACAGGCAGTCCAAAGCAACACCATTACCCTGTCCTGTACCATTATTTCCATTAGTCTATGCCATTTTTGAAATAGGAAAAAAGCAATGTATTCCCCATCTTATGTATCCTGAGCACAAAAAATGTTGTTAGAATTCTATCTTTGCCATTTTTATTGATATATGAATATCTAAATAAAATAAGATAGTATACTAGCAATAAATGCAAAAGAGTAGTTTCTAAAGAATTCTTTTAGCACCCCCTTCTACTTGCAAAATGACAGCTCCAGACACCTTTTATATAGAAAATAGAGCTTCCATTTCCTCAAATGCTATGGTTAAATTTTGTAATATCCCTACTTAACAGAATAGAAACATATTTTTAGCCAAAGAGAAAAGTTTCTCTATCAACACATATGTCCTTGTGATAGCCATCAAAACAATTTTAGTTATTTTCTTAAAGTATCCAAAACAGGATGAATGTTTTGGCAAAGCTATGTATATAATTATTTTCTACATCATAAACCAGTTAAGAATCAAATCTTACTTCACTGTTTATCTAGCACTCAGTAAGTGTTCATTAAGTATCTTTTGAATGACAGAATAAATGATAATATTCTTCTGAAACACAAAAATATAAGTACATGATGAAGAAAAGCATGAGAAACACATATTTATATACAATGCACCTACTTTAAATCATACAACAATGATCTTTAAACCTATTCGGATTCTAAACTTTAATGACCCAGACCCAAATACAGAATTATATCAAATGTTATTTAAAAATAACCTTTAGGAATAAACCCTTAAAAACCAGAAAAATTCTAAAATATAGTATTCAATATTATATTCTCTTAGAAGGTTAATAGGCAAATTGTTTCTAGATAGTAAGCACACTAAATGTTCACATCTAAAAAACACTGATGCTATTGGAAGGAAAAAGTTCCATTTTAATATTTCTTTTGATTCTTTTGAAAGGGTATCTTTTATTGCTATTTCCATTTGTGCAATCTGAGACACTTACTATTTTTTTAATTAATAGATAAAATTATATTTATTTACCATATATAGCACATTTAATTAACATATACATTACCTCACATAGCCATTGTTTTTTTTTTTTGTGGTGAGAACACTTATCATCTACTCTTAATATTCTTTGAGAATATGTAGTACTTGTCTTAGATTATTTACACTCAACTTAAAGTTCTATCCATATGATACAAATAACAGGGTATCCTCCCCCATTCTTTTTTAGGGTGGAATAGCATTTATATATATAAATGCTATATATATATAGCATTTTTAGGGTGGAATAGCATTTATATATATATATACATATATATAAATAGCATTTTTAGGGTGGAATAGCATTTATATATATATATACATATATATGTATATATATATATATACACATGGATAGAAATTTTGCATATATATATATATATATATATATATATAATTTTTTTTCCTTAACCCATTTATCCATTGATGAAATCTAGGTTAATTTTGTGTCTTGATTTTTGTGAAAGTGTTGCAAGAAACATGAGAGTACTTTGACATACTGATTTTACTTTCTTTGGATATATAGCAAGTAGGGCACTATTAGATGTGAGTTACATGTTGTGTGCTATCTGATACCAGGGCAGATGGCTAGGCTTGGCCTACAGGTACTAGCTGTGTCAGGGGCGACAGAGGTCTGCCCAATGCAGGGTTTTAGTGTGGTGGGTGTAGTGCTGGGATTCATCGCAATCTTATGCTTACTTCCCTCTTTTCCCTATGTGAATTGTATCTCTCTCCACATTGCCACTTGGAGTTCTGGGAGAGATGATGTGGGTAATGTAAAATTGTTCTTCCTACTGGTCTTTTCTCATTATTATGTTATAACCAGGTACTATGTTCTCTCACCTGGTTTCCTTAACTCTTGTGAAGTTATTTGCAAGTGTGGATAGTTTTTCAAATTGATGTTTCTGCATGAAAATGATTACAGAAAAATCACATTCCCTCATCTGGCCTCTCCTAAGAAACTATTTGACTTTAATATGACATGATTACAAATACCTTGTTTTCTCTATCATTACAGAAATGATGCAGAATCTATATCATCACAGAACAATAGATCTTATTCCTTTTCTTGAAATATTTTATTTTAATAGTAACTAAGTATATATTTACCAAGGAGAAAATAAAACAGTATGCTGAATATAAAATGAGGCACACAGGTATTCATATATATTCAAGGTATGCTTATTTTCTATAACTTTTGTTTCTAGTTATAGAAACAGAAATGAACAGCATCATTTATATCTTTCCTTTTCCTATGGATAGAAATTTTGCCTTTTTGTTTTTATATTATAATCATGTGAACTTTTTTCATTTTTATTACTTCCTGCTTAGTAACAACTTACATGTGATTTAATATTGATTTATCTCTTACTACTAGTTTAAAAATGTTTCTTTTTGTGTGAAGAATTTTCTGTCCTCACTTATCCATGCCCTTTAGCTTTCACCTCTGTAGAAAAAGTACTGTAGGACTGTAGCTAATACAGTATTAATGATTTTTTCTAGTAATTTTCTTTGCTTTTACAAAGAGATGCCACAACTGTCAGTTCAACAAAATGGTATATTTGATAATCCAAAAGACCCAGAAATCCTTACACAATTGTCAGTACCTCAAATGTACCTGGAAATTTGGTGACTTTCTTAGGTAAGTCTCTTATCTAAGAAAACCACTGGCAACTCACTTGTGAAGTAGTAGTTCACCTTGGAGGTTCCTGTAACTAGTTTTCAGAGAAAAAAACCCTAACCCTAACCCTAACCCTTTTAAATGTCCTTTTATAATTCATGTTCCTTCATTGTGCCTGAATTTGAATGTCATATATCTTCTCCATTCATACCCACTGATGTGTCCACACACTTTCTGTATTTTCACTTTGGCTGCCACTCAGTCACAGTCCCTTTTAATTTTCTATGCCTTCACAGGCATGAAATTTCTAGAGAAAATAATTCATTATGGTTTCTTAATCAGATAAGTGATACTATTTATACATTTTAAAGATGATAAATGTCAAATACATGATCCTAAGACCGAAATATTTTAACATGTGGTGATTTTTGAAGAATTGTTTTTCAAAAAATAATGTGGCACTTGTGGTCCCATGACTTCTAACTTCATGTAGTAATAATAAGACATCAGTGTGGGAAGCCACCTGTGAAGTTACTTGAGGGGGTCTTTACTCAGTACCAAGCCATGGGGAACATAGGTCATTCCTTGGGAACAATCCTGGCTTTCCCATGTGTATCAGACTGCCTAAGATATGAGATCTTTGCCCCCACTCTACTAGTGGGACAGCTCTTGTAGATACGGAGTTGGGAGTAACCCATGGGAACTGGAAAGCCCACCACCTACCTTATTTGCCAAAGAACATTCCATGAAAAAACCTTTGATGTTCCCCCATATAAATAAAGCAAGTGTGGGCTCTCTTTCTTTCCAGTGTGGAAGCTCGATCCCTAAGATTGAAAGCCATGCTGCCCTTGCTTTTCAAAATTATTTCTCATGTACTGTGGATTTTCACCATTTTCTTCTTTTAGCTTTTATTCTGCAGCCAGCCTACTCCATGAAGAGGATCCCCCAATTCTGCCGCCCACATGGGACATGGGTGGGATGTCAGGTATTGGTTTAAAATAAAATCAGAAATATTCAGCTAATTATTAAGATGAAGCAGGATGATGGCAAAGTTAGAGATATTTTCTTTGTAGTCCCATCTCTGGTACTTTACTACTTGGCCCTGGATAGTTTTTTTAAATTTCTCTGAAATATAAGTTCCATTTTTATAAAATAGAAATAATAATAATGATTTCCCAGAGCCTTTATAAGGATTAAATGATATAAATTATTCAAAACAGTTGGCATATAACAGGGTTTCAATAAATGGCAATTATTTTCACTGTATTTTGGTAAAGATCCTTCTGATGATGAAATGTGTCATGGATATACGTTTTACGCAGCATCCCATTCCTTGAGAAAAATTAATACTCTCAGCCATATAGAAGGAATGCAATAGGTTTGCAGTTGTGCTATAGATACGTGTAGCTTAAAATTAGGAAAGAATAAATGATATTTTTAAAGAGAATGGCGCTGACACTAGAGGTCCTACTTTAGGGCAACTGGTAGAGTTTTGGTTATTATTGTTTGGTTAAATGTTGCCACCATCTTCTGGGGCATTCATGTCTTCTTATGATTTAAGTAGATCCCTTTAAAGCTGGAATTGTCCCCTTAAAGAATAAATAATACTCATAAAATAAAATAAACATGTATCAAACTAATCTCATGGTAGTTCTATCAGAGAGCAGCAAAACTAACTATGACATTAAATGGTGTTTTATGCTGAGCACTTTTCAAGTATTTTTCCATCTCCTTCACAATCTGTCCTGTTTCCATTATAAATACATTGTTTCTGTACGCCTCAGAAACCAATAACACTTGAAAATATTTTAAAAACAAAATTGCTAGCTTGGCTTAGGGTAATCAAATTTTACTTGGTCTGTTTTCAAATCTTCCTAGTTATTAATTCAAATATTCCTACCCACTAATTCAAGGTTATATTTAAAAACGTAGGTATTTAAATACTTTAAGTATTTCAAGGTTATATTTAAAAACAGGACAAATTGATGATTACTTGATGTAGAGAATAGAGCCTTAAAACTATAGATAGAAATCTTGTATTTGAAATCCAGATCTGTTTCTCACCAGCTATATAACTTCAATAAATTTCAGTTTCTGCATTTATAGAATGGCAATAAGAAGATTTATTTTACAAGGATCATACCAAGATAATGTGAGATAATTCTAGGTCTTCAATAAGTAGATTTCTTTATTTTTATTTCCCTGCTGATTTCACCTCTTTTTGATTTTGAATGAACTCCAGTGTGGAATCAGGCAACAGAGGATCTATGATTCTAAAGGTTTTGTGTTGAAAAGTGGAGTACCTGATTTTGAGGATAACTCATGGTCTTTCTTCCTCATTCTTCTTGTTCAACAGTCACTTACTGTGTTAACATGCCAGAGGGAAGGCAGTAAAAAAGAGGATACAGGAGATTGCTTATGAAATCTTGCTAAATTGATAAATTAAGGAATAAATAAGTTAAAATCAATCAAAACAGATGGGTTATGTTTTAAGAGATAAATCAATATGGCTAAATTAGAGACTAGTCATGAATCTCTTCAAGTGGGCAGAAATGTGGTAACTGAAAATTAATGAAATCAAGGACACTTTATGGAATAACATTCATATTTTATATTTAGATTAACAGACTATTATAAAATTCTAAGGGACACTGTTGATTATTTTCTAAATGCACCTCCAGTTTCCTGTTAGAGGAAAATGCCTGCATGGTTTTGAGTAGCCTCAACAATAGAGTAACATAATAGTAGTCATTGTTCTACTCATAGACAAAGTTGTGATTTCATTTTTCTCTAAAATACCTACTCTAGTTCTGTTTGCTCCAGCTTCAGAAAGACATAATGAAACTAGAAAAAGGCCAGAAAAAGAAGTCAAATTGGCAGATGAAAGGAAGACTAAAAGCAATAAAATTCTTATGAAAGAGTCACAGAATGTTAGAATTGGAATTATACTTAGACATTATATGAACCAAAATATTCCTGACAAATAATAAATACTTTAGCTATCAAAAAATACTGTATGCTAAGGACTTTCTTGTATTTGAAATCCAGATCCGTTTCTCACCAGCAATATAACTTCAATAAATTTCAGTTTCTGCATTTATAGAATGGCAATAAGAAGATTTATTTTACAAGGGTCATACCAAGATAATGAGAGATAATACTAGGTCTTCAATAAGCAGATTTCTTTCTTTTTATTTCCCTGCTAATTTCTCCTCTTTTTGATTTTGAATGAACTCCAATGTGGAATCAGGCAACAACACCCCCCTTTTTTGTAGCCTACATTTGTCTGATCTATAACCGCAAACAAGTGTATCTCAAATTCATCCACTTCTTTTTATAAACACTGCCATCATCCTGATTCATACTACTGCAGCAGCATCCTAACTGGCTTGTTCCTTCCTACTTATCCTCTCAACCATGTTCTAACCTCCCAATAGAACCAGACTAATCCTAAGACCAAACTTAATCACAGTATTGGCTTACTTAGGATATTTGTTGATTCCCCATTGATTCTAGTATCAAGTAATAACAATTTCCTAAATGACTGGTTCTTGACTCCTCGCTAGTAACATCTCAGATGGCGTTTCTCTTTGTTCATCAAACTCTATCGAAACTAACTTTATTTCAGGTCCACAAATAGCTAACTGCTTTCCCCCTTAAAACTGTCACATGTGAAGATGGCCGCTGCGAACGGGGAACGCTGAAGTGCTGAGCGTGGGGCTCTGAGCAGCGGCTTTAATGGAGATTTCACGCAGCTTGTTAGAGCACCTTTCACCATTAATCGGTAGCGGACCACCTTGCCAAGCAGCAGAAAAAACAAAGAATTTGAAAGAGAGACGTTTTTCTGTGCAGAGCAGCGGGCGCTTTGCGCCCATCTGCTGCCTCTTTCACTTCGCTCCCGGCAGAGAAGCTGAATACGTAATCAGCAGCGGATTGTAAGTACCTGAGACAAGGAAAGCTCAGTACACTCCCTCCTTTTTTTTTTTTTTTTTTTTTTTTTGAATATTTTCTATACAGGGAGAGTTAGTGGAGTGGGATTGTTGGCTGGGCTGTGGTTTCTGGGCCGAAAATCCGCTCCGCGGGAGCCGCCATTTGCTTTCTGCATGCTGTGAAATGGCTCTGTCTACATGGTCCAGCTGCCGCACCTAGAGACTGGAACTGGGCTGCGTGCAGAGTCCTATCCTCCGAAGGCGGGACCACCACCTCGGCCGAGGTCGCTTGTTCCCTGCTGGCCCTTTGGGCAGAGCCTGTTCTGGGGTTGTTCGGCATCCCCCTGCGAGGGGACCCGTGCTCCGGAGGTGGGGGCCGGAGAGCCGCGGGGCAGTCGCTTGGACCCCGGGAGCCAGGCACCTAGCCGAGGAGCGACAGAGGTCCTGGCGGCGCTGCTAAGGCCTCGGACAAGCGCGGCGCCCGAGTGCGGCCCAGAGGTGGAGGTGACGGCAGCAGGGTTTCAGTTCTAGAAAACTGGACTGGAAACAGAAGCAGCAGTTTGTATAATCCCAAGATCTTGCTTATGCCAGGAAACTGTAAGGGTAACATGAATATCATTGAGGTGGTCTAACAAGGCGACAGGCGCGGAGAGATCAAGTCTCTGACCTCTTCAATGGTGAGGACATAGGGAGCTGTAAATTATCTAAAGCCTGCTTGCTCACGATCACTAGGCAAAGTTGAGCTGACGTGGAGCAAGGGCGCACAGCCTGGGCCCCTCTGAAAACACACACTGAGCACGAATCAGCTGCATTCAAGCTCTGGTTCGCTTGCTTCTCTTGTCTCAGCACTAACGATCCCACTGAAATAACTAGTCGGCCCACCTGAACTCACAGAGGTAAAAGCCAACTGAGCACCATAGCCGGACCCAGAGAATCAGGAGGGACGTGGGACCTGCAGCGCAGAACTCCTGGCTGTTGCTTTCACCAGTGCTGACAACAGAGGTCCCTTGCACTAGCTACCAGGGGAGTTGCTACCTGAGGGCAAACAAGTTTGCTGGGGGCCCTCAGTCCCAAGCCATACAAACTTAGGGTCCGAGGGATGCAAACAGAAGGGGTGTGGCCAGACATCCATGAAAACAGAGCTCCCAGGAGCAGCAGACCCAGCGTGTAGCCAGTATTGTGGTGAGTGTCACAGGTGAGCGGGTCCTGGATTGAGGAACCACAAGAGAAGGCCCTAGGCACTCAGGATTGGAGACCCGCACAGTCTGGGAAGAAGAGCTGAGACACAGTGATTGGTTCCCACCTATCAAGAAGAGAAGCGTGGCCCAGTGGGCATAGCTCCACCTACTGGAAGAGAAGTTAATCGAGCTCTATGACTGCATTTATTATTATTATTATTTTTTTAATGATTATTAGTACTTTTTTATTTTACTTTTACTTTTTGTTGTTGATGTAGTTGTTGTTCTTTAACTTGATTATTAATGGTTTCAATTTTTTTAAATTCTTTTTATTCTATTATGGATACTATTATTTTTTAAACTTTAATTTCCATTTTTTATTATCACTATAATTTTTTCTTTGTTTTAAATTTTTATTTTTTATTTTTTCATTTTTTCTTTCTTTCTTTTCACTTTTTTTCTTCTGTCTTTTCAGTTCTTTTCAATTCTCTTACTTCCCCTTTCCTGAATTCTACCTGCTTACTCTCATTCTCTTTAGTGACTTCTTCCCTTCCCTTCTAATATCTCTCCTCCCAAGCATCAAATAAATCTATAAGAGTAAACAGTAACTCAGCAGTCAAACAGAACAAGAAGTAATATGAGCATAAAAAAGCAAGGAAGAAAAGGAGTACAAACAATGAAGGACAGCCTAAATATTCAGGAGGACCTAGAGTCATCAGAAAAATGGCCATATAAAGAACTCAAGGAACACCTTAGACAGATGGAAAGGAACCTTAAAGATCACATTGAAAAGGAATTACATAAACAGATAAAAGAAGAAGTTAAGCATCTTTATCAGGAGATAGAGATTATTAAAAAAAATCAATCAATAATTCTAGAAATGAAGGAAACGATAAACCAAATTAAAAACTCAATCGAGAGTATCACCAACAGAGTGGAGCAAGTAGAAGCCAGAACGTCAGATAATGAAGACAAAATATATCATCTTGAAAGGAGTCTAGCCAACTCAGATAGGCTGGTAAAAAACCACGAGAAAAACATCCAAGAGATTTGGGATAATATAAAAAAACCAAACTTACGAGTCATTGGGATAGAAGAAGGCACAGAGATTAATACCAAGGGAATGAGTAACCTGCTGAATGAAATAATTACAGAAAACTTTCCAGAAATAAAAAAGGAAACAGATATACAAATTGTAGATGCATATAGGACACCGAGCACACAAAATCACAGTAGACCAACGCCAAGACACATTGTTATGAAGATATCCAACATACAGAACAAAGAGAAAATATTAAAAGCTACAAGAGAAAAGAGGCAGGTTACATTTAGGGGTAAACCAATAAGGTTAACAACGGATTTTTCATCACAGACGCTGAAAGCGAGAAGATCCTGGAACAATGTATTTCAAACACTGAAAGACAATGGATGCCAACCAAGAATTCTGTATCCAGCAAAACTAAGCTTCAGGTATGACAATGAAATAAAAATCTTTCAGGATAAACAAAAGCTAAAAGAATTTGTAGCCAGGAAACCAGCATTGCAAAGCATCTTGAGCAAAACATTACATGAGGAAGAAATGAAAAACAATAACCAAAACCATCAGTGGGAAGTGCCTCTATAAAGTCAGAGGGTGGGGGGAAGCTAATCTTGGAGAAACAAACTAAAAGAAGATAAATAATCAAATATGGCTGGAAGTACAAACCATACATCAATAGTAACTCTAAACGTTAATGGCTTAAACTCTCCAATAAAGCGACATTAGGAAGTCAAACAACAACAAGTGCTGGCGAGGATGTGGGGAAAAGGGTACTCTTGTACATTGCTGGTGGGACTGCAAACTAGTGCGGCCAATTTGGAAAGCAGTATGGAGATTCCTGGGAAAGCTGGGAATGAATCCACCATTTGACCCAGCTATTGCTCTTCTCGGACTATTCCCTGAAGACCTTAAAAGAGCTTACTACAGGGATACTGCCACATTGATGTTCATAGCAGCACAATTCACAATTGCTAGACGGTGGAACCAACCCAGATGCCCTTCAATAGATGAATGGATAAAAAAATGTGGCATTTATACACCATGGAATATTACGCAGCACTAAAAAATGACAAAATCATGGAATTTGCAGGGAAATGGATGGCACTAGAGCAGATTATGCTTAGTGAAGCTAGCCAATCCCTAAAAAACAAATACCAAATGTCTTCTTTGATATAATGAGAACAACCAAGAACAGAACAGGGAGGAAGAGCAGGAAGAAAAGATCAACATTAAACAGATACACTAGGTGGGAGGGAAAGGGAGAGAAAAGGGAAATTGCATGGTAATGGAGGGAGACCCTCATTGTTATATAAAATCACGCATAAGAGATTGCGAGGGGAACGGGCAAATAAACAAGGAGAGAAATGAAATACAGTAGATGGGGTAGAGAGAGAAGATGGGAGGGGAGGGGAGGGAGGATAGTAGAAGATAGGAAAGGTAGCAGAATACAACAGTTACTAATAGGGCATTATGTAAAAATGTGGATGTGTAACAGATGTGATTCTGCAATCTGTATTTGGGGTAAAAATGGGAGTTCATAACCAACTTGAATCTAATGTATAAAACATATGTCAAGAGCTTTGTAATGTTTTGAACAACCAATAAAAAACAAACAAACAAACAAACAAAAAAACTGTCACATGTAACTGTAAACACTACCACAAGAATGGCAGATAATCTATCAAATTTTCCCGTGTGACTCCTACTGTGACTCCCACTGTGCCAATTGCTTTATGCATGTTATGTTTAATAAGAAACTCTATGAGGTAGTTATTTTTACCCTTTTTATTCTGAGAAAGTAAATATTTAGAGATCTTAATTAATTTCCTTGAAGGGAGATAAGTGGCAAAAGTAGGAAATATGTTTTATTGTATATACAGTAATGTTCTTTTAAAAATTTTATTTATTTATTTTTGCATTATAATTCTTAATACACCATTATACCATAATTTATCAAATCTCTTATTACATATAAGGTATGTTGACACCAAATTCACATCTTCATACATGTATTTTGTATAATGATGAGGAAGCAATGTTCTTTCTCTCTCTTCTCCCCCTGCTCACTCCCACCATTTATACTATTCTTTATGGTTACAACTCAGTTGTTTTCTCAAAATGGCCTTCTCTCATCTTCTGATCTAAATTTGGCATCCTTGCCATAGTCCCCTTAAACTTCACCTTTATAGAATGTATCACAGTTTATAATTATGTATTTCTTTAGGTGATTATTTAATGTCTGTAAAATTTCCAATTAACTCTGTTTCACAAAGACAGAGATCACAGGTTCAAAATATGCCTAAGTCAATTAGTAAATATTTGCTGAATTAATGATTGAGAAGAGTCATTAAACCTTTCAATAATGAATTTTTGAATCACTGTATGGAATAGCTTATTTGAGCCTTAGAATTTCTATTAAAATATTCTTATCTATATTAAACAAAAAACAGATCCCTTATACAGGCAATCTATTCGTCCTAATTCTGATCTCTTGACCAATACTGAAAAAGTACATCCTTCCTTTTCCTTAAAGTTCTTTAAGTACTTTTATCCTAGACAACTTAGACAGAAAGAAGTGTTAGTGATGGTGAGAAAACTAGATTACTTGTAAAAAATGGGACGCTAGAATGAGGGCAATGGAAGGCGTTTTTTGAAATTACAGACATATTTAGGGGACATTACAATTCTTTACAGAAAATGACTATGATATGCATACAGACATAGAATATAGATGACATTACTGTGTTTGGAATGCTCTATCACAAGTTTGGTTCTAATTAGTGCATATCTAGAAAGAAACAAATAAAACTGGAGGGAATCCAGTTAAGGCAATTTAAATGACTGTAAAAAATATTTTAAAAAGTAAATATTAGTTTAAGCTGGGATATCCCAAAATTACAAGACTGATGTCATGAAGTACAACTGTATCTTCTCATCTCTCTCAAGTATTCTTGGCAAAAAAAACTCTGGACTAGATGAAATGTGTTTATAAGATATGAAAATTAATAAGACTAAATAAAGCTTGGAATTACTGAGACCCAAATATTCTTCAAGCATTATATATTTTTGAATTAACTCAATGTAGGCAGTAATTGAAAAAAATTATCTCACAATCCTGAAGAGAAAGAATCTCAGAGCTGGGAATGTCCTTTGCTCAATAATTTTTGATACACTAGTTTGCATACATTTGCATACATGTAAAGTATATCTCCACATCTATGCCAAATTGTTGTCAACTAATATTAAAATATCACAGCATAATATAATGTGGAAATTTGGATTTTGAGTTTGGTTTAGTTTAAATCTCAGTTCATCAATATTTATTAGTTATGTAATTTTAAACTGGTTTCTCCCTGTGCTATAGTTTCCTCATTTTAAAAATTGGAATAACAAAATATATGTTTTAAAACTGAGAATTAAACAAATACCTAACATGAAACATCACTTAGCATTAGCTGATGGTTGACACATAGCAAATCATCAATAATGTTATTTGCCTTCCAGTGACAAAACCCTATTATCTGCCAGGACAGCCCACCTCCTCTTTGGACAGCATTGGCAATGATTTCCTATACTGTGTGGAACCAGTCCAGCATGTAAAAGTAAATAATACTTAAAGATCTAATATATAAAATGATATTTTAAGAAAAGATGCTCTTCATTAGAATTTTAACTTTGATACACTAGTTTGCATACATTTCCTTATCAATTTGGCACTCAGAAATGCTAGAATTTAAGTTCTTTGATTGACCTCAGAGAAATATAAGGTATAATCTTATTTGATGAGAAATTCTGAATAATATAACTGGTATGAACCCTCCACTGGAATGTCTTTGGTTTTTTTGGCAGTACTAGGGATTGAACCCAGAGCCTTTTACAGGCTACTACTGAGCCTTTAACATATCTTAGCAAAAAGAACAAAAAATTACCCTTCTAATCACTCAGGTAATAGAGTGGCAGTGATCTTCTAAGACAATGCTATGCTTATTTTCATTAATAATGGCTAGAAAATTTTGTTTTTTACTATAAGACCAGAGTTTATGATTGTTTAATTACTTGAACTTACAAAAAAATTTTACAGAACATTTTACTTCTGATATAAGTTGTAAGGTAAGCTGCAGGGAATTTGATTACTAAGTTATCAAATCATATCACTTTCTTTGTGACAATTAGTACACTGTAAATAAATTCACTTATGTTAATTTATCATTTCATATATATTATGTGGGTTCCTATGTTAAGAAAATATTTTAGCTAGCTTACCTCATTATAGAAAAAAAATTAGTTCTAACAAACCTGAATCAAATATAATTTGAAGGCTTATATTGCATAACAATGGGAAGTTAATAATATAAACTATTTGAGAAAAGTAATTGTACTTTCTAGTTCACTACCTCTTGGTTTACCCCACATATTCAAATTAAAAAAATCTTCAAACTAATACTTATTATTTAATAAATGTTTTAATAATAAAAAAAGGACAAAGTAGTTGGGGCCTAATCCCACATGATGGAGATCAGGGCCTACTTTTTCTTCTATTAGACACAGGGTCTCTGGTTGTATTCCTAAGTCCCTGATCCATTTTGAATTTAGTTTTGTGCATGGTGAGAGATAGGGGTTTAATTTCATTTTGTTGTATATGGATTTCCAGTTTTCCCAGAACCATTTGTTGAAGAGGCTATCTTTTCTCTAATGCATGTTTTTGGCACCTTTGTCTAATATAAGATAATTGTAATTTTGTGAGTTAGTGTCTGTGTCCTGTATTCTGTATCCTGGTCTACCAGTCAGTTTTGGTGCCAATACCATGCTGTTTTTTGTTATTATTGCTCTGTAGTATAGTTTAAGGTCTAGTATTGTGATGCCACCTGCTTCACTCTTCCTACTAAGGATTGCTTTAGCTATTCTGGGTCTCTTATTTTTCCTTAATAGGACTCATATAGTGCAAGAATTAAAACCAAGAATCAATAAATGGCATGGACTCAAACTAAAAAGTTTCTTCTCAGCAAAAGAAACAATCTGTGAGGCAAATAGAGAGCCTACATCTTGGGAGCAAATTTTTACTCCCCATACATCAGATACAGCACTAATCTCTAGGGTATACAAAGAACTCAAAAAGCTAAACACCAAAAAAACTAATAACCGAATCAATAAATGGGCCAAGGCATGAACAGACACTTCTCAGAAGAGGATATTCAATCAATCAACAAATATATGAAAAAATGTTCATCACCTCTAGCAATTAGAGCAATGCAAATCAAAACTACTCGAAGATACCATCTCACCCCAGTCAGAATGGCAGGTATTATGAAGACAAACAAGTGTTGGTGAGGATGTGGGGGAAAAGGCACACTCATGCATTGCTGGTAGGACTGCAAATTGGTGCACCCAATATGGAAAGCAGTATGAAGATTCCTTGGAAATCTGGGAATGGAATCACCATTTGACTCAGCTATCCCTCTCCTCAGACTATACCCAAAGGACTTAAAATCTGCATACTACAGGGACACAGCCACATCAATGTTTATATCAGCACAATTCACAATAGCTAAACTATGGAGCCAACCTAGATGCCCTTCAGTGGATGCACGGATAAAAAAATGTAATGGAATTTTACTCAGCAATAAAAGAGAATAAAATCATGGCATTTAGCAGGTAAATGGATGGCACTGGAGAAGATAATGCTAAGTTAAATTAGCCAATCTCAGAAAAACAAATACCAAATGTTTTTCTCTGATATAAGGAGGCTGACTCATAGTGGGGTAGGGAGGGAGAGCATGGGAGGAATAGATGAATTCTAGCTAGGGAAGAGGGGTAGGAGGGTCAGGGAAGGGGCAGGGGATTAGTAAGGATGGTGGAATGTGATAGACATCATTATCCAAAGTACATGTATGAAGACATGAATTGATGTAAACATACTTTATATACAAATAGAGGTAAGAAAAATTGTTATGTGTGATAAGAATTGTGAAGCATTCTGCTGTCATGTATTAAAAATAAATCCAATAAAATTTTTTTAAAATAATAAAGGTAAAAAATGAAATCACTGCAAACAACAAAAAAAAGAACAAAGTAAAATTTAGAATGAAGTTATCAGAACTAAAATTGAATATCAAATATAAGAAACAGAGTTAAGATCATAAATCTAATTTTAGATAAAAATATTGTTGTTTTAATTCATTTCTCTTTTGTATAATAGGCTTTATTTGTCAATAGAAACATTAGAAATGAATTGAAAATTTTAGTAGATGTTACTCTGATTCTTGCTAACATAATTATGGTTAACTGATTATGCTTAGCATGATTCCTAAAAATGATTACAGATAATAAAAATAATGAAAGTAAGCACATAAAACAGCTTACCATTTCACCAATTTTTCCAATATCTCCTTGATCTCCTGTTTCTCCCTAATAAGAATATAAATTTATAAAATGTATTATTTTTCAACAAAATTAGTCATGACTGCTCTTCTGTTTTCATTTTTATGTAATTATCAAAACATACCCTTAAAAAAGGCAAAGGAAATCTGAGTTATTCAAAACTCTGTTACAATATTTCCATGGAATGTGGCTTTACTTCCATTTCCAAACAGTAATAAACTATTAAAAAATATTCATTCAAACAGTAATAAAATATTATCTTAAACTACTTTCTTCTATTCATTACTTTTATTCACTTTAAAAACACTTTATAAACAAAATTTTTTAAAGTAAAATATTTATTTTATTTGTACTCTGTCAAAGGTAGTATGGTAGGCACTGTGAACAATGATATGAGAATAAAATTAAATTCTTGCCCATAGGGTTGCTCTATTTGCTCAAGTAGAAGAGGAAAATTACCACAGATAATTATAGAAGGATTATGTAGAGGCAAGCATCCTGGGAGTTTAAGTTGCAAAAGCTGGCAGCACTGGAGAAGTATTATATATTCCACAATTTTGCCGTCTATAGATCTCTTAAAACCCAAAGTTTTCCAAAACTCATTTGGTGCCAATCTTGACCTATTTGGATAATCTCAAGATCATTTATAGTCTTGATTTATTCCAATGAATCTGAATTCCCTTACACTTCATTGCAGAAATATTAATCTGATTATGTTGCAGTGTCTTACTGCTTGCAGGCAATGTTTGTTAAAACAATATGTGCATCATATTACTTTTCCAAAATCCAACAATTAGTGACTTCAAATAATGAATTATGATACTTTATCAGGGCCCTATCAATACGGAATACTTAAGTGCTGATAAGAAATGGTCATTTTTAGTGGTGAAAAATGGCATGAGCAAAGGTGTAAGTAAATGAAAGGTAGAGGATTAAGTT
This sequence comes from Urocitellus parryii, assembly GCF_045843805.1. Lineage (NCBI taxonomy): Eukaryota > Metazoa > Chordata > Mammalia > Rodentia > Sciuridae > Urocitellus > Urocitellus parryii. The sequence continues at coordinate 65,926,924 of NC_135541.1, forward strand.
TAGGGTACCACAAATAGTGAATCTGAGAGAAATGTAGTTTATCACAGAAATGGGATACTAAACATCAATTTCTCTCTAAAAATTATAAGTTACATTATAGTGTAGAGCGGTAAGATGCTAAGATACTGAACACTATAACCCCAGAAGATGTGTGGGTTGTGAATATTTATTTGAAATGGGTTGGTCTGATTGAAATGTATCATAAGTGTAAAATACACATTAGATTGTAAAACCTTTATATCAACAAAGAATACAAAATTATCTCATTGCTAATATTAACAGTGATTACATATTAAAAGGATAATATTTTGTATCTTGGGTTAAATAAAATATATTATTAAAATTAATTTCACCCGCTTGTTTTACTTGATAATGTGGGTCACATCTGTGGTTAACATAATATTTCTATTGAAGAATATTGATTTAATTGACTGAAATATTTATCATGAATAAATTACTTTGAGATAAACTTTCAAAGTCTACACAAATTTTCCCTCCAATTTTTGTGTGCATTTAGGTAAATAGAAAAGAATGAAGCATTTGAAAAAGTTTGAGTAAGTTGTAGTATCTAGCGCTTGACAGAAAGATCATTAGACACCCTGTGTCTACTTTATGGCAGAATAACATATAGATTATTAATTTTTTTGTGTTTTTTTCTTCCTCATCCAGAAGTTGCCCCCCTCAAAATGAACCCTTTGTGTTAGTTATTCTCAGAGGCGGTTTATGTTAATAGGCAGAAAGAAGTTATGTGCAGAACACATAACGTTCATTATTGCTTTAGTTTTCAGAAAGTAAAGCGAGGGAGAGGGAGGGAGAAAAGGATGAGAGAGAGAGAGAGAGAGAGAGAGAGAGAGAGAGAGATAGAGATATTGATTGATTTCCCTAGGACCAGGAAGAAAACAGAGATCTTAGGTTTCTGTGAAAGTTGGTGACCCTTAAACAACTCTCAAGTGGTTCCTCAGGGAGTTCCCAGTAACTAGTTACATGATGCACTGAATCACAACTTCTAGTGACAGATGGGGAATAACAAACATTACAGATTTTTTTCCCATTTCCTGCATAATACAAAAGTATTCTGATGTCATTCTAGGGAGGAATGTGACATCATTAATAAGATTCACTTATTAATTAATGAATGTGATTCATTAATAAGATTCACTTTCTTGCCAGTTTGACTGGATGGCAGCTCACAGTTGGATTCCCTGTGAGCTGTCATTTAACCACAAATCTTATCCTAACATTCTTAATTAAATTGCATATCTATACAATTATGAATATAAATATATATATTCTCAATTGCCCTTTGAACTATTCTTAACATCTTACTGGTTCCCTGTAAGTTGACCTGTACTCATTTCATATTTGTATGAAAGTCAGACTTTTACCTTTTTGAAAATTTTAAAACTGATAATAAAATCAGATCCTTTACCTTTAAGCCTTCTGGTCCTGGTTCACCCACATATCCCTTTCGACCTGGTTTTCCCTATAAGAGAACCGAATGAAAGAAAAAAAAAAAGAGCTATGTTTAGTTATTCTCATTTCTGAAAGTTTTCTAAGGGTTACAAAATATAAACTACTATAAAATGAAATACTTCAAAGCTTATATTTTAGTAAAGATGACATAATTTTTTAAAAAGTCAGTTTTAAAAAATTATGTCATATACACTTATAAAATTATATGTAATTTTAAATAACAACAAATATATGCATATATATAGCAAGTTAGGATGATAGGTGGTGGTAAATAAAATGAAGGACAATAAATCAAGCAAGGAAGGAAATATAGACTATTGTGGGAGTTTTATTGAAATTTTTGATATTTCCAGGGAAGAACACTAATTTACAACACTGATTTTCAGTCTCACTGAAAATGTGGCACCTAAGTCTTTTTTTTTTATTATTGGTTGTTCACAACATTACAAAGCTCTTGGCATATCATATTTCATACATTAGAATCAAGTGGGTTATGAACTCCCATTTTTACCCCAAATACAGATTGCAGAATCACCTCGGTTACTAAGTGAAGTCTTAAAGAAAGGGACAAGTTATGTGGATATCTGAAGGAAGAACACGCAGGTAGAAAAAAAGCATATGCAAAAGTATGTTGGCAGGAGCCAGGGTTGTGGCTCAGTGACAGAGCACTTGCCAAGCATGCATGAGGCACTGGGTTAGATCCTGACACCACATTAAAAATAAACAAAATAAAGGTATTGTGTCCATATACAACCAAAAAATATTTTTAAAAAACTTTGTTGGCAACAACAAGCATATCTAACTAAAATGTCCAAAATTCACCTCTTAATTTAACCCTCAAACCTATTCTTGCATGTCTTCCTCATTTTTTTGTTCAGTTATTCAGTACCAAATACAACACTAATTTACAGTATTGACTAGGTATGATTTTATTATTGCTGTTCATTAAAAAAAACTCACATTTTTTTCCTTCTAAAATGAAGTTAAATGAAATAACCCTCTGGCTCTCATTCTGTTTTGACTACAAAATTTAGCAATTTAAAGTTACATTCAGAACTTCCAGGCAAGAAGTTGTTTTAATTTTTACTTTTGCTTTGCTTAGAATTACTAATGGTTTCCGATCAAGCACAAAGAACTGAAAATCATTTTATTATTGTTAAATCTCAATTTTTAATTAATTTGAAAATATACAGGATAAGAAATCTAATTGAGTCCAAATTATTAAATGTCTTCCGTAATCTTTACAATAACATTTTAGTAATTCGTTTAATTTACATTGGTTGGAAAGAATTTAAGTGAAAATATTCCTTTCACGTTTAATAATGTAATCTCACTCATCATGAAGCATATTAAGAAATAGTTATACAGTGAATCCACATTATTGAAAGAATCTCCTAGAATCTGATATCAGTGCATTTATAATCTCTTTGAGATCAGCCATGCAGGGCATCAGTGATGGAATTGTAACTTCTGGCTCTATTTAAATTCTGTCACACTAAATTTATTTTGAGAGTGTTATACTTGAGTATGCAACACTGAAACCTTATTTTCACATTTAAAAAAGAGATCCATATCTTGCAGAGTTGTTTCAAGATTAGGGTTGATTCATGTGACATACTTAGAGAAATAATGGTCCCCAAACAGACCTTCAACCAATAGTAACAAGAATAATAAGTATTAAGACTAAGTAGACAAGAGATAAATATGGTTCTCTTGTTTTTTAGAGAAGTAAATTTAAAATAAGATCACTTTTACTGGGCTCAAATAACAATTTTTATATTATTTTTCTTGCAAAAAATAAAAATAAGTCTTCTTTTCAACTGAATGGTAGTGATATATGTTCTAGTGAGATAAGGGTACAAATAAAATGATTACTGTTTCCTCAAAGGTAAACATTCATAAAAACCCTAAAATTTATTATGTTTTCAAGAAAAGAGAATGTGATGTATTTCATGTGAATCTAATACCTCTTAAAATAAATACATTATCTTAACTACTTAAATTAATGTAAAATTTGATCAGGCAGGCATTTCAAAAATGTTCAAATTCATCTTCAGAACTTGAAAACAATAGTTCATATAGCACAATATGGTATTATCCAATGAAAAAAAGAGTCAAGAAAGACTTATCATTTGCTTTATATAATTTTACTGATACACTTAGAAAACAGACACTTCCAGAATATTAATAAAATTGATGAAGTACTTTTCTTCCTATTACTTTTTGAGAAACTTGTAAATAATTTGCACAAGTTACTAAAACCACTGAAAAATCAAACAAATATGTAATTAGGCATAGTATAATTCCAAATATTCCTGAAGAATTTCAGTTACTTGTTTACTTTATGGAGGAGATTTTATGACTACAATTTGTTATAAATTTCTGTCCTTTGCTACTAATAAAAATGTTATGTTATTAAAAATATTTTCAAGCCGGGTATAGTGGCACACACCTGTAATCCCAGAGGCTTGGGAGGCTGAGGGAGGAGGACGGCGAGTTCAAAGTCAGCCTCAGCAATTTACAGAGGCTCTGAGCAATTTAGAGAGACTCTGTCTCAAAACAAAATACATAAAAAGGCTAGGAATATGGCTTAGTGGTTAAGCACTTCTGGGTTTAATCCTTAGTACTCCCCCCCCCCAAATTTACAGAAAGCTGTTTTCAAGAGAAGTACTTATAGATAATTATTTACATGATACCTACTCTAGGCCCCAATTCTCCAAAGGGTCCAACTGGTCCTTCTTCTCCCTTAAAAAAGATCAGAACATATCATGGCCTAAAATAAACACTTAAAAATGTAATCACTTATTCTCTATATTTATTCTGGGATCTGAAGCTAATTCTGAGATATGATAAAAATAATGCTATGATTTTCTTTTATTTTAGAATTATCCCATAACATTTGATTTTCTTCTGTAATAACATCTACTTTAAGAGGGACATGTGCTATTGGATTATTTTTAAGTTGATAGATGTGATAAGTCATACACAAAAAATTGGGAGTACAGAAGAGTGAAAATGATTACAATATCACAAAACCAGCATTAGGAACACTGAGACCATTCATTAAGAATAATCTTTACTTTGCTGGGTGCAGAGAGGAACTCAACTAAATTCTTAATAGATAGAAATCAATACACATTGCTATATTTTAAAATTACTTATACAGAATAGTTTGCTTTAGGTACATTTTGATACTTAATCCACTCAACAAATATGCTTTTGAATCTTAAGGTATAGTGATTCACAGGCATATCAGACCTTACCCCAATGGGGCTTATTGTCTACAGAATTTATTCTTGACTAATTTGTGGTCCAATATTCTTAGGGTAAATTAATGTCATAAAATATAAAATCTGGTGCATTATTATAAGGATCAAAAATTATAGGTAGACACTAATGATGAACATAAAAAATAAAGAAAGTCTAGCTATTGTTTTCTAAAATAATAAAAGTTATGTACTCATACACCATTTACACACATATTTACTCAATATATTGATTTATTCACCTTTTAATAAATAGCTAGTGTTCATAGTTGATATTATATTTTAGCAACATATATAGACCTCCCTGGAATCATTAATCTTATTCATTTGATAAGCATTTCTTATTAATTCAAAATTCACTTAAAATATAATAGGTCACAAATATAAAATAGTAACAAATAATATAAATTCTAATAAATATGAGTGAGATTCTGGGTTCAGATTCTTCAACATTCCACTATAGACCACTGACATGAATCACTTACAGAACACTGTAAAATGATTCCAAATTCCATTGCATAATTTCCAATACAAAATGGTAACTTGACATCCTTCACGTCAAAAGTTGTCCACACTAAGACAATGATTTCTTTAAGCAAAAATCAAAGTTTCATGAAAAATAAAAAAGGAAAATGAGAACCTAAAAGCTGTTGACTGGATATTCATTCCTCCATACCTGAGTTCCTTTGAGACCAGGAGGCCCAGGAGGCCCTCTATTTCCAAGGAGTCCCTATAAAGAATATAGCAATGTAAGCACACAAAATAAACAATTAACCAATTAATATTTTGATCAATCAGCTGTAATCTGGAGATGGGTAGTATTTTTTGGTACCATTCATTTTTCATTAAGAAGTCATTAAACAAAATTGGAGAGTAGATAAAGAGAAAACTACAAGGCATTTGAAAATTGGGCAATACAGAATAAACTTATTTTTAAACAGTATGTTAAGGTCCAAATAATTTGTTGAGTATTTTATTTTAAAACTCTGCCTTTTTAGACAGAGTTTTTCTAAATTTAAAATAACGAATCCAACTGTTAATCTGACATAATAGAGTATCTACCAAGTCTAAAAAACAGATGGAGAGTATATATATCTGTTAAGAGACCAGCAAGGTCTGGAACTCATTATTCATATTAAATGTTCTTCAACTGATTTCCCTTTGTTATACAACCTGGTAAAAGGAGAAAGGCAATTTGCAGAAGAAAGTTACTCTCTAAATTTTATTAGAAATTTTAAGGCTATGAAATTCTTTCATTAATGAATATACATTAAATTGCTCTCTGAATAAAACCTTGTTCAAAGTGACTATAATTTAGGAAACACATCTATTCAACATGGTAACATTTTCTTATTTAGTTATTTTCTCTTAACTATGTTTCCTTAAGGAAACACTTCTTTCCCCATGATTAGAAGGGTGTGACTACCCCTTACTGAAAATAGTGGATATGTGACAGGAATCTAAGTCAATCAGCATATTGTACACTCATAGAAACAGTAATTGGTTCCTAAGCAATCAAGTCACCCCCAAGCCAGTCTAGTAAAAGCAAATTTCAATCTTTAGTGAAACTGTTGGGAAGACTGAATAGCATTAAGGATGAGGTAAGCCTGAACAGTGGGAAACCATCAAGAGGAGAGAGACTAAGGACAAAATAAATGAATTAAACAATGAAGAAAGGAGTGATTGGGCTCTCATGATATTGTTAGGGGTCTTGGGTATCATGACTGAATTCCTAAATTTTTCACACATTTACTTAAGCCTGCTTGAGTTATATTTCCATTAGTTAAAATTGAAAGACTCCTTATTGGTATAACGATTACAAATTCTTCAATATCCAAAATACTGTTTTTGTAGAATTCAAAGTGAAAGATTTAAAGAATGTCAAAGACTGATTGGAGGTACAGAATGTAAATGCTTTTATACTTGAATCCTATCACATGATAGCTAACATTTAACCACTCAGTTCAGTTGTTTGTTCATTTTTTCTCTCTGACATTTTATTAATTTTTACTATGCATAAGACCTAATAAACTGAACATTAGGCCTTCAGTATAAATAAGACACAGTCTCTGTTCTCTCTGTTCTTAATGAATTTATAATTTATACAGAAGATGGTCCTTTAAAATAAAAGTTGTTAAATAGGAATTATAACAGAAGCAGAGGAATATGCAAAGTATAGAGAATATAGAAGAAGCAGCAAAATCCTTTCTGGAAGGATCAGAAAAATTTTCATATGTGCAAATAATTTTGTATTGAGTTATGATATGCTAATAAAACCATATAAATAAAAATAAGCATACACTAAAAACTTATAAATATCGTGAGGAGCAAAAAACCCCAATGAATACAGGATTAGATTAGAGAATGTGTATAACAAATTGAATCAGTTCCATATCCATGGTATAACCTGCTGAGTGGTTAAAGAGAAATCTGTCCCTTTGCTCTGTGAAAATAGCTATTTACTCTGGGTGGCATCATTGTCCAAGAGCCCTAATCAAACCGTTAGGGAAGAAGGCAAGCCTAGGCTGCTTGTCTGTCCTTTTCCAAAACCAAATAATCTTAAATGAATAATAAAAACTGAATTAAGAAAAAGCATAGAGTTATATTCTATTTATAAGAAACATACTTAAAATATAGAAATATAGGAAGATTGGAAGCTCACACACATACCCACAAAAGATATGCAAGGGATTTACTGACTCAAAATAGCTCAATATATTCATATTAGATCCAGTAGATTTTAAGGTAAAACAGATTATTAAAGTTAAGTGAATCACTAAAAATAATAAAGAGCTATATTCATCACAAAGATAAACTCTCAATTCTATGCATGTAATAACATAAAGTCTGAATATTAATAACACATAAAGATAAATCTATTTTTGGGAATTTTTTTTAAAAAATATTTACTTTTTTAGTTGTACCAATACTTTTATTTTATTTATTTATTTTCATGTGGTGCTGAGGATCGAACCCAGGACCTTGCATGTGCTAGATAAGCACTCTACCGCGAGCCACAACTCTAGCCCCTCAGGAAAATTTTAACATACTTTTCTCAATAATTAATAGATTAAGCAGACAAAATCATAAGAATAAAGAATACTTAAATTAGCAAATACTTAAATTTGTTAAATTAGTAAATTTGATCTGGTAGCCAAGTATAGAGCACAGAAACTCTAAATGCAAGTTTGCACAGTCTTTTGACACACAATCAACATTTGTGGAACTAACCAAAAAAAAAAAAAAAAAGGCCATAAAAGTCTATCAACAGTAGTGTAAATTAGATTGTAAATCTATGTAATGAGTTTATCATGTTAAAAACCTGATTTTTCCAGGTGTCGGGGTGCATGCCTGTAATCTGAGCAGCTTAAGAGACTGAGGCAGGAGGATCGCGAGTTCAAAGCCAGCCTCAGCAACTTATAGAGGTCCTAAGCAACTCATCGAGACCCTGTCTCTAAATAAGATATAAAAAAGGGTTGGGGATGTGGCTCATCGGTAAAGCACTCCTGGATTCAATCCCCCATACCAAAATCAAAACCAAACCAAACCAAGCCAAAACAAAACAAAAACCTGATTTAAAAAAAAATATAAAATGCCTACAACCATAAATTGAGTTTTACTAGGTATATAATAACTTCAGTTTTCTTATCTATAGAATCATGTTACCACCGGCATAATAAAGTTGCTCTAGAAATAAATAAAACAATACATGGAATAAAACAAGGATTCTTTAAGTTTCCTTTCTACTTATACATCATACATTGATTAATGTTTACAATAGTTTCTGAACTGGTAATTCACTTATCAGCACCACTCATTCATATTGATAATTTACCATTATTATTATTCCTAAAACTTCTCTTTCATCATCTCATGGCTCTAAAAAAATCTTTAATGAAATAAAAGAGTAGAGTTTTTATATGCAATTAAAGTCAACTTACTGTCAGTTTAAAATAGATTGTTATAACTGTATTTTATGTAAGTATTATAGTAACTACATAAAGACATGCAAAAGAAAATGAAAAAGGAATAAAAACCATGTATGAAACAAAAAGACAGCAAAAGAGAACAAAAGGGATAAAACTCCCATAAATAGGAAAAAGAACTAACAAAAGACAAAAGTAAATTCTTTCTATCACAATTACTTTAAATGTGAGTAAATTAAACTCTAATAAAAAGACATAGAGCAATTGAATAAATTAAAATCTAAGATCCAATTATATGTCGTCAAAAAAGACTTGCTTTAGATTTGAGGATACACACAGTGTTCACAAAAATGAGAGGAGATATAGTAACACTATAACAGCAGATTTCAATACTCCACTTTTCAATAAAATGGAAGGAATATCCAGACAGACCAGTAAGGAAATGAACTAGACTATAGGCAGCAGTTTCTGCATCTGAAGATTTAACCATAGATCAAAAAATATTTCAAAAAAGTTTAATGTGTACTGAACATGTTCAGACCTTTTCCCTGTTACTATTCCCTAAACAGTGTAGTATAACAACTATTTACATAACATTTACATTATGTTATATATTACATGTAATACAGAGGTTATATATATTTATATAAGTTATATACATCTTTTAAATAATATGTACATGTATATATATATATATATATATATATATATATAAAATGTCATTTCATATGAAGGACTTGAGCACCACGGATTTGGGGATCCATAGGGGTCCTGGAACCTATTTCACACAGACAACACGGGATGACTGTGTAGACCAAATGGACCTAACAGACATACATAGAACATTTGCATCTAAAAGCAGTAGAAAATTCATTATTTTACATAAGGAATATAAATAACATTCTATAGTATAAATCATGTTAGATCAGAAAACTATTCTTAGCAAATTTAAGACAACTAAAATCATACCAATTATCTTTTTCCAACCACAATGGAATGAAACTCAAAATTAATAGCAGAAGGAAAACTAGCCTATTATCACCACTTCTATTCAACATAGTATTGAAAGTCCTAGATAGAGCAATTAGACAAGAAATAAAAGGCATGTGAATTAGAAAGGGTGAAGTAAAATTATCTCTAGTCATAGAAGACATGATCTCATATGTGGAAAACATCAACAACTCCACAACAAAACTGTTAGAAACAAATGAAGTTACCAAAGTTGCCAAATACAAAATCAACATATTAACATCAAACAATTTGTAAAGGAAATCGAAAAAACTATTCCACTTATAGTTGCTTCAAAAGTGATAAAAAACATAGGAATAAACTTAACCAATGAGGTGAAAGACTTGTACATTAAAATCTATAAAGCACTGCTGAATGACATTAAAGATTACACAAATAAAGGGAATGACATGCTATTAATGGATTGTTAAAATGTCCATACCACTGAACTCGATTAATAGAGTCAGTGATATCACTATCAAACTCCAGAATTGTCTTTTATAGAAGAAAAAGTAGTCCTAAAATTCACATAGCTCAGCTGGGCTCTGTGGCGCATGCCTGTAATCCCAGTGGCTTGGGAGGCTGAGGTAGGAGGATTGTGAATTCAAAGCCAGCCTCAGCAAAAGTGAGGTGCTAAGCAACTCATTAAGATCCCCAGCTCTAAATAAAATACAAAATAGGACTGGGGATGTGGCTCAGTGGTTGAATGTTCCTGAGTTCAATCCCTGGTATCCATTAAAAAAAAATCATACAGCTTTAGAACCACAAAAGACTTTTGTTATGGTTTGAATATGAGGTGTACCCCACCCACCCTGAAAATTCATGTTAGGCAATGCAAGAATGTTCAGAAGCAAAATGATTTGATTATGAGAACTGTAACATAACCAGTGGATTAATCCACTACTGTGTTGGGTGGTAACTATAGAAGGTAGGATATGGCTACAGCACGTAGGTCACTGGGCATATGCTTTAGGGGGTTGTTTTGTCTCTGTGAGTTCAATCTCTGTCTCTGCTTCCTGGCTGTCATGAGGTGCGAAGCTTTCCTCTCCCTCACCCTCCCACCATGATGCTCTGCCTCACTTTGGGCCCACAGCAATGAAATCAGCCAACCATGGACCAAACCTCTGAAACCATGAGCCAAATTAAACTTTTCCTCCTCTAATTTATTCTTGTTAGGTATTTTGTTCATGCGATAAGGAGCTGACAAACACAGACAGCCCCCTTCTCATATCAAAAACAATCTTCTAAAAGAAGGAAAAAGCTGGTAGTTTCATGCTTACCGATTTCAAAACATATTACAAAGCTTCAATAATCAAAATAAAATGGTAATGGCATAAAAGTACACAGACATACAGGTCAATGGAACAGAACAGAGAAACCAAAAATAAATCCAAGAATAATGCAAATGATCTTCCATAAGCATAGCAAGATGACACAAGGATAGTCTTTTCAACAGTGTTGAGAAAACTGTATATGCACATGGAAAAGAATAAAATTTGAATCCTTATTGTTACATCATACACAAACATCAACTCAAAATGAATTAGACTTAAACGTGGGAATAAACATTATAAAACAAAGAGGTAGGGGAAAATTTTCATAACATTGGTCTTAAAATGATTTATTGGATATGACACCAAAGTACTAACAACAAAAGCAAAAATAGACAAATGAAACTACATGAAACTAAAAAGCTTCTGCACAGAAAAGGAAATAAGCAACAAAATAAAAACCAACATACGAATGGGAGAAAAAAATCTATAAGCCATATATCTGATATGGGGTTAAGATACAAAATATGGTTTTCTATAATTCAATGGTAAAGCCACAAACAACACAACTAAAAAGTGAGCAAAGGACTTTGGTCTTTATTCATATTCAAAAGGATTGAAAACAAGGTCTTGAAGAGACTTGCACCTTGCACTCCTACATTTATAGCTAAGAGGGTAAATCACCTAAATGTCCATTTACAGATGAATGAATAAATAAAGTATGATATATAAAAACAATGGAATATTATCCAGTCATAAAAAAGGAACTCCTATCATAAGCTATAAGATAAATAAGCCTTGAAGACAGTATGTTAAGCGAAATAAGTCAGTCACAGAAGAACAAATACCACATGATTCTATTGCTAGGAAGTAACTGAAATAGTCCAAAATTACAGAAATAAGAAGTTGAATTGTGGTTGCCAAGGGCTGGGGCAGGGGGCAGTGAGAAATTGTTCTTCAGTGAGTATAGAATCTCAGTTATGCAAGATGAAAAAAGAGATCTGCTGTACAATAATATGTTTACATATGAAGTATTATCATATAATACTGCAATGTTGAAAAATGTAAGAACCTAAGTTACATGTTACAATTGTTTTTAAAACTACACACACAAAAACCTTCTATGGGCTTGTTAGTATTCAAGTTCCTCAAATTCATATTTAATATCTGTCATAAACAGTCTTCTTTTAGTCAGATAGTTTTACTCCTGCCTTCTATGTTTGTGCTGATTTTATACCTGTTGTTTAGTATGTCTTACTTTTTGGTTCCACTTGGCCAAATTCAATTCCTCCAACTTAAATCTCAGTTTCTCCATAAAGTCTTTCAGAAAAGTGGCCATAGAGACTACTCTCTTCTTTGAAGTCCTCACTGATCTCTTATCATGTTGCCTAGTTATTATATTTTTTAACTTTTCACATGTGGCAGACTTGTGTTTACAGATGACTATAAATCCCTAGTACAGAGAAGACCATGTCTTAATCTTGTTTTCAAGTCACTATGTAACACAGAACAAACAGTAACACAGTACAATGTTTGCCTGTTATACAAACTCAATAAATACTTCTCAGTTGAGTAAATGCTGTCTGGAGAATAAAATGGTTAATGTAAGAAATCTGTGATTAAAATCTTGACTTAGGGGATGGAATGTAAATATCCAGGACTGAGTTGATGTGATCTTGTTGTGCATCTTCCTGTTATCAAGTTAGCTTTCCTCCACACTGATAAACGCATGGCATGCTGTAAGGATATAGTGTAAAAGCTATTTCCATATATTTTGCAACATAAATAGTAGGCTTTCTTTGGAAATTACTTGGGGTTGTTATATGAGAGACAATAAGTCAGTTTTGACATGTCTAATACCATAACCAAAGTAAAAACACAAACCATCAAAGCGACAAATATATTATTCCTTTGTTGACTAGACAGAGGATATTTATTAGGTCCTCTTATTTTCTGAAGTAAGCAGAAAAGGATGTGGCTTTGCTAATGCTTTGTGATTTCTGAAAGCAGACTGCCAAACTGGGTGGCTCTCAAGAAGACTTACAAAAGTATGTTTAGTATCTCTATACAAATACACACACACATACTACTCTACAGTCAGTAGAACCACATTTAACACAAGTTCCCAATGCTAGTTTGAATTTTTTAGTTAGCTGGCAGAAAAATTAAAAAAAATAAAGGCTTCTTGAACTGTCAAATGGTTCTGGAAAGAATCCAATTTGCAAAGATGGTAATTTTGTTTTAATACAGAGCACATGATTTTCTTGATGTCCACATTATATAGGGTCGACAGACCTTTAGTAATTTATATTATTTCCTTTCCAAATAAGACATATATATCAAAATAAAGGAAGTTTTGAGATGCTTATATGGCATAGTATTTGCAGCTAAAGAAACACATCATGTTAACAGGGTCAGTATGTTTGCCTCTGTTTTTCCTGTTTCCTGAAAAAAAAAAAAAAATTCAAGGCAAATGGGAAGGACCAAGGAAATAGACCAAAATAGATTTTTCTCAACCTATAGAACACAAGATTATATTCTTCTTTCCTTAAAATTTTTGGTTCTTTAGATAAAATCATACTTTCTAAAATGTTGCTTTAAGATTCAATGATGAGTATAAATTAATTTGTCTCACATTGTTGGTGCTATAAGTTCATGTCTTTTCAATAAATTTAGATAATGTAAGAGAAAATCAAAATCATCATGTACTGGAAATACAACTATTAGTGTTCAATATAACGTCTAGCTTTCAGATCATTTAACTTGCTTTAAACATTTCACTTTTAAGACTAACAGAAGTAGTGAGAAGGAAGTTATAAAGATCACTATTGTAATCATATTAAATAAATAGTTCAGTTGGCTTTCTTTAGTTCACTGACATTTTTTTGGACAAAACTTCAAAACAAAATCTCTAAACTTTAAAGAATTTTGCAAGCTATCTGGTTTTTCAACTAGTATAATATGCATGCTTCGACATTAAGTTGAACAATTACTCCTCCTGAAGTATTTCCCAACTTCCTGAAACAGAATCTGTTGCTCATATTGAGTCTCTCATAGAATGCTATCAACTCTTTTTTATAGCACTTCTAACAAAATGAATTTTTTTGCCTCATCCAGGGATCAGTTTAGAAATCTTTATAATTTCAAATTTAGTACTCGGCTTAACACACAGGAAAAACTAAATGCAGGTCAAATTAATTAATTATTGAACAAATAAATAAATAAATAAATGGATTTATATATGTATTATGTATCAACTTTCAAGGTTCCAAGTTTGTTGATGTGAAGGGCTAAGGCAAACATGAAAAACCTCAACTCCACCATCTATACTATCTTCCTCAGCTTCTCTTTATGCTATTTGCACTTTCATCTTGCTTTACTACTAGCTGTTAATACTAGCTGTTAATTACTTCTGTGTAATTAACAGCTAGTATGTCATATAGATACCTCAGACTAAGATCCCCAGAATAAAATTTCTTGTCTTCCTCATCCTCCAAACCAAAAAGTCCTTCTATATTCCCTTTTTAGCTCCTTTTAAACTTGTTTGTTTTAGTTATACATGACAATAGAGCATAATCTGACATATTTATACAAACATGGAGTACATCTTATTCTAAATAGGATCCTAGTCTTTTGGTTGTACATGATGCAGAGATTCATTGCGGTGTATTCATATATGTGCATAGAAAAGTTATGTCAGAATCATTCTGCTTCTTTCCTGTTTTAGGTTCAATGACATCAGTAGCCTAAATCAGCCTCAGTTTTACATTTGACTACTTCTGTCACCTTCATTTAATAAGTTAATAAGCTGTCCTGTTTCTATTTCCAAAATAGCTTTTATCCGTAGTCATTCAAGCAATCAACCTACAGTAATTGAGTTCCCATTCTGTGTTTTGCATATTTTTCTGGTTATTGTGATGTACATAAAATCCACTAGACTCTTCTTTAATACAGTATAATAGAGAGACAGTTAAGTACCACAACAGGTATAATATATGAAGATAAGTGCTTGATTTCTTTTTCAAGTAATACAAGGAAAGATCTTAATTAGATTTGGGAGGAACAAGGAAAGCTGCCTGTATAATATAGTATGTGATGTATAGGTATTAGAAGAAGAAGGACAAGGAAGGCAGAGAGGTATTCAGATAAAAGAAGCTGTAAGATTTAAACAACTATGGCATGGTTTGGTCATCTAGTTTGGCTGAAGTGATGCTTTTAAAACACTGATGATAAATATGATTATGTGAATACAGAGTTATAGAGAAAAGGTTAGGTCATAAAGACCCTTGTATTAAAAGTAAAGAAATACAAGACTTAACCTAGAAGCTATAGAGATCACTGAAGGATTTAAGCACAAGAGCAATATAATCAGATCTATACAAAGATTATTCCATAGTGCTTGGCCAAAGATTTAAAGAAATGCCGGTGTGCAGGAAAGGAGAATAACTGTAATAACTATTACATTTATTCTGAGGAAAAAATAAAAAGGGCCTAAACTACAATATTGGTAGTGGGAATGGTTTTTCCAAGAGGGGGAATATTGAGTCAAAGGGATAGAGGTTTTAATTGATGGCATGAGGTTGTTCAGGAGTAAGGACAGAATTTAATGCAAAACATGTTGAACATGAACAGGCAGAGAATGAAGACAGGAAGAAAAATTGCTGCCTATAGGGATAACCTTGTAGGTGTTGGTGGCACATAGTGTTTTCAGATAAAATACAAATGCCCAGTTAAATTTTAGTTTCAAATAAACAATGCATAACTTTTAGTTTAAATATTTAGTTTAAATATTTTCCAAATATTATATCTTCATTGCTTCACTAGTTTCCCATTCCTGAATGCTATACATCTCATTTAGCTGCTTTGGAAATTCTTACTTATTCATCAATGTTAGCTCAAATTCTATCTTTTTTGCAAAGCTTTTTCTCTCAAAGCATTATGTATTATATAGTATTCACTATTCATTTTTATATTATAAAGGCTTTTATGTGTATCTAGATTTCATTTCTTGAAAGTAGGGATAAAGATTTTTCATTTTGTAGCCTTAAGTTATAGCATAATTGCTGTCTTAAATATAAGAGATAGCAAATATTCAGCAAAATTTGCTGAATAGGTAAATGAATGAATGTTATTTCAGAGCTCTATCAGTTTTTCCATAGCTTTTCACAATTTATGTCCCTGCCTTCAGTTTTTCCGATCTTTAAAACATTCTCCTTATTGACATATGAGGTATATTTTCAAGAAATAAACCATGTAGGATACTTTACTACTTAAATATATTTGATTACTTTGTGATGCCCATAGGATAAAGTATAAACTATTCAACATGATAATGAATGTTCTCCACATTTTAATTCCCAAGCTAAGCTGTTTATAGCTTAGACTTGGCAATCATATCCGTGTTAAAATTCTGGGTATACCACTTGATATTTGTTTAATTGTGAGTGAATAACTTATCAATTTGTAAATGGGGGTAATATCTAATAATGCTGCTGTAAAAATTAAATGACTTCTATAAATTTACTGCAGTATGCATTATACAGTCTAGTACAGTTATATTATCAAACAAAGCTACTAATTTCTTTTCCAGTTTCTCTTATCCTTTCCTCTCCCCCCACTTTCCTCAATTGACACCTTCCACTCCAACTATATTTCATAACTTGCCACTCTTCCAGTATTCATTTTTTCATATCTTTATTTACAATTGTATATTTGCTTATAATGCCCAGATTTTATGGTAGCCTGTGTGCAAAGCTTATATTTAAATTTTCTATGGGTAATTCCTAGTATATGTACACAATAACAGCAAAGGATATTTGATATTTGTTTAATTGTGAGTGAATAACATATCAATTTGTAAATACGGGTAATATCTAATAATGCTGCTGGAATATTAATGTTTCATTAGCTATTTTGTGATATGTAAAGGTTCCAGGACACCATAGGTTTTCTTTTAGTTTTCTTTTATTTTAGTCAGTTATATGTTATTGGCCCTAAAGACTTTTAATGGTCAGAAAATTCTCATTCATTATTTGTATGCTATGGCTTTCAGAATTTTTATGTGCTTTTCCATATCTTCAACAAAATCTTTTTTGAGTGAGTTATATGATTCAAAACATTATCCTAATAATAACTGATTCTATATCAAATCAGGAAAACCATTTTCAGTTACCTGAATCCTGACATCAAAAAGTGTCTTAAGTGTTCTGATATTCGTAAGTTCCTTTTTCATTTTCCCATTCATTGAGAATTGAGATTAGATATCCATATTATACTTTTTTTTTTTTACCTTTGGTCCTTCAGGGCCATTTTGTCCAGGAATCCCAATATCTCCTGGAAAACCCTAGGGGATATAAAAATAGAGTTTATTCCATATCAAATTACTTTAAATCTATTAAGAATATAAAAACATCCTTTTCCTTTCATGCCCACTTAAAGCAACTTATACTCTTCAAAAGATCACTATTTTAAAGATCACATTAGATAGTTGTTTAACATTGGAACATAAAACAAAGTATACTAAAACAGAACTTACTTTATAAATTACACAAACAATCCTCAAACCTAAAGAAAATTCTCTGATCCAATGTAAGAGAATAGAAATCTTATTAAAAAAATATTAACAACTTGAATGTGAGGCAAAAAGGAGTGTGTCATATCCTTTCAACATCCCATAGAAAACAGGGCCACTGAGGATTAGATGAATTTATTATGTTAGATTTACTGTATAATAACTATATGTGAACATGTAGAGTTTTTGATAGTTTGGTTCGACAAAACAACACTCAAAACAAACAATATGGCTTAATATACAGGGTATTAGTAAATTATGTATCTAACTATCTTATTGTAACATCCCATATTTAATTGTCTGTAAATACTCAGCTCCCAAAATGCAATTTGAACTCAGTGTCTTACTGGTTACATCATCAATTGATAATAAAATCTTTGACTTATGCTCATATTGCACAAGAATAACATTTTTACTTTTTTGGAAATAACACTAGCAATCTAAAATTATTTCCAGAAACAGAAGCAAATCATAATGCTAATAAAATCTAAGCAAAGTCCTAAGATGTTACTCTGAAATGGATAGATTAAAATTCATACTGAAGTAATAAATCAAAATTTGATACACTATGATTAATTTCAATAATGATAAGCTAATAATTATGGTTTCATTTGTATTGATTTTATCACACAGTTGATTCAGTGTTTCTCATTGACATGAACAAAAGGGGAAAAAGTAAGGAAAATGCAACAGTCAAATACAACTCTTTTTTCTTTAGTTGTAGATGGAGATAGTACACGTACTTTATTTATTTTTATGTGTTGCTGAGGATGGAACCCAGTGCCTTACGGATGCCAGCAACTTTAAAAGCAAAGAAGGCTGAAGATAAAATATTAATGTCAGCCAGAATAGGTAGCTTAGTTAAGGGATAAATGTGATGGGGGTAAAAAACCAACAAGTAAGATGGGACAGCAAAACTAGTTCTAAAAAGAAAAACAAATTTAAAAAGTGATGCTTATTCCTTAAGACTGGATTAAAACAGATATGCTTTGACAGATTAAAAGCCTGATTTATTTTTTTTTATTTTATTTTTTTTCTTGTTGGTTGTTCAAAAAATTACATAGTTCTTGATATATCATATTTCACATTTTGATTCAAGCGGGTTATGAACTCCCATTTTACCCCGTATACAGCTTGCAGAATCACATCAGTTACACTTCCATTGATTTACATATTGACATACTCATGTCTGTTGTATTCTGCTGCCTTTCCTATCCTCTACTATCCCCCCTCCCCTCCCCTCCCCTCCCCTCTTCTCTCTCTACCCCCACTACTGTAATTCATTCCTCCCCCTTGTATTATTTTTCCCTTTCCCCTCACTTCCTCTTGTATGTAATTTTGTATAACCCTGAGGGTCTCCTTCCATTTCCATGCAATTTCCCTTCTCTCACCCTTTCCCTCCCACTTCTCATCCTAGTTTAATGCTGGTCTTCTTCTCGTGCTCTTCTTCCCTAGTCTGTTCTTAGTTACTCTCCTTATATCAAAGAAGACATTTGGCATTTGTTTTTTAGGGCTTGGCTAGCTTCGCTTAGCATAATCTGCTCTAATGCCATCCATTTCCCACCAAATTCTATGATTTTGTCATTTTTTAATGCAGAGTAATACTCCATTGTGTATAAATGCCACATTTTTTTAATCCATTCGTCTATTGAAGGGCATCTAGGTTGGTTCCACAGTCTTGCTATTGTGAATTGTGCTGCTATGAACATCGATGTAGCAGTGTCCCTGTAGCATGCTCTTTTTAGGTCTTTAGGGAATAGACCGAGAAGGGGAATAGCTGGGTCAAATGGTGGTTCCATTCCCAGCTTTCCAAGAAATCTCCATACTGCTTTCCAAATTGGCTACACCAATTTGCAGTCCCACCAGCAATGTACAAGTGTACCCTTTTCCCCACATCCTCGCCAGCACTTATTGTTGTTTGACTTAATAGTGGCTGCCAATCTTACTGGAGTGAGATGGTATCTTAGGGTGGTTTTGATTTGCATTTCTTTGACAGCTAGAGATGGTGAGCATTTTTTCATGTACTTGTTGATTGATTGTATGTCCTCCTCTGAGAAGTGTCTGTTCAAGTCCTTGGCCCATTTATTGATTGGGTTATTTGTTATCTTATTGTCTAATTTTCTGAGCTCTTTATATACTCTGGATATTAGGGCTCTATCTGAAATGTGAGGAGTAAAGATTTGTTCCCATGATGTAGGCTCCCTATTTACCTCTCTTATTGTTTCTTTTGCTGAGAAAAAACCTTTTTAGTTTGAGTAAGTCCCATTTGTTGATTCTAGATGTTAACTCTTGTGCTATGGGTGTCCTATTGAGGAATTTGGAGCCCGACCCCACAGCATGTAGGTCGTAGCCAATTTTTTCTTCTATCAGATGCCGTGTCTCTGATTTGATATCAAGCTCCTTGATCCATTTTGAGTTAACTTTTGTGCATGGCGAGAGAAAGGGATTCAGTTTCATTTTGTTGCATATGGATTTCCAGTTTTCCCAGCACCATTTGTTGAAGATGCTATCCTTCCTCCATTGCATGCTTTTAGCCCCTTTATCAAATATAAGATAGTTGTAACTTTGTGGATTGGTTACTGTGTCCTCTATTCTGTACCATAGGTCCACCCACCTGTTTTGGTACCAGTACCATGCTGTTTTTGTTACTATTGCTCTGTAGTATAGTTTGACATCTGGAATCGCTATACCACCTGATTCACACTTTCTGCTTAGTATTGTTTTTGCTATTCTGGGTCTTTTATTCTTCCATATGAATTTCATGATTGTAAAAGCCTGATTTAAAACTTGGATTCTGTGGAGAAAAAGTAAAGTCAGGGACACTTCTGACAAAAGAAAAGGCAGTAGTACCTCAAATACTAAGCACCAGATTAGATTTCTAGAAATTTTGGAACAGTTATTATGGATATGCTTAATATAGACTTGTTGATTGCTTCACTAATCAAAGGGAATCAGGTTCAATTATGTTAATAAAAAATTAGATTCTTCTCCTGATAGTTTTGAACCTTTCTCTTGAACACACCCTTCGTTGCTTTATTTAAGGGGGAAAATCACCATGAACTTGTATCAAGACACCTGTGCTCTAGTTTCTATTGTAAGTGAGTTGTCAAATTTGAACAGAGTATCTTCTCCAGTATGTTCCTCTCTCATTCTGCATTTCCTCTTTACCCTTATCCACAAATTTCCAAGCCCAAAAGCTGTACTTCATCTTTAAATACTTCTTTTCCCCCTAAGAACTCACAAACTATTCTCAAGTCCAACATAACTGCTTAACCTGGGGTTTTGACCTATTTTATTTTCCTTATCAGGTTGTAAACTGCTCGAATACAATATACCATTCACAACTCTATTCCCACCAACTAGGACAAAATCTGGCAGAAATTTGCTGCTGTTGACTCACTGACCTCTTTGGAAATAGAAGACAACATGTCTGCTTGCCACTTTTGATCCCTGAGTACTAGTTTACAACCAGTTTTAGACCCTGGTTCACAGCATCACCATGGAAAAATTCATAGCTTGTCCATTTTCCAGATGATCCTAGAACACCTTGTCACATCAGAATACAAGGAAGTAAGGAAGCCTGTTGTCAAAATACGACAACAAAAACTTCCTGTATATAAAGATGAAAGGGAGTCAACTCTAACTGGAAATGTAGTTTAAAAAAAGGTGAACCACCAAGCATTTATTTTTCCTTTCCTATATGTACTTTACCTTTATTATCCAAATAATAGATAAGAAAATATATTCCAGCCAATAAATAAAAAATAATAGAGTTTTAAAAAACCATTCATTTTGCAATCCTGCAAATGATGTAATGGATTTGGCACTGATTTTAAACTGTTACTAACATCACACACACAGAAAAGAGAGATACTAGACATTATGTGCTACTTGATGAAAGAACACACTATCACCCATTTTCTTGCCAAAACAAAGAAACAAACAAACATGAATATGGTCAGGACTCTGTAATATGACAACCAATTTTCAACAAATACACAGAACAAAGAATTATCAGAATTACACCATGAGTCTGTAACAAAATTAGACTAAGCAAAACTTTATAGGCCAAGTGATGGGGGAGCTTCAACAACTAAATTTTAAGGGGAAAATTTGGAATGGGGGAGAATTGGTAGATTGAAAGATGTGATGGTTTGGATGTGTGGTGTCCCCCAAAAACTCACATGTGAGACAACACAAGAAGATTCAGACAAGAAATGATTGGGTTACAAGAGCCTTAACCCAATTAATTAATTAATTACCTGATGGGATTAATTGAGTGGTAACTGAAAGTAGGGTGTGGTTGTAGGAGGTGGGGCACTGGGGGTGTGACTTGGGGGTATATATTTGTATCTGGCAAGTGGAGTCTCTCTCTCAGCTTTCTGATCATCATGTGAGCCACTTCCCTCTGCCACACTCTTCTGCCATGATGTTCAGCCTCACCTTGAGGCCTGAGGAATGGAGCCTGCAGTCAATGGACTAAGACCTCTGAAACTGTGAGCCCTCAAATAAACTTTTCCTCCTTTACAGTTGTTCTGGTTATGTCTTTTAGTCACAGTTATGAAATAGCTGACTGAAAAAAAAATTTAGCAAATAAAACACACATGCCTAAACAATTATTTTTAAGGATGCATACTTAAATAATAGAATATGAAAGAAAAACAGTGAGGAACTGCTTAATTTGAGCAAGAGAGATGAACTTGTGGTTGGCTGGGGTAACTGGCAGTTCTACCTTTGTGGTACTTACCAGGGTATTTGTCTTATAATTATATGTGAAATACTTGTTTCATATAGTTCTCTGTGGGCTTTTTAAAATTTTATTTATATATTTTGGTACCAGGGATTGAATCCAGTGGTGCTTAACCACTGAGCAACATTCTCAGGCCTTTTTATTTTTATTTTAAGACAAGGTCTCACTAAGTTGCTTAGGGCCTCACTAAGTTGCTGAATCCTTTGAACTTGCCATCTTCTTGCCTCAGCTTTGCAATTTTCTGGGATTATAGGCATGTGTCACCACATCCAGCTCAATAAAACAGTAAGAAAAATTACTAAGGTGATTTAATAGATTTCATATATGTGTGAATCTTTCCTCCTTATTTTGATTTGCCACGTTGGAGATTGAACCAATGGCTTTGTGCACGATAGGCAAACACTTTACCACTGAGTCACATCCCCACCCCTTTTGTCCCTACTTTAGAGAGTTAAAATATTAGTAAAGGAATATTAAAAACAAATAAAATTCCAAAGAAAAAGAGAACAAGATAAAAGATGTCAATAAATCTGATCTCATATTATAGTCAAGTAAGTTAAATATTTTAAAATTAAAACTACATTGAAATGCTCAGAAACACATTACCTTTGTACACAGGATAGCTTAGAAACTTAGCCAAAGAACTTTTTCATTATTGTAAAAATTCATATCTGAGTTACTTCTGAGTAGAGAGCTTGACTTTTAAGTAAGACATTTTAAAGTATAAAAACTAGAGTTAACTTGATCAACTTTAATGATAACATATCTACTAAGGAAACTTTTTTAATGCTTAAATTTAGTTCTCAAACTGTAAATCAAACTACAGGACATGGGCATCTTTGCAAATCAACAAAATTTCAGAGAGTTTACAGATTAAAAGGTAAAAAGTATAATATTAGAATCTATACTTTCCACTTTAAAAATTATGTTGGCATAAAATATATAAGAAAAATAAAAATCAAAATCAAAACAAAAATCTAATAAAGATGATTTAATTCATTTTTGTAATTCAAAATAACATTGATGTTGACAAGTCAAAACATTTTCGCCCACACTATGCTTCAGTATCTTACTAAGTCATCATATCACAATTGAAAATATAATGACTTAGTGAGAAAAAGGGAGAACAGCCTGACTTTTGGTGTCTTCTTAGTAGAAATAGTGTGACCACCAATTTTTACCAAGAAGCAGAAAAATGAAGTAGCTTTAAAAATAATAAGTACAAATGTGTCTTCTATTTTCAGGCCTTTCACATCTGTTTGTAGCACTAAGAGTGATTCAGCATTCTCTCCAGTAAAAACAAAGTTTTATTATTTTTTAATCACTAAAGGCTGGAGACTAATTCACATGCATTTTTTATAGCAAAACCTGGGAACCAAAGCACTAGCAAAGTTCATTAGTTTCCTAGGAAATAATAAAAGTAAAATATTGTCTTTCTTATTTGAAAGTAAATAAGAAAGCTCAAAAGTTAGCATCCTAACAGAATTAATATATGACACTTTATTGCATACATTGAACACGTTAGTAGTTTTCCTATAGGAGCAATAAGGTTTCTGTTTTCTATTGAAACATATAGTCTTTGTAGTTAAAATAGTAAGTGGATAAACAATCAACAAATAAGTAAATACAATGAGTAAACCAATGAAGGTATATGCATAAAATGAAACAACTTGCATGAATCTAAAAATATTTATGTTAAGTGAAGAAGCCAGAAACCGACTGCCACCCTCAAAGTACATACTATATGAATATGTCTATATAAAGATTTCCTTATAAAAGACAAATTAATCTATAGTGACATAAACATATCAGAGGTAGCCTGGAAAGGAAGGAGCAGGAAGCACAGAAGGAAGGGATTATAAAAGGTGAATAATGAAATTGTTGGGTTTGACAGAAAAGCTCATTATCTTGATTTGATAATGGTTCACAGGTTATACATATGTGAAAAATTATCCAATTATACAATTTAAATACATGCAGCTTATTTTATGTTAATTGTACCTACAAAAAAAACTGTAAAAAACACAAAAGCTAATTGATACTGGTGATCAAGATAACGATTTGCTTGTGGTAGGCAATAGTTTATAATGATATGAAGACTTTTAGAGAGAAAAAAGATTTATTCATTGAACTAGCCCACAGATAAAATTAGTGATGCTCAGATTTTGTATTGTTTTGGAGGAAACAGCATGTTAAATTACAATAACAGTTTAAAAATAAAGTACATATTTTGGATAATTCAAACTTTTCTGATATTTTGTAAGGCAGCTTTAAGATATTCTATTGTTATAGATAACCCTTAGGTCATTTAAAACTTATGGAAATTTCCAATTCTCATTGGCTTTTATGTCTTTTGTACTTGAAATACACAAAACACAGTATGGTTTGGCTTAAACTTGTTTCTTGAGTAGTTTGTAAGTCCGAACAAAGTAAAGATAAATATAGCCGTTAGAAAAAATAGCCATAAAAAGGTAAAGCCAATATGTAAATTATGAATTCCTAAAGGGAAAAGGAAAATAAAGCCTAGTCTGGTATTGAGTATATAGTAAATTAAATAAATATCCAATGACCTGAATTAATGGCCAAATTTATAAATGTATTTTATTTGAGTAATTATATTTTTACTTATGCATTTTCAAAAGTTATCCTTTGTCGGAAAAACCCACACAAAATTATTATAAGTTCTATAGAACTGAAATTTAACATATTCAAACAAGAAAGAATGTATTCAAAGAAAGAGAGGTTCTTTAAGGGGAGAATTTGGATTTGAGATAGGGATCCAGCATACAGTCATAAGATTTTGGTCCCTAGCATTTGTGGAAATACACATCAAATCAGCAATATGGGAATTCCAAGCAGGAATGTAATAAAAAAAGATTAAAATTAACTTTTCTATGTGAGAATAAGCCATCCAAAAATGCTGACAAAAATACTTAAAAGGGCCAAAGTAATAAATTCACTTTCCAAGTTAACTATAGAAACTAAACTTTAGCATAGGAAGCATGCAAATGAAGGAGATGTTTTGTTTATTGGGAAAACCACAGAGAGAAAGTATGAGCTTTTGGAAAAATGAATGCATAAAAAAACAAAAGAATTCATCTAGGTATCTGGCTCTCTTTCATTCTCTTTTGCTGTTTCAGATCTAAAGAGTCATCAAAAACAGATTGTTTTTATTATGATAGTGTTGAAAAACTTTGCAGATATTCCTATTCATATATTTTCCCTTTAGTAATTCCATATACTTGAGCAGAAAATATAGCACAGCTGAATTCCATATGTGTAGCATCCTAAAAACTCATCAGAGAAAATCCTCAGAACAACAAAGACGCTAAAATTCCTATGATAACAACATATATTCTCTGTTCCAAATAAAGACTCTTAAATAGTTTTCACAGTATTTTTTAAATCATTCTTAAAGGAACCCACAAGACAATTGGAAAGTCCACATTAATTCTTCTAAAAGCCACACAAAACTATAATAAGCATTTAATTTTAAAATTAATTTGTATGACAAAAAAAAGCAGACCTCTCATGATAGCCTGGGGAGGAAGTGAGAAGAAAGGATAGAAATGAGGATTATAATTGTGAACAAGGAACTTTGGGGATTTGATGGATGGGTTCACTATCTTGATTCTGGTGATGGTTTCACAATTTATACATGTCAAAAATTATCAAATTATTATTAATTCGAATAATTTAAATATATGCAATTTGTTAGATGTCAATTATAGTTCAATAAAATTTTTAGAAGAGGTAATTGGTATTTAGTATTTTAGACAATCATTCTCTTTTAGAGATAACAGTTTGTAACGATTTGAAGATCTTTAGAGAAAACGTAGAATTTATTCATTGAACTTTTTTTTTAATTTAGAATTGTTTTGGAGGTAACAGGATGGTCATCATCTGATACATGTGTTTGGATAAATATAATTTTAGGTACTCAATATCTATCTATACAACTTATTCAGAATTCTTCTGAATGTCTTAATTAAATAATATCCATCCAGGGAAGTGGAGCATGCCTGTAATCCGAGCAGCTCAGGATGCTGAGCCAGGAAGATCGAGTTCAAAGCTCACTCAGTGTGACCCTGTCTCTAAGTAAAATACAAAACAGGGGTGGGGATGTGGCCTCAGTGGTTGAGTGTCCCTGAGTTCAATCCCCAGTACCAAAAAAAATAAAAAGAATATCCATCGGTTTACTCATTCAACAGAGTTACCTCAGGTACCATTCTTGGTACTGAATATACATTAGGTAACAACAACAAAAACAACAATAAAATTTCTAGCTTCATGGAATGTATATTTTGAAGACTTTATCTCAAAGATTTCATCATTTTCTGTGTATGTTTTGGCACAGAGTGGGAAGTTAGTTGATTAATAAAGCAAAATTTTATTGGTATGAGGAGATGGTATGTAATCACTACCTACCTTTGAAAACAAATGTATAGGTTCTTCTTAGTTAATGACAGTGAATCCATCTTGATAAAAATTATATAAGCATGGGATATATCTTACTCAAATTAGGATCCCATTTTTGTGAGTTGGCACTATGGTGGGATTCACTTAGGTATTTTCATAGTGTACATAGGAAAATTAGGTTAGGTTTATTTTACTGTCTTTCCTATTCCTGTTCCCCCTCCCTTCCTTTCATTCCCCCTTTTCAAATCTACTGAACAACTTCTTACCCACCATCTGCCTTTATTATGGTTTAGTTTCCACATATCAGCAAAAATATATGACCTTTGGCATCTGGGGTTCAGCTTATTTCACGTAGTGTGATATTTTCCAGATTCACCTATTAACTGGCAAAAGATATAAAGTCATTCTTCTTTATGGCTGAGTAATATTCCATTGTGTAAATATATCACAGTTTATTTATCCATTCATCTGTTAGAGGAAAACCGTAGGTTGGTTCCATATTTTGGCTATTGTGAATTGTGCTGCTATAAACATTGATGTGGCTATGTCAGTGTATTAGGCTGATCTTAAATCTGTTGAATATATGCTGAGGAGTGGGATAACTGGGTCAGATGGTGGTTCCATTCCTAGTTTTTTGAAGGGTCTCAATACAGCTTTCCAGAGGGGTTGTACCAATTTGTAGTCCCACCAACAATGTATGAGTTCCTTTTTCCTGACATCCTTGCCAACATTTGTAATTACACACATTCTCAATAATTGCCATTCTGACTGCAGTGAGATGTAATCTTAGTGTAGTTTTAATTTGCATTTCTCTAATTCCTAGAGATGTTGAACACTTTTCTGATATGTTGATTAATTGTATTTCTTCTTTTGAGAAGGGTCTGTTTGGTTCCTTTGCCCATTTATTGAGTGAGTTATTTGTTATTTGTTTTTATTTTTTGGCATTAAGCTTTTTTTCTAATTTTTTCATATATCATAGAAATTAATGCCCTATCTGAGGTGCAGGTGCAAAGATTTTCTTCATTTATGTTGGTTCTCTTCATGATCTTGATTGTTTCTTTTGCTGTGAATAAGCTTTTTAGATCAATGTCATCTCATTTTTTGATTTTTTATTTTATTTCTGTGCTTTAGGAGTCTTGCTCAGGAAGTCAGTTCCTGTTGAAGTGCTGGGTTTATCTTTTCTTCTACTACGGCTTCTGGTCTAATTCCTAGATCTTTGATCCACTTAAGAGTTGATTTTTGTGCACGATGAGAAACAGAGGTTTAATTCCATTTTGCTATATGTGGATTTCCAGTTTCCCTGGCACAATTTGTTGAAGAGGCTACCTTTTCTCCAGAGTGTTTCTGGTGTGTTTGTCTAGTACAAGGTAACTGTATTGTTGTAGATTTGTCTGTCTTTTATTCTGTTACAGTGGTCTTCTTGCTTATTTTAGTGCCACTACCATACTATTTTTGTTACTATGCCTCTGTAGTATAATTTAAGGTCTGGTATTGTGATGCTACCTGCTTTGCTTTTCTCAGTAAAGGATTGCTTTAGCTATTCTGGGCCACTTATTTTCCAGATAAATTTCATGACTGATTTTCCTATTTCTATGAAGAACATCATTGGGATTTTGATAGGAACTGCACTGCATCTGTGTAGCACTTTTGGTAATATGGCCATTTTGACAATATTAATTCTGCCTATCCAAGAACATGGGAGGTTTTTCCATCTTCTAAGGTCTTCTTCAATTTCTTTCTTAATTATTTTGTAGTTTTCATTGTAGAGACCCTTCGCCTCTTATGTTAGACTGATCCCTAAGTATTTTTTTTGAGGCTACTGTGAATGGAATGGTTTGCCTAATTTGTCCTTCAGCTGATTTATCATTGGAGTATAGGAATGCAAGTGACTTAGTGGTATTCATTTTGCTTCCCACTCCTGTTTTAAAAATAATCTTTAAAAAATTTTTTATTTGATATATATGACAGCAGAATGCATTATAATGCATATTACACATATAGAGCACAACTCTTCATATCTCTGGCTGTATACAAAGTAGAGGCACACCATTCATGTCTTCATACATGTACTTAGGGAAATGAAGTCCATCTGATTCCACCATCTTTCCTACCCCCATATCACCTCTCTTTCCCCTTCCTTCCCTTTGCCCTATCTAGAGTTCATATAATCCTCCCATACCCATCCTCCCAGTCCCATTATGATCAGCCTCCTGAAATCAGAGAAAACATTTGACATTTGGTTTTATGGGATTGGCTAACTTCACTTAGCATTATATTCTCCAACTCCTTCCATTTACCAGAAAATGCCATGGTTTTATTCCCTTTTAATGCTGAATAATATTCCATTGTGTATATATACCACATTTTCTTTATCCATTCATCTACTGAAGGGCATCTAGGTTGGTTCCACAGTTTAGCTATTGTGAATTGTGCTGCTATAAACATTGATGTGACTGTGTCCCTGTAGTATGCTGTTTTATTTTTGTTTTTGTTTTTTAAATTTTCTTTTCTTTTCTTTTTTTATTGGTTGTTCACAACATTACAAAGCTCTTGACATATCATATTTCATACATTAGATTGAAGTGGGTTATGAACTCCCAATTTTTACCCCAAATGCAGATTGCAGAATCACGTTGGTTACACATCCACAATTTTACATAATGCCCTATTAGTAACTGTTGTATTCTGCTACCTTTCCTATCCTCTACTATCCCCCCTCCCCTCCCCTCCCATCTTCTCTCTCTACCCCATCTACTGTAATTCATTTCTCTCCTTGTTTATTTTCCCATTCCCCTCACAACCTCTTATATGTAATTTTGTATAGCAATGAGGGTCTCCCTTCATTTCCATGCAATTTCCCTTTTCTCTCCCTTTCCCTCCCATCTCATGTCTCTGTTATGAAATTCATATGGAAAAATAAAAGACACAGAATAGCAAAAGCAATTCTAAGCAGGAAGTGTGAATCAGGCAGTATAGCGATACCAGATTTCAAACTATATTACAGAGCAATAGTGACAAAAACAGCTTGGTACTGGTATCAAAACAGGCGGGTGGACCAATGGTATAGAATAGAGGACACAGAGACTAATCCACAAAGTTACAACTATCTTATATTTGATAAAGGGGTTAAAAGCATGCAATGGAGGAAGGATAGCATATTCAACAAATGGTGTTGGGAAAACTGGAAATCCATATGCAACAAAATGAAACTGAATCCCCTCCTCTCGCCATGCACAAAAGTTAACTCAAAATGGATCAAGGAGCTTGATATCAAATCAAAGACTCTGGGTCTGATAGAAGAAAAAGTTGGCTCCGATCTACATATTGTGGGGTCGGGCTCCAAATTCCTTAATAGGACACCCATAGCACAAGAGTTAATAACAAGAATCAACAAATGGGACTTACTTAAACTAAAAAGTTTTTTCTCAGCAAAAGAAACAATAAGAGAGGTAAATAGGGAGCCTACATCATGGGAACAAATTTTTACTTCTCACATTTCAGATAGAGCCCTAATTTCCAGAGTATTCAAAGAACTCAAAAAATTAGACAATAAGATAACAAATAACCCAATCAACAAATGGGCCAAGGACCTGAACAGACACTTCTCAGAGGAGGACATACAATCAATCAACAAGTACATGAAAAAATGCTCACCATCTCTAGCAGTCAAAGAAATGCAAATCAGGGGGGAGGGGCAAGCAGAAAGAATCAAAGTGATAGAGTGCCAGGGATCCCAGCAGCCTGCAGCAGGGCCCGGAGAGCCAGGCCAACTGATTCGCGTGGCCTGCCCTGCGGCTACAGAAGGCGTGGCGCCCCAGTGAAGCCATTAATTGGCAAGCAGGGAGGTTAGGGAAGGCCATTAGGTGGAATCCCACCAGCCAAGCCCACACGGACCCTTGGGCCGAGCACGGGTTCTCAGAAGGGGAAGGAAGCGGTACAGTCCCATCCCCCACAGCGGACACTCCGCCGAGCCAGTCAGCGGCCACCATCCGGGAAAGCTGAAGGATACACCGCCACTCTCCTTCAGAGTGCGACATCAAAACAGGTCGGTGTCATTCAGCTCACCCCCCAGACAGCGGGAATTCGCATAAAATCTCTCCTAGGCTTGCCGGGAGAGGGAGTATCAAGCTGAGCCTCCATACAGGCTAGGGGGAAACCAGAGACACCTGACCTCCAACCCCTCCTCCCAGTAGCAGCCAAAAGGAAACCTGGCTAGCCAGCGCTGGGGGAGGGGCAAGCAGAAAGAATCAAAGTGATAGAGTGCCAGGGATCCCAGCAGCCTGCAGCAGGGCCCGGAGAGCCAGGCCAACTGATTCGCGTGGCCTGCCCTGCGGCTACAGAAGGCGTGGCGCCCCAGTGAAGCCATTAATTGGCAAGCAGGGAGGTTAGGGAAGGCCATTAGGTGGAATCCCACCAGCCAAGCCCACACGGACCCTTGGGCCGAGCACGGGTTCTCAGAAGGGGAAGGAAGCGGTACAGTCCCATCCCCCACAGCGGACACTCCGCCGAGCCAGTCAGCGGCCACCATCCGGGAAAGCTGAAGGATACACCGCCACTCTCCTTCAGAGTGCGACATCAAAACAGGTCGGTGTCATTCAGCTCACCCCCCAGACAGCGGGAATTCGCATAAAATCTCTCCTAGGCTTGCCGGGAGAGGGAGTATCAAGCTGAGCCTCCATACAGGCTAGGGGGAAACCAGAGACACCTGACCTCCAACCCCTCCTCCCAGTAGCAGCCAAAAGGAAACCTGGCTAGCCAGCGCTGGGGGAGGGGCAAGCAGAAAGAATCAAAGTGATAGAGTGCCAGGGATCCCAGCAGCCTGCAGCAGGGCCCGGAGAGCCAGGCCAACTGATTCGCGTGGCCTGCCCTGCGGCTACAGAAGGCGTGGCGCCCCAGTGAAGCCATTAATTGGCAAGCAGGGAGGTTAGGGAAGGCCATTAGGTGGAATCCCACCAGCCAAGCCCACACGGACCCTTGGGCCGAGCACGGGTTCTCAGAAGGGGAAGGAAGCGGTACAGTCCCATCCCCCACAGCGGACACTCCGCCGAGCCAGTCAGCGGCCACCATCCGGGAAAGCTGAAGGATACACCGCCACTCTCCTTCAGAGTGCGACATCAAAACAGGTCGGTGTCATTCAGCTCACCCCCCAGACAGCGGGAATTCGCATAAAATCTCTCCTAGGCTTGCCGGGAGAGGGAGTATCAAGCTGAGCCTCCATACAGGCTAGGGGGAAACCAGAGACACCTGACCTCCAACCCCTCCTCCCAGTAGCAGCCAAAAGGAAACCTGGCTAGCCAGCGCTGGGGGAGGGGCAAGCAGAAAGAATCAAAGTGATAGAGTGCCAGGGATCCCAGCAGCCTGCAGCAGGGCCCGGAGAGCCAGGCCAACTGATTCGCGTGGCCTGCCCTGCGGCTACAGAAGGCGTGGCGCCCCAGTGAAGCCATTAATTGGCAAGCAGGGAGGTTAGGGAAGGCCATTAGGTGGAATCCCACCAGCCAAGCCCACACGGACCCTTGGGCCGAGCACGGGTTCTCAGAAGGGGAAGGAAGCGGTACAGTCCCATCCCCCACAGCGGACACTCCGCCGAGCCAGTCAGCGGCCACCATCCGGGAAAGCTGAAGGATACACCGCCACTCTCCTTCAGAGTGCAACATCAAAACAGCGGACACTCCATCCAGGCAGTCAGTGGCCACCATCCGGGAAAGCTGAAGAATACACCACCACTCTCCAACAGCTTGTAACATCAAAACAGCCAGCAGCAGGACCCCGGAGATCCAGGCCAACTGATTCGCGCGGCCTGCCCCGCAGCTACAGAAGGCGTGGCGCCTCAGAGAAGCCATTAATTAGCAAGCAGGGAGGTTAGGGACTGCCATTAGGTGGAATCCCACCAGCCAAGCCCACCGCCCACGCCCGGAAGAGGCCCAGCGATCTGCCAGCATTGTAGTCACGACACCCCAATTGTAATAGGGACAGAGCAGAGCCGCCTTCCACTCCTGGAACAGGCCCAGAGAGCCGCCAGCGTGATAGACACGTCACCCCAATTGGAGTAGGGGCACAGCCGCCGCCCGCACCTGCAAGGGAGACTTTTCAAGTATACAAGAGCAACATAAATAAATAGGGGGTAAATTTCAAAACACAACAGTTGCACCAAGCAGAAAGAAACGCGGGCAGTATGAAAAGACAAGGAAAGAAAGGACCACAAGCAATGCAGGTCAACTCAACTTTAGAAGAGGTAATAGCTGCAACAGATGGAATATCAGATAAAGAGTTCAGGATATATATGCTTCAGATGATCTGGAGTCTCAAGGAAGACATGAGACAGCAAAATCAGACAATGAAAGATCACATTGACAAACAAATCCAGGAAGTCAAAGATCAATTTCACAGGGAGATAGAGGTAATAAAAAACAAACAAATTGAAATTCTAGAAATGCAGGAAACAATAAACCAACTTAAAAACTCAATTGAGAATACTACCAGCAGAGTAGATCACTTAGAAGAGAGAACATCAGACAATGAAGACAAAGTATTTCAACTGGAAAAGAACATAGACAGCTCAGCAAGTCTGCTAAGAAACCATGAGCAGAACATCCAAGAATTATGGGACAATATCAAAAGACCAAATTTAAGAGTCATTGGGATACAGGAAGGCACAGAGCTCCATTCCAAAGGAATAAACAGTCTATTCAGTGAAATAATACGAGAAAACTTCCCAGAATTGAAGATTGAGACAGAATCCCAAATCCTAGAAGCCTACAGGACGCCGAATGTGCAAAATCATAAGAGATCCACACCTAGACACATTATAATGAAGATGTCCAACATACAGAATAAGGAGAGAATTTTAAAAGCTGCAAGAGAAAGAAAGCAGATTACATTTAGGGGTAAACCAATCAGGATAACAGCTGATCTCTCAACACAGACTCTGAAAGCTAGAAGATCCTGGAATAACATATTTCAAACACTGAAAGACAATGGGCTCCAACCAAGAATCGTGTATCCGGCGAAATTAAGCTTCAGGTTAGAAGATGAAATTAAAACCTTCCACAATAAACAAAAGTTAAAAGAATTCGCAGCTAGAAAACCATCTCTTCAAAAAATCCTTGGCAAAACATTACAGGAAGAGGAAATGGAAAACAACATTGAAAACCAACAATGGGAGGTAGGACAGTAAAGGGGGGAAAGTAGTCATAGAGGATAACAAATCAGGTTTAGTAACATCAATAAACAAATATGGATAGAAGAACAAACCATATCTCAATAATAACCCTAAATGTTAATGGCTTAAACTCACCAATTAAGAGACACAGGCTAGTAGAATGGATCAAAAAACAAGACCCAACAATATGCTGTCTACAGGAGACGCATTTGATAGGAAAAGATATACATAGACTGAAGGTGAAAGGTTGGGAAAAATCATATCACTCATATGGACCGTGGAAACAAGCAGGAGTGTCCATACTCATATCTAATAAAATAGATTTCAAGCCAAAGCTAATCAAAAGGGATATAGAAGGACACTTCATACTGCTCAAGGGAACCATACACCAACAAGACATAACAATCATAAATATATATGCCCCAAATAATGGTGCAGCTGTATTCATCAAGCAAACTCTTCTCAAGTTCAAGAGTCTAATAGACCAACATACAATAATCATGGGAGACTTCAACACACCTCTCTCACCACTGGACAGATCTTCCAAACAAAAGTTAAATAAGGAAACTATAGAACTCAATAACACAATTAACAACCTAGACTTAATTGACATATATAGACTATACCACCCAACATCAAGTAGCTACACTTTTTTCTCAGCAGCACATGGAACCTTCTCAAAAATAGACCATATACTATGTCACAGGGCAACTCTTAGACAATACAAAGGGGTAGAGATAATACCATGCATCTTATCTGATCATAATGGAATGAAACTGAAAATCAATGATAAAAGAAGAAAGGAAAAAGCAAGCATCACCTGGAGAATGAACAATAGGTTGCTGAGTGATCAATGGGTTTTAGAAGACATCAAGGAGGAAATTAAAAAATTCCTAGAGTTAAATGAAAACACAGACACAACATATCGGAATCTATGGGACACATTGAAAGCAGTTCTAAGAGGAAAATTCATTGCTTGGAGTTCATTCCTCAAAAAAAGAAAAAACCAACAAATAAATGATCTCATACTTCATCTCAAAATCCTAGAAAAAGAAGAGCAAAACAACAGCAAAAGAAGTAGAAGGCAAGAAATAATTAAAATCAGAGCTGAAATTAATGAAATTGAAACAAAAGAAACAATTGAAAAAATTGACAAAACTAAAAGCTGGTTCTTTGAAAAAATAAATAAAATTGACAGACCCTTAGCCATGCTAACGAAGAGAAGAAGAGAGAGAACCCAAATTACTAGCATACGGGATGAAAAAGGCAATATCACAACAGACACTTCAGAAATACAGAAGATAATCAGAAATTACTTTGAATCCTTATACTCCAATAAAATAGAAGATAGTGAAGGCATAGATAAATTCCTTGAGTCCTATGATCTGCCAAGATTGAGCCAGGAGGATATAGACAACCTAAACAGACCAATAACAATAGAGGAAATAGAAGAAACCATCAAAAGACTACCAACTAAGAAAAGCCCAGGACCGGATGGGTATACAGCAGAGTTTTACAAAACCTTTAAAGAGGAACTAACACCAATACTTTTCAAGCTATTTCAGGAAATAGAAAAAGAGGGAGAACTTCCAAATTCATTCTACGACGCCAACATCACCCTGATTCCGAAACCAGACAAAGACACATCAAAGAAGGAAAACTACAGACCAATATCTCTAATGAACCTTGATGCAAAAATCCTCAATAAAATTCTGGCGAATCGGATTCAAATACATATCAAAAAAATTATACATCATGATCAAGTAGGATTCATCCCTGGGATGCAAGGCTGGTTTAATATACGGAAATCAATAAATGTTATTCACCACATCAATAGACTTAAAAATAAGAACCATATGATCATCTCAATAGATGCAGAAAAAGCATTCGACAAAGTACAGCATCCCTTTATGTTCAAAACGCTAGAAAAACTAGGGATAACAGGATCATACCTCAACATTGTAAAAGCAATCTATGATAAGCCACAGGCCAGCATCATTCTGAATGGAGAAAAATTGAAGGCATTCCCTCTAAGATCTGGTACAAGACAGGGATGCCCTCTCTCACCACTTCTGTTCAACATAGTCCTCGAAACACTGGCCAGAGCAATTAGACAGTCAAAAGAAATTAAAGGCATAAAAATAGGAAAAGAAGAACTTAAATTATCACTATTTGCAGATGATATGATTCTATACCTAGCAGACCCAAAAGGGTCTACAAAGAAGCTATTAGAGCTAATAAATGAATTCAGCAAAGTGGCAGGATATAAGATCAACACGCATAAATCAAAGGCGTTCCTGTATATGAGCGACAAATCCTCTGAAACGGAAATGAGGACAACTACTCCATTCACAATATCCCCCCAAAAAATAAAATACTTGGGAATCAACCTAACAAAAGAGGTGAAAGATTTATACAATGAAAATTACAGAACCCTAAAGAAAGACATAGAAGAAGACCTTAGAAGATGGAAAAACATACCCTGCTCATGGATAGGCAGAACTAACATCATCAAAATGGCGATATTACCAAAAGTTCTCTATAAATTCAATGCAATGCCAATCAAAATCCCAACAGCATATCTTGTAGAAATAGATAAAAGAATCATGAAATTCATATGGAATAATAAAAGACCCAGAATAGCAAAAACAATACTAAGCAGGAAGTGTGAATCAGGCGGTATAGCGATACCAGACTTCAAGCTATACTACAGAGCAATAGTAACAAAAACAGCATGGTACTGGTACCAAAACAGGCGGGTGGACCAATGGTACAGAATAGAGGACACAGTAACTAATCCACAAAACTACAACTATCTTATTTTTGATAAAGGGGCTAAAAGCATGCAATGGAGGAAGGATAGCATCTTCAACAAATGGTGCTGGGAAAACTGGAAATCCATTTGCACCAAAATGAATCTGAATCCCTATCTCTCGCCGTGCACAAAAGTTAACTCAAAATGGATCAAGGAGCTTGATATTAAATCAGAGACACGGCATCTGATAGAAGAAAAAGTTGGTTATGATCTACACGCTGTGGGATCGGGCTCCAAATTCCTCAATAGGACACCCATAGCGCTAGAGTTAACAAATAGAATCAACAAATGGGACTTACTCAAACTAAAAAGTTTTTTCTCAGCAAAAGAAACAATAAGAGAGATAAATAGGGAGCCTACATCCTGGGAACAAATATTTACTCCACACACTTCAGATAGAGCCCTAATAACCAGAATATACAAAGAACTCAAAAAATTAGACAATAAGATAACAAATAACCCAATCAATAAATGGGCCAAGGACCTGAACAGACACTTCTCAGAGGAGGACATACAATCAATCAATAAGTACATGAAAAAATGCTCACCATCGCTAGCAGTCAGAGAAATGCAAATCAAAACTACCCTAAGATACCATCTCACTCCAGTAAGACTGGCAGCCATTAGGAAGTCAAACAACAATAAGTGCTGGAGAGGATGAGGGGAAAAGGGCACTCTTGTTCATTGCTGGTGGGACTGCAAATTGGTGCAGCCAATTTGGAAAGCAGTATGGAGATTTCTTGGAAAGCTGGGAATGGAACCACCATTTGACCCAGCTATTCCCCTTCTCGGTCTATTCCCTAAAGCCCTAACAAGAGCATGCTACAGGGACACTGCTACATCGATGTTCATAGCAGCTCAATTCACGATAGCAAGACTGTGGAACCAGCCTAGATGCCCTTCAATAGATGAATGGATAAAAAAAATGTGGCATTTATACACTATGGAGTATTACTCTGCATTAAAAAATGACAAAATTATAGAATTTGGAGGGAAATGGATGGCATTAGAGCAGATTATGCTAAGTGAAGCTAGTCAATCTTTAAAAAACAAATACCAAATGACTCCTTTGATATAAGGGGTGTAAACAAGGACAGGGTAGGGACGAAGAGCTTGAGAAGAATATTTACAGTAAACAGGGATGAGAGGTGGGAGGGAAAGGGAGTGAGAAGGGAAATTGCATGGAAATGGAAGGCGATCCTCAGGGTTATACAAAATGTCATATAAGAGGTAAGGAGGGGTAAGTCAAGAGAATACAAATGGAAGACATGATTTACAGTAGAAGGGGTAGAGAGAGAAAAGGGGAGGGGAGGGGAGGGGAGGGGAGGGGGGATAGTAGACAATAGGACAGACAGCAGAATACATCAGACACTAGAAAGGCAATATGTCAATCAATGGAAGGGTAACTGATGTGATACAGCAATTTGTATACGGGGTAAAAGCGGGAGTTCATAATCCACTTGAATCAAACCGTGTAATATGATGTATTAAGAACTATGTAATGTTATGAACGACCAATAAAAAAAAAAAAAAAAAAAGAAAAAAAAAAAAAAAAAAAAAAAAAAGAAATGCAAATCAAAACCACCCTAAGATACCATCTCACTCCAGTAAGATTGGCAGCCACTATTAAGTCAAACAACAAGTGCTGGCGAGGATGTGGAGAAAAGGGTACACTGTACATTGCTGGTGGGACTGCAAATTGGTGCAGCCAATTTGGAAAGCAGTATGGAGATTCCTGGGAAAGCTGGGAATGGAACCACCATTTGACCCAGCTATTGCCCTTCTCGGACTATTCCCTGAAGACCTTAAAAGAGCATGCTACAGGGACACTGCCACATCGATGTTCATAGCAGCACAATTCACAATAGCTAGACTGTGGAACCAACTCAAATGCCCTTCAATAGATGAATGGATAAAAAAAGTGGCATTTATACACCATGGAGTATTACGTAGCACTAAAAAATGACAAAATCATGGAATTTGCAGGGAAATGGATGGCACTAGAGCAGATTATGCTTAGTGAAGCTAGCCAATCCCTAAAAAACAAATACCAAATGTCTTCTTTGATATAATGAGAGCAAGTATGAACAGAGCAGGGAGGAAGAGCAGGAAGAAAAGATTAACATTAAATAGTATGCTGTTTTTAAGTCCTTTAGGTATAGACCAAGGAGTGAGATAGCTGGGCCAAAGTATGGTTCCATTCTCAGTTTTCCTAGGAATCTTCATACTGCCATATTGGCTGCACCAATTTGCAATCCCACCAGAAATGTATGAGTGTGCCTTTTCCCCCACCTCCTTGCTAACCCTTATTGTTGTTTGTATTCTTAATAGCTGCCATTCTGAATGGAGTGAGTTGAAATCTTAGCTTCCTGCCACTTTGCTGAATTCATTTATGAGTTCTAGAAATTTACTGGTGGAGTTTTTTGGGGGGTCTTCTAAATATAGAATCATGTTATCAGCAAATAGAGATAGCCTGAGCTCTTCTTTTCCTATTCATAGCCCTCCAATTTCTTTCTTTTATCTAATTGCTCTGGCTAGGGTTTCAAGGACTACGTTGAACAGAAGTTGTCAAAGTGTGCATCCTTGTTTTTTTTTTTTACAGTGAAAAGAACTGATATTTATTTATTTTTTAAAAATTTAATTGATTTTATTTTTTATTTTTTATTATTGTTGGTCGTTCAAAACATTACATCTTTCTTGATATATCATATTTCACAATTTGATTCAAAAGGGTTATGAACTTCCATTTTTACCCCGTATACAGATTGCTGAATCACATCAGTTACATCAGTTACATTTCCATTGATTTACACATTGCCATTCTAGTGTCTGATGAATTCTGCTCTCTATCCTATCCTCTCCTATTCCCCCTTCCCTCCCCTCCCCTCCCCTCTTCTCTCTCGACCACCTCTACTGTAAAACATTTATTCCACTTGTATTATTCTTCCCTTACCCCTCACTTCCTCTTGTATGTAATTTTGTATAACCCTGAGGATCACCTTCCCTTTCCCTGCAATTTCCCTTCTCTCTCCCTTTCCCTCCCACCTCTCAACCCTATTTAATGTTAATCTTCTTCTCCTGTTCAGTCCATCTGCCATTTTATTGGCAATCTCATTGCTTGTTATTGGCTATTTGGGTTTCTGTATTCTCTTGGTTCAATCTTATTAATAGAAATTTATCCATTTCTTCTCAAATTCCAATTTATTGAAATGTAAGTTTTAAAAATAGTGCCTAAAGATTTTCTGGATTTCAGTGGTATCTGTTGTAATGGTTTCTCTTCTTCCATAATTTTTTTTTGAGTTTTTTGTAACAGGGATTGAACCTAGGGAAACTTAACCACTGAGCCACATCCCCAGCCCTTTTTAAAAAATATTTTATTTAGAAGCAGGTGTCTCTCAGTTGCTTAGGGCCTCGCTAAATTGCTGAGGCTGGCTTTGAACTCATGATCTTCCTGCCTCAGTCTCCCAAGCCACTGAGATTACAGGCATGTGCCGCTGTGCCTGGCTTCTTCTAAATTATATGAAAAAAGTTCAACATGTTTAGCTATAAGGGAAACACACAAAACTACATTGAGATTCCATCTCATAACATTTAAAATAGCTATCTTCAAGTGCAAATATCAATGAATACTGTGGAGAATGCAGAGAAAAAGAAGTCTTACACACTGCTGGTGGGACTGTAAGTTGGTAAATCATGGAAGTTCCTCACAACACTAGAAATAGAATTTCTATATGATCCTTAGTATTTATCTATACCTCTCCTTGGTGTTTATCCAAGAGAAATAAAGTCAGCATACTTTAGAAATACATGCACACCTATGTTTATCACAGCACAATTCACAATAGCCATGTTGTGGAACAAGCCTAGGCATTCTTCAATAGATGAATGGATAAAGAAAATGTGGTGTATATATTGAAGGGCATCTAGGTTGGTTCCACAGTTTAGCTATTATGAATTGTGCTACTGTAAACATTGATGTGGCTGTGTCCCTGTAGTATGCTGTTTTTAAGTCCTTTGGGTATAGACTGAGGAGAGGGATAGCTGGGTCATTTTCCAAGAAATTTCCATACTGTTTTCCATATTGGCTGCAACAATTTGCAGTCCCACCAGCAGTGTATGAGTATACCTTTTTTCCCACATCCTCGCCATCACTTATTGTTGTTTGTCTTCATAATAGCTGCCATTCTGACTGGAGTGAGATGAAATCTTAGAGTGGTTTTGATTTGCATTTCTCTAATTGCTAGTGAAGATGAACAATTTTTCATGTGTTTTTTGAGAAGTGTAGATGAATGGATAAAAAATGTGGCATATATACACAATGGAATATTACTCAGCAATAAAAGAGAATAAAATAAAATAAAAATCTTCTTCTCCTGCTCTTCGTCCCTACTCTGCCCTTAGTTACTCCCCTTATATCAAAGAAGTCATTTGGAATTTGTTTTTTAAGGATTGGCTAGCTTCACTTAGTATAATCTGCTCTAATGCCATCCATTTCCCTCCAAATTCTATGATTTTGTCATTTCTTAATGGAGAGTAATACTCCATTGTGTATAAATGCCACATTTTTTTATCCATTCATCTATTGAAGGGCATTTGGGTTGGTTCCACAATCTTGCTATCGTGAATTGTGCTGCTATGAACATCAATGTAGCAGTGTCCCTGTAGCATGCTCTTGTTAGGGCTTTAGGG
Organism: Urocitellus parryii; assembly: GCF_045843805.1. Classification (NCBI taxonomy): domain Eukaryota; kingdom Metazoa; phylum Chordata; class Mammalia; order Rodentia; family Sciuridae; genus Urocitellus; species Urocitellus parryii. Next base: position 65,968,271 of record NC_135541.1, read on the forward strand.
AATAGACCGAGAAGGGGAATAGCTGGGTCAAATGGTGGTTCCATTCCCAGCTTTCCAAGAAATCTCCATACTGCTTTCCAAATTGGCTGCACCAATTTGCAGTCCCACCAACAATGTACAAGTGTACCCTTTTCCCCACATCCTCGCCAGCACTTGTTGTTGTTGGACTTCATGATGGCTGCCAATCTTACTGGAGTGAGATGGTATCTTAGGGTGGTTTTGATTTGCATTTCTTTGACAGCTAGAGATGGTGAGCATTTTTTCATGTACTTGTTGATTGATTGTATGTCCTCCTCTGAGAAGTGTCTGTTCAAGTCCTTGGCCCATTTGTTGATTGGGTTATTTGTTATCTTATTGTCTAATTTTATGATTTTATTTTTTAAATACATGACATTGGGATGCATTACAATTCTTATTACACATATAGAGCACAACATTTCATATCTCTGTATATAAAGTATGTTCACACTAATTCATGTCTTCATACATGTACTTTGGATAATGATGTCCATCACATTCCACCATCATTGCTAACCCTCTGCCCCCTCCCTTTCCCTCTCACCCCTCTGCTCTATCTAGAGTTCGTCTATTCCTCCCATGCTGTCTCTCCCTACCCCATTATGAGTCAGCCTCCTTATATAAGAGAAATCATTCAGCATTTTGTTTTTTGGGATTGGCTAACTTCACTTAGCATTATCTTCTCCAGTGCCATCCATTTCCCTGAAAATGCCATGATTTTATTCTCTTTTATTGCTGAGTAATATTCCATTGTGTATATATGCCACATTTTAAAAATCCATTCATTCACTGAAGGGCACCTAGGTTGGTTCCACAGTTTAGCTACTGGGAATTGGGCTGCTATAAACATTGATGTGGCTGTGTCCCTGTAGTATTCTGTTTTTAAGCCCTTTGGGTATAGTCTGAGGAGAGGGATAGCTGGGTCAAATGGTGGTTCCATTCCCAGCTTTCCAAGAAGTCTCCATACTGCTTTCCATATTGGCTGCACCAATTTTCAGTCCCACCAGCAAGGTATGAGTTTTTCCCCACATCCTCACCAACACTTATTGTTGTTTGTCTTCATAATAGCTTCCATTCTGACTGGAGTGAGATGATATCTTAGAGTAGTTTTGATTTTCATTTTTGAGGGAATGCTTTTATATTCTCTCCATTTAAAATGATGTTGGCCTTGGGTTTCTCGTATATAGCTTTTACAATGTTCAGATATGTTCCTTGTTCCTTCTCTAATAGTATTTCGGTGTCATAATCTGAATGGATGGTGTATTTTGTCAAATGCTTTCTCTGCATCTATTGAGATAATCATGTGATTCTTTAATGCTTTGCTCATGTGATTTACCCTGCTTGGAATGTCCTCTTCTTTACCAGCCATTTCTTCACAAACAATATAACTCAGGGTCCATTTTTTCCCTGGAAATTCTTTTTTAATCCTTTCATTTTATGTTAATCTCTCTCCTATCACTGAACTATATAATAATTACTTACTTCTCAGATGATATCTTCATATTCATATATGTATGCTGTTAGATATCTATTTTCTTTATACATATACTTTGTGTTTCCCAACTAGACTATTCATTTCCTTAAATTATGGATAATATTTTATTTTTAAATATATTCTACAATTTTACTGGGCACAGTTTTGCACACAATAGGAACACAATAAACACAATCAAACACAGTTGATTTAATCACACATACTTTTAGCACCATTTTTTGAGTGACAACTGAAAACATAAAATTACTCAATGAAAACCAACTCATGTAAGATAACAAAGAAGTAATCTGCTTAGGTAAAAGGAATCCATTAACACTAAGTTCTAATAAGCTAACAGCTAGCCACAGGTTGGCATATTCCCATTAAGTCCTCTAAAGTGCCAACATGGACATTTAGAAGCATGCTTTTATTTGATATGAACGACTCTCCAAACTAGCTTCAGTCTTTGTCTCTAATGAAGACCACCCTGATGGACAAAGAGGACCCATTGCTTGGCCACTTCTGGCATTTCTGTGATTAGTGCTGTTGAATCACTTTTTTGATAAACAATTGGCCTTGCTTACCAGGAACATCATCCAAAATTCAAATACTTGGCAATCTCAGTTGCCTAGGGGAGTTTACAGCTGAATCAACAAACACTCTAACTCTCTTGCTACCACACTAGAAGGCAGTCTGCTGCCAGAACTGGGAGTTCATATGGGATTTGTGCTTAAAACTGATTGTACTATGCTGAAAGAAATAGAAAAGTTTCCTATTTAGTATTTTCCATATGCTTTTATTAAAAACAGAAAAACATAAGGAAAAACTAAACTTTATATCTTAAAGCAAGTGATGTTTTATACTTGGACACCTCTAATACTTAGAGTTCTATGAAGACCTAGATGCACAGACAGATTTACTTCATTATTTCAGTAATTTAATAATTTGCTTATAATAACTAAAACATTAAGAACAGGGAAAAAACTTTGAAGTGGCTTGAAGGAATATTATTCAGGTTATCTTTAATGATGAACAGTTCTCTTCAATGCCAATGGCAAATACTTCTCATTTACGACAACACTTCAAAGTACTTTTCTTTAACCAAGTATTATAAATATCTGTGCTTCCTGACTAGAAGACACTAGCAGAAATGTTGGCTAGTCCTGTCCTGCCTTGTTGGTTGAGTAGATGACCATTAGGTATGGTATGATTAACTTGAAAAGCACTGAATATTCCACTCATCCACAAAATTCTCCCTGCTCAATAAATAGCACCACAAATAAGCACAACAGATATTTACTGTGGTAGTTTCAGGTTCCTTTTCAAGTGTTGAGGTATAAATATCCTTGACAGAGAAATATGTTGCAGTTAAATCTTAAGCACTTACTATTTAGAATGAAATATATTTTTAATGCCTTTCCCTAAAAAGTGATTTATATGGGAAGGGCAAATTATAGGAAGAAAAGGAGCATACTCTATATCTAAGAAGGACAAGAACTCATACCTAAGAGAAATAATATAAAAAGGAAAATCAGGAGCCTCAGGCAAGAAATTCTTTGACTATTTTACAATTTTTTTAAGGACTGTATTGATTCCAAACTTCAAAGGAATGATTCAATTTTGACTTCTTATTTTATCACACCTAATCAAACCTGATGCCTGGGGAAAACACAGATAGAGATAGTGGAGCCTTTGATATAGTTTGATTGAATACTAATTGCATGACTATAAGCTCCTTGAAGACAGAATGAGATCTAATTCACTACAGTATTATTATTATTACCATTACTACTACTACTACTACTACTAATAATAATATTAATAATAATAATTAGTGATTGATATATAATAGGCATCCCTAAAAGATCTATTGAAAATAGTTAGTCAGAATTGGTTTGTCTAAAGAGATGCCTACAAGACAGGGAGTTCTGAGAATTCAGCCAATCACTCTATCTTCATAATTCCCAGTCATATTGTATGTATATGTGGAGTGATAACAGAGATTAGTGGTACCATTGAAGACCTAAAAGATGTAGGGGTTGTAGTTCCTATCACAGCATATAATGCCCACACAGTGCAGAACCCAAACAGGACCAGAGGGCACAAATTTCATGAATAGGTAGCCCAGATGACCATGTCAACCCTCACAGTTGCACCAGGTCCTTTCTCCTGACTTTCACGTAAGGCAGACTGAGACACAATGGGAAGACAGGTACTAAATAACAGCCATAGGGGAGAAAAAAGCTAGGCCTGATTTATGGTTGGGTCGGATTGATAAGTGGGTGGTAGCTTAACAGGACAGCAACTGCATAATAAACATGATTATGGATATCCTGAATGATAAGGGAAATTAAAAAGAAATCATTTAATAGGTAGATCTGTGAGCAATGTACCAGATCATCCATTTGTGTGGGGAAAAAAATGACCTGCAGTGAAATTATATAGATTTGGAGACAGCAGTTGGCATGGCTATCTGGTCAGAAGTCTGGGAGGAAAACACATAGAAAAGAGATAAAGAGATCAGAGATAGTTAGTGTCTAAGATAAGCTGAATGAGGCACAATGTGAAGAATTTTATATCATACCTTAAAGCCCACCAGGAAGCATGTACCATGTTGGAGGTATTTAAGAACAAGTACACAAAATACCTTGGCCAATAGACATTAGCCAACTTTCTTCATTGGCCAACCCCAGAATAGAATGAGTGGCACATGAATGACCAGACCAGGTAGCAGAGACAGAAGCTATGAATAAAACCAATAGAAGGATCTACCACTTATCAAGGCTGATATAGTTACTTCTGCCTCTGAAAGTCAAATCATTAGGAACAGAAGTCAATAGATTCACCAAAAGGGCAGCATTCTTCAAGAAGACCAAAGGCCACTTCATCACAAGTTTATTATACTGCGTCCCTTCAAAACTGAAAGTGTCATTAAATCATCCTGACAAAGATAGATGCATATTTCGAGTAAGAGTTTTAGTTTTCTGTCTTTAGAGCTTCTAGTAACACCACTACATAGGGACTTACAGAAAACATAATCCACAGGTATCTAACTCCACAGAGCATAACATTTGAATAGGAGACCTCCTTTACATTGAAGTAGGCCAGTAATGTGATCTGTTAGCTTTAACACATACTATAGCATGTAGAGATACCCAGTCTAACCAAACACTGAAACTACTTTCTAAAGAGATCACTGAAGTACCAGTTTAGAGAAAATATTATGAAAGGATGGAATATCACTCTTTGGAACACATTTTTTTATTGATTTAAAAAAACGAAATTAAAGCAGAATGCATTCCAATTCTTATTACACATATACAGCACAATTTTTCATATCTCTGGTTGTATATAAAGTATGTTGACACCAATTCATGTCTTCATACATGTACTTTGGATAATGATGTCTATCACATTTCACCATCCTTGCTAACTCCCTGTCCCCTCCCATTCCCTCCCACTTCTCTGCCCTATCTGGAGTTCGTCTATTGCTCCCATACTCCCCCTCCCTAACCCACTATAAATCAGCCTCCTTATATCAGAGAAAACATTCGGCATTTGTTTTTCTGGGATTGGCTAACTTCACTTAGCATTATCTTCTCCAATGCCATCCATTTACCTGCAAATGCCATGATTTTATTCTCTTTTATTGCTGAGTAATATTCCATTGTGTATATATGCCACGTTTTTTAAATTCATTCATCTACTGAAGGGCATCTAGGTTGGTTCCATAGTTTAGCTATTGTGAATCGTGCTGCTATAAACATTGATGTGGCTGGGACACAGCATATTTAATAAATCACAGATCTCTATATGATGCTTTGTCCCAGAAAAAAAGACTACATGAGTCTAGAATCCAATGAGTGGAAGCAGGTATGATCCTATTTACACACCATTCCCAATGATATAGTGTATTTTGTGTTTCCTGTTATCACAACCCTAGACTCTACAGGTTTGGAGGTCTCATGGCAGAAAGCAAAGATCTCCTAAAACAAACCTTACGGTTGTCACAGGGCACTGTGAATTTATGACAGGTTTGAGCAAACAAACAACAAACCAAAGAGTCACCATACTGGCATGTCCAGTTGACCCTGATGAACACAGTGAGGTAAGACTGATTTTATACAATTAAAGAAGGAAGGAATACAAGTGGAACTCAGGTGATACATTAGACACCTCCTGGGTCATGCTTTTCAATTATGCAGGTTTAGATTATATCACTGGGTAAGCACCAAGACCTGCTAAGATGAGAGCTGAGGGTGAGAGAATTTAAATGAACAATGGACAGAGAGAAAAAAAAAATGAGGACCGGTTATACTTCCTATCAAGTACACACTGTATATTCAGAAAAGGTGACCATATACCATATAGTGGGTCAAAAATAAAATATCAGTAAATTCCATAAAAGAGAACAACAGCTTTGAACACAATAAAATAAAACCAGAATGTATCAAAAAAAATCCAACCCAAGAAGGCTTTCCCAATTGTAAATTTTAAAAATATTTCAAGGATTCCTGGGTGAAAGGGAAATACAAACTAAAATCACACAATATCTGAAATATAATGGGAATAAAATACTCTATATGAGCACCTATATAATACATTTAAAGCAGTGATCAGAGGAAAAAATCATAACCGTTTAAAATTTTATGAATAAAGAGAAGATATTTGCCATCTTCTCCTCAGATAACACATTAATATCTAGAATAGAGAAAGAAGTCCAAAAACTTAACACCTCAAATCAAATAACCTAATAAAAAATGGACAAAACAACCAAACAGACATTTCTTTAAAAATACAAATGGCCAACAAATATATGAAAAATGTTCAACATCTGTAGCAACTGGGAAAATGCAAATCAAAACCACACTGAAATGTCACCTTACTCTAGATAGAATGACAATTATCCAAACTACAAATAATAATGTATGTATTTACAAGGATGTGGGAAAAAGGTATACTTATATATTATTGGTGGAACTGCAAATTAGTGCAACCACTCTGAAAGACAGTATGGAGATTCTTCAAAAATCAAGGAATGGAACTATCATATGACCCAGGTCCTTAGTATATATACAAAAGGTATATAATCAGCAGGGATATAAAATACTACAGAGATACAGCCACATCAATGTTCACAATTCACAATAGCCAGATTATGGAATCAGGGTAGATGTCCTTCAACAGATGAACAGATAAAGAAAATGTGGCATATATTCACAATAGAGTATTACTCAATTATGAAAAAGAATGATAAGTCATTTGCTGGTAAATGGATAGAACTGGAGACTATAATGCTAAGTGAAATAAGTCAGAATCAGAAATCAAGGATGAATGTTTTCTCTGGTACGTGGAAGCTAGTCTAACATTAGAGGCAAAAGAGAGAAAAGAAATGGGATTCCACCAAAATTTTTTTAAAAAAGATAAAAGACCCACTTCTTTTTTTATTTTTTTCCTCACATCGTCATACCCGTATTCTGTATAATGAAGAGGGTCTCCTTCCCTCTTCCATGCAATTCCCCTTTTCCCTCCTTTTCCCTCCCACCTCTCTTTCCTACCTAGAGGTAATTTTCTTCTCATGCTCTTCCTCCCTACCTCATTTTGAATCACCTCACTTATATCAAAGAAGACATTCGGCATTTGTTTTTTTGGGATTGGCTAACTTCAATTAGCATAATCTGCTCTAATGCCATTCATTTCCCTGCAAATGCCATGATCTTGTTATTTTTTGGTGCTGAGTAATATTCCACTGTGTATAAATGCCACTTTTTTTGTCCATTCATCCATTGAAGGGCATCTAGGTTGGCTCCACAGTCTAGCTATTGTGAATTGTGCTGCTATAAACATTGATGTGGCTGTGTCCCTGTAGTATGCCGTTTTTAGGTCTTTTGAGTATAGTCTGAGAAGAGGAATAAGTGGGTTACATTAGATTGGGTAGAGAGAAGTGATGGGAGGGGAGGGGAGAGGAGGGGTTTGGGAGGACAACAGAATAAAATAGACATTATCATTGATGTGGGTGTATACGTGACTGCATGACCAATGTAATTCTGTAACCTGTACACCCAGAAAAATGAGAAATTATATCCCATCTGATTCAAATGTATGATATGTCAAGATCATTGTACTGCCATGTGTAACTAATTAAAACAAATAAAAAATAGAATATTGATTATTATAGCTAGAGTGGGTGGTAAGGTATCAAAGGTGAAATAAGGGTATATTGATATTATTAATATCTATGAATGCATGTATGTAAATATTACACTGATTTGCATTAATATGTATACTTTCATGTTAATAAAATCCATCATCTCACATAAAAAAAGATAAAAAGAGTAGAAGAAGAGGATTAAAGGACAGGGAGGTGGGACAGGATATGGGAAAAATAGTGCAATAAATCTGATCTAACTCTCTGAACACATATGAACATACTAAAGTGAATCTCATCATTATGTATACCCACAAGACACTAATTTTTAAAAAATGTAAATAAATATAAAGATCAGTAGAGTAGAGGAAAGGGAACAGGGGGAAGAAGAAGAGAGAGTAAGAGCAAGTATTGGTGAATTAATTACAGGAAACTATGCACCACGCATTTATAATTATGTCAAAAGAAATCCTAATGTTAAGTATAACTATTATGAACCAAATAAAAAACAAATACAAAAAATGAAAAGCAAAACATGAGTTAAGAAATTTTTCGATGCCTTCAATGTCTTCTATTTTATTGGAGCATAAGATTTCAAAATAATTTCTAATTATCCTTTGTATTTCTGTAGTGTCTGTTGTGATATTACCTTTTTTCATCACATATGCTGTTAATCTGAGTTCTCTTTTCTCCTTCTCTTCATTAACGTGGCTAAGGGTCTGTCAATTTTATTTATTTATTCAAAGAACAAACTTTTTGCTTTGTCAATTTTTTCAATTGTTTCTTTTGTTTTGATTTCATTGATTTCAGCTCTAATTTTACTCTACACGATCAGAGAAACTTCTCTAGTAACAAACTATAGAAATGATCCCTGAAAGTATAGTCTTGATTTCAGCTCTAATTTTAATTATTTCTTGCCTTCTACTGTTTTGCTGCTGATTTGTTCTTCTTTTTCTAGGGCTTTGAGATGTAGTGTGAGGTAAAGGCTGAATGTTTTCTCTGATATAAGGAGGCTGACTCATAGTGGGGTAGGGAGGGGAGCATGGGAGGAATAGATGAATTACAGATAGGGAAGAGGGGTGGGAGGGGAAGGGACAAGGCAGGGAATTAGCAAGGATGGTGGAATGTAATGGACATCATTATCCAAAGTACATATATGAAGACACAAATTGGGTGTCAACCTACTTTACATACAAACAGAGATATTAAAAATTGTGGTATATATGTGTAATAAGAATTATAATGCCAAAAAACCCCCCAAATAAAGTACATGTATAAATACATGAATTGGTGTGAACACACTTTATATACAAAGATATGAAAAATTGTGCTCTATATGTGTAATAAGAATTGTAATGCATTTTGCTGTCATGTATTTAAAAATAAAATCAATTAAATAAAAAAATTGAAAAGCAAAAAATAAGTTTTATGAATAAAAATAAAAGAATGAAAATAATCAAATTAAAAACAAAGCAAGGATGTCTCTTTTCACTATTCTTTTTCAACATCATATTGGAACTCCTAACTACTGCAATGTGGCAAGAAAAAATATAAGGGTTAGAAGGAAAAACAAACCTTTTTGCTCAGAGATGACACAATTGGCTATGTAGGAAATCAAAAGAAAATGACAAAAATCCCCTAGAACTGATATATAATTATACCATAGGAATTGCATTCCTATCTACCAGCCAAGAGCAAGAGGAATTTGAAATAAAAAGCACAATACCATTCACATTAGCACAAAAACAAAGTTTACAAAAGTTAAAAAAGAAGGGAGGAAGTTAGAGTAGGTCTATGCCTAAGAAAATAAGCACAAGATCTATATGAAGAAAACTGCAAAACTATAATGATAAAAAACAAAGAAAAAACAGATATTCCACATTCATGAATGAGAAGACTTTACACTGTCAAGATGTTAGTTCTTCCCAATTTGACAAATAAATTCAATGCAATGCTAATCAAAAACACAGCAAATTATTTGTGGATACCAACACACTTATTCTAAACTTCATATAAAGAAAGACAAGATAAAAAATAGCTAATGCAATATTAAAGAATAAAGTTGGACAACTGACACTTCCAGACTTCAAGAGTTACCATATAGGTACAATATTAAGACAAGGTGGTATTGGAAAAAGAATAGACAATAAATCAATGGAACAACAGAAAACACAGAGGTAAGTTCATATAAATACAGTCAACAGATCTTTGACAAAAGGAGCAAAGGCAGTATAATGGAACAAAGGCAATCTTTTCAACAAATGGTGCTGGAACAAGACATCCACATACAAAAATAAATAAATAAATAAATAAATAAATAAATAAATACAGATAGACAAAGATCTTATATCCTTCACAAAAATTAACTTAAAATGGATCATAGGTCTACATGTAAAGTCTGAAACTTTAAAATTCTTGGAAGATAACAGGAAAAAAACCTAGGTAATCCTGGGAATAGAAATGATTTTTAGATGCATTAAAGGCACAATCCATGCAAGAAATAATTGGTAAGCTGGTCTTAAAATCTTCTGCTCTGCAAAAGATAACATTATGAGAAGGCAGTGAGTGAAAGATCCCTTCAATAAAGAGAGATTCTGAAAAGAAATCAAGAAGAAATCCTCAAAATGAAGGAATCAATAAACCAAACTAAAAATTCAATGGAAAGCATCACCAAAAGACTAGACCACTTAGAAAACAAAGTTTCAGGCAATGAAAACAAAATATATAATATATAAAATAAAGCTGACCAGGGAGAAAAGATGTTAAGACACCACTAACAGAATTTCCAAGAAATATGGGAAAACATTAGAAGATTAAATTTAAGATTTATCAGGATAGGTAAAGGCACAGAAATACCAACCAAAGGAATGAACAACCTTTCAATGTAATAATATCAGAAAAATTCCCAAACCTAAAGAATGAAATGGAAAATCAAATACAGGAGGCTTAAAAGACCCCAAATTTATAAAGTTACAATAGACCCACAACAAGGTGCCTAACATACAGAACAATGATAGAATTTAAAGGCTACCAGAGAAAAAGGTCAGATTATGTTTAGAGAGAAATGATATGGATCTCAGCTCAGATCTCAGCTGCTTTCTCAATCCACATGCTCAAAGCTAGGAGGTCTTGAAATAATACATACCAAGCTCCTAAAGAAAATGGATACCTATCAAGAATACTATACCCAGAAAACTAAGCTTCAGATCTGATAATGAAATAATAACTTTACATGATAAACAAAAGTTAAAAGAATTCACAACTAGAGATGAACATGGTGGCACACACATGTAATACCAATAGCTCGGAGGCTGAGGCAGGAGGATCATGAGTTCAAAGCCAGTCTCAGCAATGGTGAGGCATTAAAGCAACTCAGTAAGACTCTGTCTATAAATAAAATACAAAAAATAGGTCTGGGGATATAGATCAGTGGTTGAGTGCCCCTGAGTTCAATCCTTGGTACCCACCCTCCCCCAAAAAGAATTCACAACTAGAAAGCATGCACTACAGAACATTCTCAGCAAAGTATTTCATGAAGAAGAAATGAAAAATAAAAATGAAAACCAGTAAAGGGAATAACGACACTAAAGGAATACTCAATCAAAGGAGAAACTAATTCAAATTAAAACCCAGTAATAGGGGCTGGGAATGTGGCTCAAGCGGTAGTGTGCTCACCTGGCATGCGCGGGGCGCTGGGTTCGATCCTCAACACCACATAAAAAATAAAATAAAAATGTTGTGTCCACCAAAAACTAACAATAAATAAATAAATATTTAATTTTTTTCTCTCTCTCGAAAAAAAACCCAGTAATAAACCAAAATGACTGGGAATATAAATCATATCTCCATAATAACTTTGAATGTAGAAGGCCTAAACTCATCAATTAAAAAACACAGACTAACAGATTGGATTAAAAAACAAGACCCAACAATATGCTGTCTCCAAAAGACTCACCTCATAAGCAAATTCATCCACACTGAAGGTGAAAGGATGGGAAAAAACATATCACTCACATGGATCTTGTAAACAAGTAGAGGTTTCTATCCTCATGTCAAATAAAGTGGACTTCAAGCCAAAGTTTAATCAGAAGGGACAAAGAAGGATATTTCATACTACCTTAAAGGATTATATCAACAAGATGTAACAATCATAAATATTTATGCCCCAAACAATGGAGCATCTACATTCATCAAACAAACTCTTCTCAAGTTAGAGAGTCAAATAGACCATAACACAATAATACTGGGTGACTTTAACACACTCCTCTCACTACTGGATATATCCTCCAAACAAAAACTTAACAAAAAAACTTTAGGACTAAATAATACAATCAATAATTTAGACTTAATACACATATATAGAATATTTTCTCCATCAATGAGCAAATACACTTTTTTCTCAGCAGCACATAAATCCTTCTCTAAAATAGACCATAAGTTAGACCACAAAGCAATCTTAGGAAATATAAAAAAATAGAGATACTATCCTGTATTCTATCAGATCATAATGGAATGAAATTAAAAGTCAATGATAAAATAAAAACAGAAGCTACTCCAATACCTGGAAACTATGTACTATGGAGTAAACAATGAAAATGAGATGAGTGAGAATAGCAACATATCAAAATCTCTGAGACACTATGAAGGCAGTTCTAAGAGGAAAGTTCATAGCATTGAGCTCATTCATTAAAAGAATAGAAAATCACCAGGGCCCTAGAAAAAGAAGAACAAATCAATACCAAACACAGAAGACAAGAAATAATTAAATCAGAGCTGAAATCAATAAAATTGAAACAAAAGAAATCATTCAAAAAATTGAAAAATAAAAAAATTATTTTTGAAAAAATAAAGAAATTGGTAAACCCTTAGCCATGCTAATGAAGAGAATGAGAAAATTCAAATTACTAAAATTCATGATGAAAAAGGAAATATGATAGACACTACTAAAATGCTAAAGATATTCAGAAAATATTTTGAAAATTTATACTCTAATAAAATAGAAAATCTTGAAGACATTGACAAATTTCTAGAGATATATGACCTAGCTAAACTGAAAGAGGAAGACATAGACAATATAAACAGATCAATTTTAATATTAAATGGATATTTCCATCAAAAGCCTACCAACTAAGAAAAACCCAGGACCAGATAGATTTTCAGCCCCATTCTACCAGACCTTCAAAGAAGAATTAACACCAATACTTCTCAAATTATTCCATGAAACAGAAAAGGAGAGAATCCTTCTAAACTCATTCTATGAGGCTAGTATCACCCTGATACCAAAAACAAAGACACATTAAGGAGAGAAAACTTCAGACCAATATTTCTGATGAACATAGATGCAAAAATTTGTAATAAAATTCTGGCAAATCGTATAAAAACATATTTAAAAGATAGTATACCAAGACCAAGTGGGATTCATCCTAGGAATGGAAGGTTGGTTCAACATAAGGAAATCAATAAACATAATTTATCATATCAATTGACTTAAAAGACAAGAATCACATGATCATCTTACTAGATGTAGAAAAAAACTTGATAAAATGCAGCACCCTACCCTTTCATGTTCAAAACACTAGAAAAACTAGGGATAGTAGGGACATACCTCAATATTGCAAAAGTTATATATGCTAAACTTAAGGCCAAGATCATTCTAAATTGAGAAAAATTGAAAGAATTCCCTCTAAAAATTGGAAAAGACAAGGGTGCCCTCTTTCACCACTTCTACTAAACATGGTTCTTGAAACCCTAGTCAGAGCAATTATACGGAAGAAAGAAATTAAAGGGATCCAAATTTAAAAGGAAAAGAACTCAAACTGTCCCTACTTGCAGACGACATGATTCTATATCTAGAAGACCCAAAAAACTCCACCATGAAACTTCCAGAACTAACAAATGACTCAGCAAAATGGCAGGATATAAAATTGATACTCATAAATCAATTGTGTTCCTACACATCAGTGATGAAATCAAATGAAAGAGAAACATGGAAACTACCCCATTCACAATAGTCTCAAAAATATAAAATATTTGGGAGTCAATCTAACAAAATAGGTGAAAAACTTCTACAGTGAAAAATACAGTATACTAAAGAAAGAAATTGAAGAAGACCTTAAACAATAGAAGGCTCTCCCATGTTCTTGGTTAGGCAGAATTAACATTGTCAAAACTACCATATTTCCAAAAGTGTTATATACATTTAATGCAATTCCTAAAAAACCAATGACATTCTTCATAGAACTAGAAAAAGCAATCATGCAATTCATTTGGAAAAATAAGAGGCCCAGACTAGCCAAAGCAACCATTAGCAAGAATATTGAAACAGATGGCACTACAATACCAGACCTTAAGCTATATTATAATAGAGCAATAATTACAAAAATGGCATGGTACTGGCACCAAAATAGACATGTAGACCTATGATACAGAATAGAAGATACAGAGACAAACTCATATAAATATAGTTATCTCATAGGCAACAAAAACATACACTGGAGAAAAGATAGCCTGTTAAACAACTGGTACTGGGAATATTGAAAATCCATATGCAGCAAAATGAAATTAAACTTCTATCTCACCCTTACAAAACTCAACTCAAAGTGGATCAAAGACTTAGGCACTAAAACAGGGACCCTGTGCCTAGTAGAAGAAAAAAGTAGGCTCAAATCTTTATCATATCGGCTTAGAACCTGACTTCCTTAACAAGACTCCTAAAGTGCAAAAAGGCAAATTAAGAATCAATGAGTGGGATAGATTCAAAATAAAAGGCTTCTTCTCAGCAAAGGAAATAATCAATATGAAGAGAGAACCTAAAGAACAGGTGAAAAATCTTTACCACACATACCTCAGAGCACTAATCTCCAGGATTCATGAAGAACTCAAAAAACTCAACAACAAAAATAAATAAGCCAATCAACAAATGGGCCAAGGAACTGAACTGGCACTTCACAGAAGAAATACGATAGGTCAATAAATATATGAAAAAATGTTCACCATCTCTAGCAGTTAGAGAAATGATAGCAAGCCTAGGAAACTCTAAAAAATTAATAGTAAAATTAATTTAAAGGAAAAACACTAAGGTATTAGTATATAAAATTGGCATTGAGAAATCAATAGTATTCATACACATAAACAAAAACCTGTTGGAGAATTATAATGGCAGAGAAACTGTACTTAAAGTAGCCATGAAAAGATAAAACAGGAACAAATTTAACAAGAAATATGCAAAATGTCTATGAGGAAAAATTTTAAACAATTTCATCTATTACAATTACTTCATCTAATCTCTATGTAGATGATTATCTAATATGTATCTCTAATCTACTCTTCTTAGTGTCAGGTCTTCGGTTTCTATATACTTTTTTTCCTGGTTTCCTGGTTTCTCCTCCCTCCCTTATTATCCTTCTGGCTATCATATATATGTCTCACGAAGCACAAGTCTCATACTTCTATTCACTTGCTTAGAAAACTTTGGTCAATGCCTACAAGATAAAATCTAAATTTAGCACAATACATAATTTACCTGAAAAAATTCATCCACTATTCAAGTAGAAACTTATACCTTTGATTTTCTATTAAACATATTACATTAAATTTTTGGACCTGCAAATCTATTAAAAGCCTAAGACTGAGAAAGTTGGGATAAATGTATTGCCTCATATATGGTTGCCTGTGTTCTACTTTTATGAGCTAGAAGAAGTCATATTCCTTGGATTAGGTCTTGTTCCCCCAAACAATCTCATACTAATTCATAAAAGAGAACAGATTATATCTTCAGGTCTATGAAAACGCAGGTGAAGCTGAAGAATTGTATAGAGTATAGTGTGACAATGTGGGGCTCAAGATCTTTTATTAGTAGTGCAGAAACAAAATCATGGAGACAATGTTTTAAATGTTGATGGCAGATCCTAACGTTTCAAAGGATACAGAGAAGAAAGAAACATGTTTGCAAGACCAAGCAGCAAGTGAAAACATAGTTCATACATCCTTAATCAAGCTTTATGTGAAAGAAGAAAATAGCCCCAAATCAGAGAAAACCAGTAATCAACACAGTCCTTCCTAGGGCATATACCACTTGTAACTGTAGTTTAACTTAGCAATTCACAGTCATTATGATAACCTTTTAAAATAAAGTTAAATTAGATTCTGTATCTTTAGTATGAGAAGACAGGCAAATGTTATTTATTTAATAAGAGTTTTCATTAAAAGTGCTTAAAAATGAAAGAATGTAGGTTCTTATAAAGAGATAAATTTTTATTATTCTGAAGACAATTTCCTCCATCTCAGAATGATGACATTAACATGCTGCTGTGTTTTACTTCCTATTACCTTTTTATCAATAAAAGTAGGTATAATGTAGTTTTTAGATTTTTGAACTATCATTATGGAAGGTGTTTTTAAATTAGAAATAAGGACATTAATTAGTTAAAGAAGTTAGTAAGTCTCCCCAAACAGCAATGGAATAAGTAGTGGATTTCATCTTTTACAGAGAGGGAGAAGGCATCAGTCTGTAACTATCCTTGAAATTGCCTACTGTTTTGCCACTATTGGGACACTACTCTGATTTGTTTATTCTGAAGCCAACTCATGTCCTCGGTTTTACTACTGCAACTAGTCTGAACTAGATGTGTATGTGTGTGCAACTAGTCTGAACTAGATGTGTATGTGTGAACTAGATGTGTATGTGTGTATATTTTGGTATGTATACCCAAGACTAGGGTAAGGTTCAGAAGCTTTATCTCACGTAATAGATTTTAAAAAGTCCAAATGTTTTATCTCAGAAGCTCACAATCTATGCAGACTTACAGAAAAGAAAGCTGTTCTATATCAAGCATAAAACCAAAGTCCAAATTTTAAATAATATACAAGCAAATTTGATATATGTAGTGCAGACTTAATTATGTTTATTCTAAAATATGAGATACAAGTGACATGCATATATAACAAGAATTAGAAGAATTCTGCACTAATATTTCAATTGAATTTATGTCCCAGAATTTGATTTCATGCTACAAGTATGTGTTATTAATAGATGGCTTTGTGGAACAAATACATCTGCTATGGAATGATCAGGATGAAAATGTGGCTAATATAGGTCAAACATTTCTAATATAAAAATCTAAAATATGAAATATTCAAAAATTTGAAACTTCTTGAGAGCCAACAATGGTACAACAATTGGAAAATTCATACCTGATCTCCTATCACAGTCAAAACACATGTGAATTAAAAGTATATAAAGTTATCTTTGGACTATGCGTATAAAGTATATAAGAAACAAAAAGGAATTTTGTGTTCAGATTTGGTTTCTATTCCCAAGATATCTCATTATTAATATGTAAGTATTCCAAAATTTGAAAAAAACACAAGATTTAAAATACTTCTGATTCCACAAATTTAAGATAAGGGATAGTTAATAACTATATTCTTAGGAGCACTCATCACTGTTGGGTATCTCCTGAATTAATAGAACACAATTTACTCTAAACTTTTTATAGAGTTAAACTTAGAAAAAATTTTCTTACTATATAATATAGAACACATTCTATCAATTGTTTAATATCCACTATTATTGTTTCAATTTCATTATCTTTCCATCAGTATTTTACCTCTGGTCCTGGGGGGCCAATTGGTCCTTTGGGTCCTGGGTCACCTGATTGACCCTAAAGAGGGAAGAGGAGAATCAAAATATATGTTAGCTTTATATATATATATATATATATATATATATATATACACCCAACAAAGTTTTAATGACTTTTTAGAGTCTTAATTTGTAACCATCATCACTGTGAAATTTATTTAAGTAAAATGTTTATGGATAATACATATTTACTCTTAACTGTTAGACATACAAATTTATGAGTTAAGTGCTCAAATTAAGAGAAAAAAGGTGAGTGTGTGTGTGTGTGTGTGTGTGTGTGTGTGTGTTTTGCCTAGAGCTAGAAAAATAAAGTTTGACTAAAGAGGTAGGGAATTTTAGATGAAGAATTGTTTTTCTAAATAATCAAAGCCTTTAAACTGTTTCTGAAAATTCTTTTCTCCCATTTTAATGTCCTGATTTAATATTTAAGACTCACTGGGATTGAAATCCTTGTTGCTTAATCTCTCTAAACCTGTCTTCTCATCAGTAAAATAGGAATAACACCACTACTGACATTTTCATTGAGTCATTTTGAGGATTAAATGAGACAATATATGTAAAGTGATAAGCACAGTACCTAGCACTTAGAAAGTATAAATATTCATTAAATGTTAACCAAATTTAAAATCATTTATCTCTCTTTTCATATCCTTGCTCCTCTTCTGGCTGATATTTGAAACTCCGACATGGTTGTGATCCTCTAATTAAAGTTTGAAGATTTTGATTTCAGTATTTTAGAAGACATTCATATGTGAAATCAGGGATGGAAAGGAAAAAGAAGTGGTATAAAGCCTGAAACCAGAGAAGGCTGACAAAGCTTTCAAGAGATGAAAGTACGGAAGAGGGAAGGTCAGTCATCTAACGATACCCTTAGTTATGAAAGAAAAACTATTGAATTCATTATTTTTCTCATATTAAATTTGTATTTGCGCTTCAAATTGGATTTAAGTGGACTTCAGATCACATAAAACTACAAGGTGCAATATAAGATTACACATTTTTAAAGAACCAGAGCACAATTTCCTATATGTACTGATTCAATTCTCAGTGCTAAGGTACCTGGATGTGAAAGAGGACACGACTACTGCAATCACATCCAGAGTCTGGTAATGAAATATCATTCAAAGACCCATTTAAGTTCCCAGTTCCAAATAAACAAAAACTGTGATTCATCAGAATCAGTACATAGGGAGTCTTAAATTCTAAAAATGACAAGTATCCCTCTCAGAGATGGGGTTCTCACTGGGGACCTCTAGTGGCAAAATCCAGCCAGACCCTAACTTCACAAGCATTTAGGAAAAATGACTAGCCTAGCCTTTGTTTTCAGAAAAGTTAAGTAACAACCAAATATTTAAAAACATAAATTGTGGAATAATTTTATTCATTATAATAATAATAATTTTATGTGGAATAATTTTATTCATTATAATAATAATTCTTTGTTTTATAAAACCTCAGTTGCAAGTTTATTGTAAATGTCACCTTTCCTTCACAAAAACTTGAGTTTTCTAGTAACTTAGAGATGGAATAACATTAAGTACATCTTTATAAATGACAAAGACTTCTTATTTAAAAATGGAAAGGAAGTTATAATTGTCTTTTTTCCTCTATCTCAGAGAAAGAGTATTTTCTAACACTTTCAGAGTGGTAGTTTTCTCTATTTTTTTTTTTGAATACTTGAAGAACAAAAGCTTCCTTATTCCAGAATGTACAAACCTCCCAGATCAGGACATTCTTATATCTGGAAAATATTCTTTCATGTTATAACTTAGATCCACTTGAAAATAATTCCAGTCACATCAAAATCTTTGATGAAAGAAAACCAAAAGTAGGACATATAAAATGTGAAAGACATCATATAACTTTAGCATTTTTTCCATGATAGTAAAAATGGTTTTAGTAGGTACTAACTTGTATAATTGGGTATGGAAGTTTTTTCTTAATAACTGTTTCTGTATAGGCAATACTTCATCAAGTAGGAGTCTCTTTACTTAATGAGGGAAGGTATCTAGGTTAAACATCTTTTGTATTAATACAAAGGATACAGCAAGAGACCAAAGACAAGTTCATTTTACTAATATTAATCATGAGTCTCCACCCAATTTTGAGCTGAAAGTAAATGTTTTTCAAAGGTTTGATAAAAATAACAAAAATGGTCAATTATCTCCCAACCAAAGTAATCCTGGCTATTATTTTTTTAGAATAGTACAAAAGGGTATAAAATGAGTATGAAGTAAGTAAAACCCTAATTATTACCATCTCTTCTTCTCTGCCCTAAAAGAACCTCATTAGCACTTACTGTGATTTCTTTTAGGAAAAAAATATTATGACAATGATGAAGGTTGTTATGGTTTGGATATGAGGTGTCCCCCAAAGCTCCTGTGTTATTGCAGGAATATTCAGAGGTGAGATAATTAGGTAGTGAGACCTATAACCTAATCAGTCCATCCAGTTTGAATGCACTGACTGGGTGGTAACTGCAGGCACAAGGGGTATGACTGGAGGAGGTGGGCCATGCCCTGGAAGGGTTCATCTTCCCTGTGGTCCTTTCCTTCTCCATTTCTCTGCTTCCTGGTTACCATGAATGGAGTCATGCTCCTCCACCATGTCCTTCCAACATGATGTTCTGTCTCACCTTGAACCAAGAACAATGGACTTGGCTGACCAAATCTCTGGGAATTTAAGCCAAAATAAAATTTTCCTCCTCTAAGTTGTTATTTTGTATATTTTGGTCAAAGTGATGAAAAGCTGACTAACACAGAGGTAAAATAAGGTATTTTGACTTTTTTCTTTAGATTATAGCAATAGTAGTAGGCACTATTACTAAGAGAAATATCATAGAGTCACAGAGCTACAGGAATTCTGAAACATACATATTCTAACATGAGAAATTGGATCTATGGTAAGTCAATGCCAAGATCATGGCAGGTCAAATGTCAGAGTTGAGAACTAGAAACCAAATCTCCATCTCTCATACATACTCTATTCTATATTCTATTATATTGTTTAGAATCATCCTTG
Organism: Urocitellus parryii; assembly: GCF_045843805.1. Lineage (NCBI taxonomy): Eukaryota > Metazoa > Chordata > Mammalia > Rodentia > Sciuridae > Urocitellus > Urocitellus parryii. Next base: position 65,988,575 of record NC_135541.1, read on the forward strand.
AAAAACATAAGCTATTTGTTACTTAGCTTCATGACCGATTCTCATGCCCTATTTATACACTTTGAAATTACTAAGATTTGACTTTAGGGCACAATTCTGGGATACAAGATTAATTGGGTTGACTTCCATAAGCCCAGGATAAAAAAACCAGTAAAAGCAAAGGTTGCTGGGCTGGGGTTGTAGCTCAGTGGTGGAGCGCTTGACTCACACGTGTGACACCAGAGTCGATCCTCAGCACCATATAAAAATAAATAAACAAAATAAAGACATTTAAACAAAAAAAGCAAAGGTTGCCCACCAACATGCCATCAGAAAAAGAGATCACAAAATTTGTTTTGTATGGAAATACACACACACACACACACACACATTTACATATATACACACATACACACATGCTGTCACAATTAGATGTTACAAAAAAGGGAGTGCCTAAATTTCTAAATAGTGCTTTGTGAGATGAAAAATGAACAATCCTTAGATGACATTGTGGAGTTAGAGGCAACACAATAAATTGCTGAGGAAAGTGATATTTTTAAATGTATATTTTAATTCTAATTTTTCTAATTAATATCACCTACATCTTTATAGAGTTGTAATCAATATTAAAACAATCTTAAAATATTAAGACCTAAAATAGTATGGTACAGTGTTTAAAGCATGGGCTGTAACATTCCTGATAACCTAGGTCTTCCCAGGTAGTTAGTGACTATCTATAAGACCCTGGGAAACTTACTTAATGCCCTGTGTCTCAATATCCTTAATCTATAAAACAGGAATAATAAGAGTACCAACTTCACAGGATTGTTGTATTAAATGAGATGTATAATTCTTAGAATACCACCTGAAACTTTATAAACAATAAATATTAACTATAACAATTATCATTTTTAATATTGAGATATTTTTTGACTCATGCTTTAATTATTCTAGTTTAATTATTAAATAATTTTAGTTTTATAAATTTAACTATATGTTAAGTTTTATAAATATAACTATATGTTAACTGCAACATAAAGTGTCTTTTCCTTTCAACTAGTTAATGCATGAAGGTTAGAAAAACAACAGGGAATTAGAATACTTGGGCTACAACAATGTGACATGTTCTTTTTTTTTTTTTTTTTTTCAGAAATATCCCCTTAATGATACTGATTCAGAAAAATTATTTAGAGTGCTTTAAAATTTCTGATTTAAAAGCCCATTGTTTTGTTAAGCAGTCTATAATAAATCATTGGAAGGAATAATCAAGATCTTTAGGGATCAAAGAAACTTGGCTTTGGCCTAGGGTAGGAAAGATTGGAGCGTCTATGGAATAGGAGATGAAAACCTGAGGAATTAGTTATGTTCTAAAACTGAACAAAGTTCAGTTTAGCTATGTTCTAAAACTGTTGAGCTATATCCTACTTCTTATATTCTACCAACATCAAAAGTATCAATTCTCATGCCATGACACGCACTCTGCTAATCAGAACAAAGGTGAAAGTTAAAACTTACTGAAGGTCCTGGCTTTCCTCTGATGCCTGGTGGTCCTGGCAAACCAAGAGTACCCTAAAGAAAGAGAACAGCAGAGAGAAAAGTAAACTATTATATCACAAAAGGCAAATATCTCTATTAGTAAACTACAAGAACATTCATAGGAGTATTTTAAGTGAAATTTAGAAAACCAATTCCAAACAAGGACTTAAAACCATACTAATACCATATCCTAACAAAATAGATAATTAAAATATCGAGTATTCCTTTATTTTAAATTTGTTTTTTTCACATTTATATAAAATTAATGGTTGAGACCAGAAATATTGGTACACGCCTATAATCCCAGTGAATTGTGAGGCTGAGGCAGAAGGATGGTAAGTTTGAGGTCAGATTCAGCAACTTAGTGATTCCGTGTCTCAAAATAAAAAATACAAAGGGCTAGCAATGGAGCTCAGTGATAAAGCACCTCTGAGTTCAGCACCTCTGAGTTCAACCCCTAGTACCAAAAACAAAACAAATAAAAAAATTTAATGGTATAAAAGTTACCTTGTCTCCAGGATATCCTGGTTCTCCTGGTTCCCCTGCAATGCCTTGTTCACCCTAGAGTACAATTCATACAAAAATCATAAAAATTATAAATATGGCAATATTATAAAAAAGTACTAATTATAGAAGAATAATTTCTCTGTTTTTCCTTCTTCTAAGAAAAATTAATATAACTGATAGTATAGATGCTATAGATAAAATTTTTGAGATATTTCATGAAGTGAAATTCATCTTTCAATATTTCTCTAAATACGTAACCTCTTCTAGAAACATAAGTTCTGTTGACTTGGTAAAAAAAGACATGTGTAGAAATATCACTATGGTAATGTTAATATTTAAATCACCTTATCACCTTTGATTCCAGGTAGCCCCTTATTTCCTGAAAGACCCTAAAAAAGAAAAAGAAAAAGGTGATATCTTTTGATATCATGGAGAGATTAAAGGGAAATATCCATTATTCATAGAGAACCATACCATTGGGCCAGGAATTCCAGAAGGTCCAATCGGTCCCACAGGGCCAACATTGCCCTGAAAATCAGTTTTAAAAAAAAGGAATCAGTAAGCATTCATTAGGATTAGAAAGAATATGGGAAAATTAATTAATAAACTAATGAACCCAGAGCAGTTCATCTCACTAAGCTCCCACAGTGCCCTGTTCTTCAACTATCTCTTAAACCTGGTACATTTTAAATATTACCAATCTTTTATACTTTCATGCAAACCATGCTATTTTTTTAATTCTTCTCATACTTATCTGGCCTATAAGGATCTTTTTCTCCTTTGAACACCCACTTATTGTTCATGACGTTCATTTTGTAATATTTCTCCAAATAGGAAACATCTAGGTAGAAATATTTTAGTGTCATGGGACACTGGGAAGGAAGTAGTCAATAAATACTTCACTTATTTATCTTAGAATTTTAATTTGCTCATTTCAGCAAACATTCACTGAGCTGTTACTATGTGCCAGGCATTACAATGATTTGATCTGTGATATGAAAATTGCAGAATGAGAAAATTTATAATGCTTTTAAGGATAAATCAAGCAATAGACACAAAGTTGTGTTTTATGGATTTACAGCATTAATTCATCACTTAATACTTATTGAGCATAATACATGCAAAACATTATAGTTTTAAAGAAACAATAAAAGGTAGAGTGTCTGTCATCAAGGTTCTCAACTTAATGTTTCAATTCCTTAAAAACAGAAGTACTACTATTGTCTCCGAAAGCTAAAAATATAGAACAACTCCCTCAACATATTCTCTTAGAAAACAAAGGACAAATAGCAACAAAGGAGTATCTGAAGGAAAAATTTGAAAAAAATATGGGCAAAAAAATCCCTTGATGGTTTGGAGATCAGGTATAGTTTGTGTCACTGAGCCTCTTTTTCCCTCTTTCTCTCATCTGTCCTGGGTCCCATATCATTCTTTGCCCTGAAAGATAAAACAGTTATAAATCTTTCCTCTATGGTTTCCAAATGTTAAAAAAAACTTTTGAAGTTTTATTTGTAGTCAGGCATGATGGTATGTGCCTGTAGTCTTAGGTACTCTGGAGGCTGAGACAAGAGGACTGCTTGTACCTGAGTTTAAGGCCCGCCTGGGAAATATACTGAATCCCTAACTTATAAAAAAACAAAACATAACAAAACAAAACAAAAAAACAAATAGTTGTATTTGTGAAATGCTTATAGTGTTGCCCTTTTAGTTAGAATTCATGTTTCTCAGGCTAGCATCCCAGGTCCTCTCTATCAGGCTTCTGCCAACTTTCTAGTCTCCCCACTTTGCATTTGTCCCTGCTTCTCCTTGTACATCTCCCTCTCCCAGTTTCTACTTTCTTGCTATAATGGACTGTTTTCTATTCTTGGAACATGCTTCCCATATCATATGCATTGAGCCTTTTAAAATTTCAGAACTGGAAGGCCCTGGTGGCATCCTACTTAGAATACTGTACTGTACATTTCTCCCCCTTTCTCCCCTGAATTTGTGCATTCTGTGAGAAAGTTTCATCCATTTTTTTATTTCCCAGACTCAACATAATAACTGGTACATAGGAGTTTTGAAAGAAAATGTGGAATGAATACTGAATAAGTTAGTTAACTTATAATTTCTAGAGTTCTATCTCCTGACATAACAGAACATTTATAATACTCTGCATTTATATAACATAAATTTCAGAATGGAAAATATGACATTTTTACTTTGGATGAGTCTTAAAGTCTGAGAAATGTAACTAAGACAAATTACTTCCAACACGTTTAAACCTGAAATGTATGGGACAGTTAGAGGCAAAGGATAATTCTTTCCAACTTAATAAATATGCAATATGAATACATCATTGCTTGTAATTCCAAATTCTTTCAATAGGAAACAGTTATTCACAGTTCATAGCTTTAAAACTTATGATAGTTTCAAAACACCTAATAAATATCTCTGTTTAGTAATTATACAGAAATAATCCATGTAAGTTTGGAAAGCAATATCTTACAAAACAAGGAAAAAAGTCTTTACAGTGTATTATTGGTTTTTTAAAGACAATATAATATTTTAAATTTTATTTCAGTAAATATGTTACTGTGCTTAAGCTGGCATTTTCAACTGAATGTACTTTATATGTATAATATTCTATTTTACTTTTTAGTGACTCTAAGAGAAAAATTATAAAATACTAAATACTGGGAGATATAAAAAATATGTCATAAAACATTAGTAAAATACAAAGTATATAAAAATTGAATGGTAAAGTTTAGAATTTCCAAGAAACACCAAGCATGTTGTGGCATATTACAAGTTATGTGGAAAATACTTGTTCCAAAGATTTGTGGCCTTCAGATAGTAATCCATTAAAGCTGAAGAGCAGTTTTCAACTCATAATGGTAACCTAAAGGTTCCTCAGCATTCCCTATCACACTCGTCTTCCATGGGAAAATGGAACAGATAGAAGAAATACTTTTAAGCATTGGAGCAGCCACTGGGCAATTAATAAAAGTTCATATGAGTGTACTGAGGAAAGAACTGGGAGTTCCACACTGGGCTTTTCAACTGTACCTACCATACTAACAGGCAATAATCATTGTTACTACTGTAAATTGATGAAGCAAATGACAGTAACTACCAAGTGCATGGAAAAAAAATAATGTAGATAAAGTAGTAGCACCTATTAGGTCTGCTAAAAGGAATGCCTGAGAGGTAAGGTGGAGGCTGTAACACTGGACAAATGTTCTATGCAATATAAAGGTTCTTCATAATTATTCCCAATTACTTTCAAAACCTCACCTTCTATTTTGCTCCTGACTACCCTGCTTTCTAGGCTATAATCCCACTGCTCCTCTTTCCATTTCCCAAACATTCCTATTTCCCCCATCTTCTGTATGTTTGAACATAGCATTCTTCTGCCTAAACAACACTTTTCCCTTTCCCATTTACTCACTTATACACAATATTTAAGATACAGTTAAAAAAGGCTTCTACAAAGACAAAACAGATTACTATCTTCTCAGTAGTTTTGCATTTAGTCAACTGTAGCAATAATCAGAATGTATGAAACTGATGGTTTTTCTTTCTGTGTTATTACATTGTAATTTTGACCCCTTGCCAAAAAAAAAGTAAAGTAAAAAGAATCTTAACTTGTTCATACTTTCAGGCCTAGTTTAGAATTTGATAAATCAGCAGGTACTTATATAATTTTGATTTAAAAAATTAATGAATATGAAATGAAAGTAATATTATTTACCTTATTTACATTAAAACTCTTTGAGGAGCAAATGACTATGTAAGTGAAATGACTTTGAAAAGTATAAAGTTCTGTCTTTACCAATGTAGATGAGATGAGAATTACAAATATGATTGCTAGTATCTTTGGCTATTCCGTTTTCTATAGAATCTCTTTCCATCTACTGAAGGGTGAGTGGAGAAGGAGAAAGGATAGAAAAGCCAGTTATTTTTTCTGGGCACATGTGCCAGGAACTGTACTACAACTTGGAGCTGAAAGATGAGTAGGAGTCTTTTTTTTTTTTTAAGGAATTTATATAAGATGAATGGATATGTTAATCTGTTTCGATGAGGTTACTATTTTAGTCTATATATATAATGTTGTAAATCTCAAATATACACAATGAAATGTGTATAAAACCAAATATATAGCAATAAGAAGGAGTTAAGCAGAAAACTAGAGGTACAATATTTCAGGTAGACATTCGATATGCAAAGGTTTTGTAATAGAGACACTACTGAAAAGTGAACAAACTTTTCTTGTGCACAAAGAATATGTCCTCAAGATGCAGATAAGAACCAACCAAAGCTGGGCCACATTAATTTTGGTCTTAACCCTAAGAGTAATTACAGAAGTTTTTAGATAATCAACTTAATATTAATATATTAATTAAGAATTATTAACTGCATATTTTAGTCTAACTCCTTTCACCTACCCATTGATAAGGTCTGACTGCTGCTTACAGGCTTTTTTCTATCCTGAGGACACTAAAAAGCAAACTGATCCATTCCACCTTTACTTAGACTTTAAAAAATTTCATGAGTTAGACAATATACACTTTATGTCCTGACTAAGATCTTTAATCTAACAGATATAAATACATGAACACAATTGGAATGGAAAACAATTATTATTTTAGCATATCATAAAGGAAGAATAAATTTTAAGGAAGTGGTAAAGCACACAAAATTTTGGACTATGGACTTTGATTATCTGGCTTACATCTGGGTTAAATACTTATAAACTAACTGGTCCTGGGTTGTTTGGGGAATTATATGACAACAATGTATGTGAGATGCTATTGCTAATTTTATAATTATTACTACTATTAATATTACTAACATGCAAGAGAAAGGTTTAAGATGTCTTAGACTCACTTAGCCTTCTTGAGTCTAAATCCTATATGCATGTTATCCCAAGATAGCACATTAAAACTTGTTAGGCTGACTTTAATTTTACCCCAGTACCAATAACTGAAGTCTTGACTTATTTATTTGATCAAGCTATTACCTTGTGCTTTGGGGCAATTCAAGGCTGGAGAAAAAATACTAAATAAGTCCGAAGACCTATGTCCAAATTTGGTCTAAAAATATTATGGGTGTAATTTATGGTATAAAATTCTGGAGATTTAATTACCTACTTCATAAGTTAAAGCAAGCTTTAAATTTTTAAGGAAAATTTTACCTCTGCTACTGATCACATCCCACTTTTGTATAACTATAGATACAGATATAGTTTGCTTTAAGAAAATGTAGCATATATACATAATGAGTATTTCTCAGCCATAAAGAAGAATGATTTTTATGACATTTGCTAGTAAATGGATGTATCTGAAAGCTATCATGCTAAGTGAAATAAGCCAATCCCCCAAAGAACCCAAAGGTCAAATGTTTTTCTGATTTGTGGAAGCTAACTCACAATAATGGCAGGGTGGCGATAGAAGTTCAGTGGATTAGACAAAGGGGAATGAAGGAAAGGGAGGAAGGATAGAAAAAGATAAGACAGTGGAATGAATCTGACATAACAATCCTATGTATATATATTAGTATACCACAGTGTATATCCACAAGAAATTAATTAAGAAAAAAACATTGGGTAAATGGCAGATAGATCAGTAGAGGGAAGAGATCAGAGGGTTGGGGAAGGAAAGGGGAAGGAGAGGTACTGGGGACTGAATTAGAATAAGATATATGCTGTGCTTCTATAATTATATCAAAATGAATCCTACTGTCATATATAACTAAAAAGAACCAGTAAGATTTATAAACACAAAACCCACTATTATGAATAATGTACTAATGAAAACTTTTTTTTTAAGAGTCGCTTCTCATTAGGCTACTTACATTTAATAAACACGTATCAATCCTGCCATTAGCTCAGCTGAATGCTAAAACTTAGGCTATAAATTTATATAAAATATCTGAATTTTATACTCCTATCACGAATAATAAGCTTGCTGAGAGAAATATATTTATTTATGAAGCTGTATTGTAAGTAGCAGTCTGCTCACTCCAATGAATAATCTAAAATTTATTTGAAAGCTACATATCTGGACTACATTGTTTTGGCCTCCACAGAATTATTCCTGCTAAACTGTGCCTTGAGAAAAACACTGTATAAAAACTGGCTAAGTGGACAAATAGTTTCTTGTATTTTTTAGCATGTCAATTAGGTATTAAACTGTTTAATGGCATTGGTGAAGTCTAGCTTCTACCTTTGTTCAAGGAGACTTTCCTAACCATTTGTTCAATTTTATACCACAAAATAAAGTCTATAGTTATCATGTGTTTTTGTTCAAGTCAATCTCCAAATTGGATGGTGTGGAAGATTATCTCAAAGGAAAAAAGTGGCTATTCCATGTCTTATATTTTTTAAGAGACTGAGTCCTGACTAAGATCTTTAATCTAACAGGCATAAATACATGAACACAATTGTAATGGAAAAACCAGTATTATTTTAGCATATCATAAAATATGATGAATGTTTTCATTTATACTACTGCTATAATTTTCTTATCTGGTTGAAAAATACATTGAATAAGGCTGATATCAACAATGACAGTAAAACTTATTTTCCTACGTTTTTAAAATACATCTAATAAATATAAATTATTCAATAAAATGTTTCATGACAATGATAGTATTTAGTGATGATACTCACTCTAAGCCCAGGAAACCCTGGAGGACCGATCCCACCTACAAGCCCCTATTGTAAAAGAAATATATAAAATTAATTAAATTAGATTGGGTAGAGAGAAGTGATGGGAGGGGAGGGGAAGGGAAGGAGGGATAGAAAGGGCAGCAGAATAAAATAGACACTACTATTGTTGTATATATATACGTGTCTGTATAACAATGTGATTCTGCAACCTGTACACTCAGAAAAATGAGAAATTATACCTCATTTGATTCAAATGTATGATATGTCAAGATCATTGTATTGTCATGTGCAACTAATAAAAAATAAAATTAATTAAATATGATTACAAACAACTAAAGGTATTTTCTGATGATGAAGGGAACAATTTCTAAAAAAGAATATATAAAATTTATTTTCTACTATCATTAACTTCTGAAATTCCTTTATTCATGCTTCTTCCTGAGGAGTGCAAATTTGCAGAGCCAATTTATTGTTCTTCAGAAGTATCGATGGCTGCATGATTTTGGATGCTAGCACTACTACCAAGCATAGGATACAGAATTATTATTATTCCTTTTATGTACTTAATAAAAGAAGTGAATGCTTCCAGCAAGCAGTACTATAGACAAAACTAGCTTACATATTGTATGAGAAGGCATATGGTCAGCATATAAGATTACGAAGAGATGGTTTAAAACAGTCACTTCTTTTGAAAAATCTTTTTTTAACTTTCTAACTTCATTTTTATTATTTATAAAGCAGAAATGATATTTGTCTTCATTGTTTGAAAGAACACAATATGTCAGTGTCATATTATTTTTGTGGCCCAAGGTATAAGAATAACCACACCCCTTGCATTTCAAATTATTTTGAAACAAAGACATAATATACAGAGAATTATGAAACAGTAAACTAAAAATATGCAATTTACTCATACAAATATTCAAAAATGCTCCTCAAGAAGCATTATATGTTTAAAATAAAGAGCAGATATCAAAAAGAAAGTTTTAAATATTATGAATCCAGCCCTACTAGACTTAATGTATATATAGTTGACAAAAATTAAATAAGATTGTTTCATACTAGGTATGCAAACACACAAATGATATTTTTTAAAAACCTAAGTAATACTTACTTTATTAAGTAAGCTACCCAGAATCATGTGTTTAAAAAAAAGATGGCAAATATTCCACTTAAAATATCATCCAAGTTTTTTAACAACTTATTTGTAAATCAGTTCTATTCTTCTCTTATCTTTAATGATTTGTAACAAATGAAGCCTCATCTAAGTTCACTGAATTAGCTACATAATTATAATTTGGAAATAGATTTTAAAAGAAATTACTTTCAAACTGTTGATGAAAGCGTTTACTTAAATTTAACTATAGGAACTATTCCTAATTCATGCTATCAGGATTTTGCAGGTGATTCTTTCACTCTAAAATCTCATGAAAAGAATTTGGCATAGATGGGAGGACAGCTATCAGATGCTCTTTGAAGGCAAAAAATAAAGCTATTTCACCCAGTGTAAAAAACAACAATCCATCATTATTACTTAATACTATAATTTAACTAGTTTAGAATGGTAACTCTTTCCCAATCTGAGCATTGACATATAAAAAATTCTAAAGTAGATTTCTATAAAATACTAAGAAGTAAGGTGGATAAGTGGCAGGTCTGAGTGCACATGTTTTACATGACCTTGTTAGTACCTTCATATAAAAAAGTCAGTGTTGTGATCATATATTTTTAATATTTAATTTTAGCAGTGGCACTCATCATGGACAAAATAATTAATTTTAATGACTGACATAAAAAAGTGTATAAGAATATTTTTCGTTTAATTCTCATGTTGAAAACTCTCAATTTAGTGTATGCAGAGTGATATGAAAATTTATTGATACTGTTTATTCAGAAATATAATACTGAAGATGGCAAGTGCAGATGGAGTATGAATGATGTTGAAATGTAAGCCTGGACCATCACAATGTACTCACAGGACTGCCATCAAGACCAGCAGGGCCCCTGTCTCCAAAGTCACCTGGAAAACCCTGGCACAAGGAAAGAGAAAGAATGCTATTAAAGCCAAGAAATATAAACTCATTTTCTTCTGTTAATTCAACAACATGTGTAATAAGTATTAGCTGTTCATCTTGACTTTGTCATTGAAACAATTTAGCTGAACTGAATAAAATCTACTTTAAAGTTTTATGTATTATGTATCTTTTCAGTTTACTATACATTAAACATTTTGTTTCCTTCTTAATTCTCTAATCTAGATAGACATAATTTTATCATCTTTTAATTCTTTTTACATGTTGATCATTATTTCAACTCAAAAATGATTTCTAATTCTAGATAATTCTTGATTTATTAAATGTTATACAGTTAATATCATAAAACACCATTACATTTGGCTATATATTAGAAAATTTTCTTTAAAAAACATCATTCCAATGTCTATATTGTTGAATATTTCATCGTTTGTTACATGTCTATTCAGTTGTTATTTCAATAGTAACTACACACACATTTTTCCAATCAGATGAAGTTCCATATTGTTTTAATCATAAATCTAAATGTTTGCAACCATATTTCTTCATTACCAAAAAAAAAATCTTTAGGATTTGTTGGAAATAGGAAATAGTAGTAACAATATACTTTGCTTTTGATCTTGGTATATAAAAGATAGATTCTATATTTTCTCTATTTGAAAAAATTTGTAACAATGAAATATTATATTTTATGTCATGTTCCCCTGTAGAATATCACAATCATTAATTCAAGTCAAATTATGCTTTCCTAGAAATATCTTAACATTGCCAAATGATATAATAGTCATTTTCCAGTATTAATATCAAATAGAGATAGGAAATCTCCAGAATTTTCACTTTTGCCTATTTGCCAGTTTCATCTTCCAATGGGCATGACAGAGTTGTATCATTGCTTCTGTGTTGTAATTAGTTCTCTTTTTTACATTTTGTTTTAATAAGTTATAAAGTTTTATGTTATAAAGAACATGAAATTTCATCTGATCTCAACTTGTGAATAATTTTCTTCCTCATTTCCACTGATGAGTTTAGTACACAGAATTTAAAGTGATCTCTAATGACTTATCCTTTTGTCTGATATGCTCTCCCTTTGAGTATGGACAGCACCTTGACTTGTTTCATCTAACAAAAAGAATATAAGGTGACCAATGACTTGTTTCATTTAACAAAAAGAATATAAGGTGATAGGATGTCACTGCTGGGTTTATATTAAACTATATAACACTCTATCTATCTTAGTTTCCTTGTCAAGCTTATGAAGAAAGCAGCTGTTTTGGGGAAGCCTATTGGCAAGACTTCTAGGAACCAATAGTCTATGGCACCTAAGGATGGCCTATTAATCAAGAGGAAGAAAAAAGCCAAGGCTCCCAGTTCTCCAACCTCAAGGAAATATCTTCTTCCGATGGTGTGAAGGAAGTCAAACCTTCAGATGATAATGCAGCTCAGATGAAACTTTGCTGTCTTATGATCTAAGTGGAAGACCTAGTTAGGTAGTACCTCAACTTGTGACCCATGAAAACTGTGAGCAGTTTTAAGCTGTTGAGTTTCTAGCATTTGTTAAATAGCATCAGAAATAGAAAACTGATAAAATTGTTAATTGTCTTCTTTAAGTAGAGAATTGTATAAAAGTCTTATTTGTAAATTTTATTGTAGGTAATGATCAATACATGTACTCACAGTTTCTAGCTTCTAAAAATTTTTAAAAATATTTTGTAATATTTATTTTTTAGTTGTAGTTGGACATAATACCTTTATTTTATTTATTTTTATGTGGTGCTGAGGATCGAACCCAGGGCCTCGCACCTGCTGAGCGGGGGCTCTACCGCTGAGCCACACTCCAGCCCAAGCTTCTAAAAATTTAATTAGGCTACCTCTTTGAAGATTTTCTACTCTATTTTCTATTGCAAGTCCTAATTAATTTATATCAAAATTAAATATATTTAAATGTTTATATTTACCTTTCACATTTTTTACTTATTAAATACTTACACTTTAAAACTATTATTCAAGCATTCTGTATCTATCTGGTTGCCAATGTAAAGAATTTTTATCATGTTTCATAAATTTTATGTTGATACTTATATAAATGCAAATTTTAAGAATATCAGTTGTTTAATGCAAAATATTTCTTAGTTCCCAAGTGTAACTACTACAAATATCACATATTGCCTCTGGAATCAAATACAAATAAAGAGAGAAGCAGGAAAATAGAAACTTTGAATTACTAGGAAATAATAATTTATCATGCAAAATTCTCCTATATTCAAACTGAGAGAAACATTAGATAACTGCTTTATCTTTCCTTTCACCTTAGTGTTTATACTACCTGACCAAATCCTCATCACTATCTCAAGCATTTTTCTTTTCAGTGTCAGCAAAAGTTCCAACTACAAATCTTCATGGCATCCAGACTTGAAGATACAGGCAAGAGATATGCAAAATTTCTTTAATAAGCATTATTAAATTGCAGTAGCCAACCTCAACAACAAACCCTGGTGATCTCTGCTTCCTGGTTTTCATGCTTTTGGGTAGTCCCCTCCCATTGTGAATTATGGCTACCTAACAGTGTATGACTTTTGAGGCATAGCCATAAAAAACACTAGAGGTTCCAACTTGTGCTTACAAACCATCAACTCTCCATTAACTCTGGGGGAAGACAATGCCACATTTTGAGGATACTCAAGCGGTCTGTGGAATAAGTCAGGCCTTCCACCAATAACTAGCATCAAGTTTCCAGCCAGTAAGTAAAACACTTTAAAAGTAGATGTTCTAGCCCCAATAAAGTCTTCAGATGACTGTAGCCTCAGCCAAAATCTTGACTGTAAAATCAAAAGGTAGAGTCACCCAAATGATCTACTAATTCTTGGCTCATAGAATCTAAGAAATAACATGTATATTTATCGCTGTTTTGTATCACTGTACTTGGAGTAACTTGTCATATAGTAATAGATAATTAATATATAGTAACAAGAAAGATGTCTAAAGTTATACAGCATGCTATTCCAATGTGAAGTGCTAGATACTGTGTGATACTCAAGTGCTTTTTTATACATTTTATACAAATTTTATACATTTATTGTTTGCAATATGTGGAGCCCTCTGAAGTGCACAGCCCAGAGCAAGTTTTTCTCTTGCGTGGGATTAACTATGGTACTGTTATCAAACACTGAATCCAAAAGAAGTATATTCACCTAGTATACCTGAATATATATGTGGTGTTAATATTTTAGGATATTCATAGATACTATATTTGGTAGAATATTTAAATATCTTTAAGCAAGAGAAAACTTCTTGTTCAGGGTTTGGAGAAAAAAAAGTATTTTCTTAGCTCTGCAAAGAAATTACAAAAAATAATGCATAAAAATAATTATAAAAATGTGAGGAACAAACTTACCATCAAAAGGTTATAATGATTACATTTACAGAATTTTAAAAAATAAAAGCAGGGCAAATTCTTCTAGATAACATATTTTTTCTTTCTGAGGTAAGGTTTAAAAATAACAAATTTAATCTAACACAGAGATAAAAGAAAAGCATCACTAAACAGTGATAATAAAAATATATTCAGAACAATATTTTATAAATAAAAGTATACTAAACAGACATTACTAATATTAATAGAAACACATCTTTTTCTAAGACTAAGCAATGAAAAGAGATCAGATAACTTGTCTACAGTTAGACATTATTTCTATACATTCTACACACAAAAACATACTACCAAGAAATACTGGTATTTTGCCAGGACCGTGGTGCACACCTGTAATCTCATTGGCTCGGGAGGCTGAGGCATGAAGAGCACAAGTCTAAAGCCAGCCTCATAATTTAGCAAAACCTTGAGCAATTTAGCGAGACTTTGTCTCAAAAAACAAAACAACAAAAAAACTGGTCTGGAGATGTGGCTTAGTAGTTAAGCACCTGTCGGTTCAATCTCTGGTACCAAAAAAAAAGAAAAAAAAGAAACATTGGTATTTTAAAATCCTTCAAAAATGAGACAAGATCACTGCAGAAAAGGGTGGAATGTGAAAGGCTCTGTGATGATCCAAGTCTGCATTCTTTTCCATACAGCTTGGACAATTTGATCCACACTTCAAAAGTCAAGCCTGCCCTCATGGCTGAGACTAAAACTAAACTTCAGTAGAAATTTGAGTGATTGTAGCCCAGGTTCAGCTAATCTGAACTCCACTCTCAGACTGAAGTTCCTGGCCTATTCTTGAAGACAGTTCATCACCTGGTACTCAGATCTAAGAACTGGAATCTGCCTTTTTCTTTCTTTCTTTTTCCCCTGTGATAGAATTTCCTTTTTAAAAATTTATATTTATTTATTTATTTATATATGACAGTGGAATCCATTACAATTCTTACTACACATATAGAGCACAATTTTTCATATATCTGGTTGTATATAAAGTATATTCACTGGGCTGGGGATGTGGCTCAAGCGGTAGCATGCTCGCCTGGCATGCATGGGGCGCTGGGTTTGATCCTCAGCACCACATAAAAACATAAAAAGATATTGTGTCCACCTAAAACTAAAAATAAATATTTAAAAAATAAAATAAAATAAAGTATATTCATACCAATTCATGTCTTCATACATATACTTTAGATAATAATGATTATCACATTCCACCATCATTAGTAACTCCATGCCCCCTCCCTTCCCCTACAACCCCTCTGCTCTATCTAGAGTTCATCTATTCTTCCCATGCTCCCTCTCCCTATCCCACTGAGTCAGCCTCCTTATATCAAAGGAAACATTTGGCATTTGGTTTTTGGGGACTGGCTAACTTCACTTAGCATTATTTTCTCTAAGTCCCTCCATTTACCTGCAAATGCCACGATTTTATTCTCTTTTATTGATGAGTAATATTCCATTGTATATATATGCCACATCTCCAAAAATGAGATTGCCATTTTCCCTCAAAGAGAATACAGCCCTAAACCCAAGGTAGGCCTAACTGCCATACTTCTGATTTTGAAAATCTATCAGGTTCTCTGAGTTTTCTTGTATGTTATATATACTGAAAATAATTACCCGATTAAATTTCCAACTGATTGTGTCGACATTTCTATGGAATCAAGCTCTAATTGGACTTATTCCAAATTATCACCTATATAGTTCATGGGGTGTTCCACCTCTTAGTGTTTATCCTAACCTTGTAGAGGGTTAACTCAACGTCCTGGATCTTCCATATATCTTGTCATACTACAGTTAGTCAGATATAGTTACTAGACTACTTCTAGTAAGATAGAATCCAAAAAGTATAGTCTTACTGAAAGAGGCAGAATCACTTAAAAATTAGTGACAATTTTCCATGATACTCTACTAGATAGTAGTATTCTCTTTATAATTTAATTAACTGCAAATTTTCCCTGAAACAAAGAAAGCACTGTCTCTAAATTCTCTATAAAATGTATGTATTTGAAACACTTCTGAGCAATAGGTATCTAAAATAATCTGGGGCTAAGTATAGACACTAATAAAGGATGTCAAACAGAAGGATCTTATATTCTGAAATTCTAACACTGGAGTAAGAAGCCAAAATACAGTTTACTTCAAATAGACTCTTCCAACAGAAAGATATATGAGAAAAGAGGAGAGGCTCCTTTTTATAGTTAGAAAAGTAAACACTGCTGAAGTCTGAGTGCCTTAAGGGTATTATTTTGTCCACTATTCTAAGGCTGTGATATTTTTGTCTTCATAGAAAGGAAACTCAGTATAGTTTTGCTCTCTGTCAAACTTAAAATGTAGTAAGATTTGATTACTTATAATTTATTCTGTTAGGTCTGAAAAATCTATATTTTTACAACAGTTTTCTAGGTGGTGTTGAGAGTAAATCCCATTTCCAATTTCATGTTTATCTTCAATCCTGTCAAACCAGTCTTGACATAAATTTTTCAGATCTTTGGAGACACAAAAATTTGCATGGCCAATGAAGTACAAGAAAGAGACTACTGATTAAATCAAGGAGAGTCCTGCAAATGATTTTTAATGCAACTACAGAATTTCCTGTCTGTGGCACTACAGAATGAAGTTCAGAATCTTTGCACTAAAGAGGAAGCTACTTGCAATTAGAAAAAGAATATGAAATTTGAAGTTATCGAATACATGCAAATACTCTCTCCCAACTTCCACATTTTTCTTAAACACTATTCTTTTCTATTATGAATTAATGATAGCTTGATGCTTTTAAAGAAGCTGGATCATATCAGATATGTTCCAAGAAGTTTTTAAAATAATGACAGTAAAGATATAAAATAGAACAGTGGCATTAGGATGTTTAAAGAGCTGTGACCAGTAAAGACTGTTTGCTACCTCGTTTTATTCAAGATCTCTGGAGAGTGAACTTTAGTTGAACTCAAATATCCAGATGGAAGAGGATGAGTTAATAGTAGCCTCTTGGGTTCTCCATTTTCAAAGGCTGGTTTATAGAAGGTCCCTACAGTCCTATAGTTGTCCTCTAATATTAATTTGTAATATGGGTTTTGATCCATATAAATGAGTGAAGAGGAGGGAACTAAGAATTACAACACTTCAATATTCAAAAGCACGCATACACACATGAATGGTCTAAAATGTAACTGTGATCACAAGAGGTCTTCAAGAATAACTGTAGAGATTACTAACTACATTAGTAAATATCCTGAAATCAAGAATAAGGAAAAAAAATATATTCCTCTATACAAGAAAGAAAAAAGAATCTCAGCCAATAACCTAAGGCCAAGGAAATAATTTCATTTATATATATATATATATATATATATATATATATATATATATATATATAAACATGCTTTGATTCTAAAATATACCAAATTCCTAACAAAAAGTTATTTTAATCCAAATTAATGGTACTGGTTAAAAAAAAAACACAAAGAAACATGTTACAAATAGCAACTATATCTGTAAACAGTGAATAAATACAATACTTTATTTTGGGAAAAAAGAGTTTTCTTGGAAGTAAAATTTAAATAGAAATAAATTTTAAGACAAATGTTAAATTTGAAAAGCCAACATGATTCTAAATAATAAATAATTACCTCTTTTTTTAAAAAAATAATTATCTGTTGAATGGCCAAAACAATATGTTATTTTGGAATGTGTCTATTTCAATATGTATTTATACTGTCTAGGAGAGGACACTTCTTATTTGTAAGAAAAAAATAGACATCACTAAGTTCACAGTGACTTAATTCCATGCTTAGTGTTTATTCAGGGAAGTAAGTGATCATTTGGCCAGAAGTATAAGCATGATTTACAGTAACATCTTCCCAAATCTAAGCTTAGAAATGTTCCTAAATCACTGGAAAATACTGGAAAGAATTTTACTTCTCTATGTTACTGTGCTATTTTCATATATGAGATGATGCTAATTAATATTTTTTATAAACTATTAATACCAAACATGGAACTTAGTACATAGCTGAAAACCGAATTCTGTAGTCCAAAGGACCTTGTCCTGATTAATATTTAGAAAGACCTGAACTTAGATTTTATAGTTCTCATTCCTATTACTGTCAGTATATTGACTGTAAAGAGTGCCATTATCATATTTAATACATAAAATGAAATGCATTTATCAATTCCTAGCCTTACTTTCACTGACTTTAAAAATTTAGGTGTAAAATTTTACAGAAAGCTATGAGTTATTACTGTTTTTAAAATTTTATATTACAATAATTATTTATAACCAAATCATGTTCAACTCCATGTGCAATAAGACTGAACACTACCATCTACCTAAAATATGAAGGAATAAGCTCTCTTTAAAATCTATAAATAAGTTCAGGGTATACCTTTAGGGGGATAGGACTTGACATGCAAGGACACGAGTTCAATATTTAACACCATAAAATAATAAGAGCAATAATAATAAAAGTTACAAACAAAAAACAATATGTTATTTTGGACTGGGAAATGTCCATCAATAAGTTTTAAGTTATAGTTAGAAGAAAGAGGATCTGGTGTGTTATTATACAGTAATGCACAGGTGTCTGCCATCTTCTTTATGGTGATTTTAGTTCCATTTCTATATTTAAATATTTACTTCACATACAACATCAAATAGCACATATAATTTAATTAATTACCAAGAAAAAATGCATATTCATATTTCACAAATCTAGTATTCTCCACTTCAAATATTATCAAATGATGTTTTCCTTTTATGCTTAAAATACTAGTGACTATGTTTCTCATGGTGTTTTAGTAATCTAAATTTAAATAGAACATATAATATTTAACTATCCAATGATAAATGGCTAATATGTTTGCCCTTAATGAAAAAATTGAAGACAATTTTGTTGATAATAAGAGAAAATTTAAGGGGGAGACAAGAGGAGTGGTGCATGTTCTTAATCCCTGCAACTTGAAATCCCAGCAACTGAGGCAGGCACTCTGCAAATTTGGGGCCAGCCTGGGCAAGTTATTGAAACCATGTCTCAAAAAATATAAAGGGAATTGTCCATGGAGAACTGAGGCAGGGGCCACATTGAGCTGAACACACTGCCACAGCTGGCAGATACAGGAACCGAGAACTTGATTTGGGGGAAAACGGGGCTAGCTCAAATACACAGCACAGGCAGGCAGGTACCAGCCACGTGAAATAATTGGAGCCTAGAAAAATTTGGGGAAAATCAGGTATGAGAGTATTTTGCTCCAGGGAATACAAGTCAGGGAGGTTGGGTATATCTGTGCTCAGAAGAGGCTGGAAAGGAAGCAGGTTGAGAATATGAATGAACAGGTACATCCACGCTGGGAGAACCTGAGACACAGTAAAGAACACAGAACCACCTGCAGTGAGCCGAAAAGCCAGGCACAGTGGTGCACACCTGTAATTCCTGTGACTTGGGAGGCTGAGGCAGAAGGATCATGAGTTCAAAGCCAGCCTCAACAACTTAGCAAGGAACTACACAAATTAGTGAGATCCTTTCTTTAAATAAAATGGAAAAAATGGCTGGGGATTTGCTCTAGGTTCAATCTCCAGTACCAAAAAAACAAACAAACAAACAAACAAACAAAAAAACAAAAACAAAAAAAACAACCCTGAATTGGCAGGTTTGAGGTGTGATTGTACTTGGGAATGGACCCCAAGAGGCTGAGAAGATACCTGTGAGCAATGGAAGTGGCAAGCGGGAGGGAACTCCCTTGTCCTAGGAGTGGATCCTTGAGGAGGATCCTGGGGTATGGTCTCCCAGCACAGTTTGGCATCTGATGGGCTCTAAGGATGCATTGATTTAAATTCTTCAGAGAATTAGCTTCTCAATAAAGCACTTGGGGCCTCAGTAAGCTCCACCCTGAGAGTGCCTCCTTCACTAACACTTCACAAAACCCAGCTGCAGCTTCACCCTGGAGAGGAGCTGAGAGCATTTCTCATCTGAAACTTCATCTTACTACCCCGAAGGGAAGCAAAGGTTTTTGAAGTCCAACAGGCATCTTGGTAAGCAACACAATAAAAAGAAAGGAGTTGACAATCCGTGTTCCCTAATCTTGCACCAGTACATACCTCAAGAAGAAAGAGAAATGGAAAGAAAACCAGTTGGGCAAAGACAGTGAACATATATTCTCATTGACTTTTGTGTTCACCACAACAAAAATGACTCCTTAGTTTTTCATCAAGATTCTTTTATTTTTCCTAGCATGCTGAATGAGTCATTGACATATATATATATATATATATATATATATATATATATATATATATATATATTTCTATTTTCTTATTTCTAGCATTTTCTGAAGGTAGTTATTTTTCTTTGCTCTGTCTGTTGAGAGAGTTTTTGATTATTTCGATTTTTTTGTATTGTCTTCTGTACTATTCTGTTCCCCTTGTTTCTCTTTCTCCCTTTTTTCTTGCTAACAGCCAGATTCTATTGTTCTTTCACTCTTATTTTAATTTTTTACTTCTATTTTTTCTCCTTGCTCCTCTATCATATCCTACTCACTTTTGCACTTCCCACATTCTCCTATTGAAACTGTGAACCCTTTCCAGCTCTTTCTCTTCATCTTTCCTCTTAATTAACTCTACTCTTGAAATCTTTCATCATTAATTGATTTATATAATGCCAGAGAACACCACTAATGCTATAATAATAATTAATACCGTGGAAATCAAATATAATTTAAATAAAATGTTTGATTTTATGCCAGACACAATACATGATCACTTACTGTTATTACTGACAGAAATTGCTGATTCCACCAATTCTATTTATTGTGTCAATTAACATTACATATGTCATAATAGGAATCAAGTACTTAGTTTATTGATATATATTATTTACATAGATCATCACTATTATTTGGCTTCCTCTAATTTATGAAGTACTAGAGACCAACAGGTCACTACAGGTTTGTAGGGTAAAAGCTCTGCTCCTTCAGATCCATTCAGATAGATGGGTAGACACACAAACAATATAGAAAAGCATCCCTAACCATCCCAGTGTGCCTCAAGAACAGACTCCACTGACATCACAATGGAGGAAATGTTAGAGAATGAGTTTAGAAAGTTCATAGGTAAGCCTATCCATGAGGTAAAATATGATATAAGTATAAAATCAAAGATAAAATACAAGAAATGAAAGATTACTTCAATATAGAGACAGAGATCCTGAAGATGAATCAATCAGAAATCCTCAAGATGAAGAAATCAATAATCCAAATTAAAAATTCAATAGAAAATATCACCAATAGACTATATTACTTGGAAGACAGAGTTTTTGGCAATGAAGACAAAGCATATAGTCTTGAAAATAAAGTTGATCATGAAGAAAAGATGTAAAGAGACCATGAACAGAATTTTCAAGAAATATAGGATAACCTGAAATGCCAAATTTAAGTTTCATAGGGATAGATGAAGGTTCTGAAGTAAAAAATAAAGGAATGTAAAATCTTTTCAATGAAATAATACCAGAAAATTTCCCAAACTTTAAGAATGAAATTGAAAATCAAATACTGGAGGCATGCAGGGCTCCCATTATATAAAATTACAACAGACCCACACCAACATGTATTATTATGAAAATACCTAATATAGAGAAGGAGGGCAGAATTTTAAAAGCGCCTAGAGAAAAATGACAGGTCACATTCAGAGGTTAACCCCTGAATTTCAGCTGATTTCTCAAACCAGACCCTAAAAACTAAGAGGTCTTGGAATAATATAAACCAGCTCTGGAAAAAAAATGGATGCCAACCAAGAATGTTATATCCAAAAAAATTAAGCTTCAGAATTAAAGATAAAACAAAAACCTTCCATGTTAATAAGAGTTAGAAGAATTCACAACTAAAAAGTTCGTACTACAAAATAAACTCAACTAGCTGCACAAAACTCAACTCAATGTGAATCAAAACTTAGGCCCAGAACAGAGACCCCTGTACCTAACAGAAGAAAAAGTAGGCTCAAATCTTTACCATGTCAACTTAGGAACTGAATTCCTTAACAAGAATCCTAAAGTGCAAGAAGTAAAACCAAGAATCAATATATGGGATGGAGTCAAACTAAAAAGCTTCCACTCAGCAAAGGAAACAATCAAGAACACACAAAAAATTGGAGAAAATCTTTATCACATGCACCTCAAACACAGCACTAATCTCCAGGATATATAAAGGACTCAAAAACCTTAACACTGAAAAAACAAATAACCTAATCAATAAATGGGCCAAGGACCTGAACAGACTTCACATACAATCGATGAAAAAAAATATAAAAAAATGTTCAACATCTCTAGCAATTAGAGAAACGCAAATCAAAACTACTCTAAGATTTCCTCTCAGTCCAGTCAGAATGGCAATTATCAATACAAGTAAAATAAATGTTGGTGAGGATGTGGGAAAAAGGTCCACTCATACATTCCTGGTGGGACTGAAAATTGATGCAACCATTATGGAAAGCAGTATAGAAATTCCTTAGAAAACTTGGAATAAAACCACCATTTGACCCAGCTATTCCATTCCTCAGTTTATACCTACAGGATGCTAATAATTGCCTACTATAGTAACATGGCCACGTGAATGTTTATAGCAGCTCAATTCATAATAACCAAACTATGGAACCAACCTAGATGCTATTCAATAGATGAATGGATAAAGAAATTGTAGTATATATAAACAATGGAATATTACTCATCCTTAAAGAAGAATGAAATGATGGTATTTGCCAGCAAATAGTTGGAGCTGGATAATATCTTTCTAGGCAAAATGAGTCAATCCCCAAAACCAAAGGCCTAATGTTTTCTCTGATATACAGATGAAGAACAGAGGTACTTTGAATTAGGCAGAGGGGAGTGAAGGGAGGGGAGGGGGTATGTAGGTAGGAAGGATGGTAGAATTAATCGGACATTATTACCCTATGTACATACATGATTACATGATCAGTGTGATTCTACATCATGTACAACTAGAAGAATGAGAAGTTATACTCCATTTATATATGATGTGTCAAAATGCATTCTACTGTCATGTATAACTAGTTAGAATTAAAAAATTTAAAAAAATATTTCATGAAGAAGAAATGGAAATTAAAAATGAAAAACACAAGAAGGAGAAAGTACACTGAAAAAAATAGTCAACTAAAGGGAAATCTAATTAAACTTAAAAACAAGAAATAAATCAAAATGATAGGAAATAAATATCATCTTATAATAATAACAATGAATGTTAATGGACTCAATTCATCAATAAAAAAACAAAGGCTGGCAGAATGGATTAAAAAACAAGACCCAACCATACACTGTCTCCAAGTGACTTATCTCATAAGCAAAGAAATCCACAGACTGAAAGTGAAAGGACAGGAAAAAACATATCACTCATGGATCTTGTAACAAGCAGGAGTTTCTAATCTCATATCAGATAAAAGTTGACTTCAAGCCAAAATTAATCGGAAGAGACATAGAAGGCCACTTCATACTGCTTAAGGGAACCATACAACAACAGGAAATAATAATCCTGAATGTTAATGAAGTATCCAAACAATAAAGCATCTACATACATCAAACAAATCTTTCTCAATATCAAGAATCAAACAGACCACACCTCTCTCATCAATGGGCAGATCTTCCAAATAAAAACTTAATATGGGAGCTGCAGAACTAAAAAAAATACAATTAATAATTTAGACTTAACAGACATATATAGAGTATTTCATCCATCAATACATTTTTTTCTCAGCAGCACATAGAATATTTTCTAAAATAGACCAGATAGTAGGACACAAGCAACTCTTAGCAAATACATACACACACACACATACACACACACACACATAATACCATGCATTCTATCAGATCATAATGGAATGAAATTAGAAATCAATAATAAGATAAAAATAGGTATTACACTAATACCTGGAGACTAAATGATTCACTACAGAATGATGAATGGAGAGCAGAAGTTATCAGGAGTAAAATAAAAAAAAATATTTAGAAGCAAATGAGAAGAGATGTATACAAGATATCAAAATTTCTGGGACACTATGAAGGTGGTTCTAAGAGGAAAGTTAATAGCATTGAGCTCATTGATTAAAAGAATAGAAAGATACCAAATAAATAATCTAACATTACACTTCAAGGCCTAGAAAAAGAAGAACAACCAACATCCAATCAGTAGAAGACAGGAAATAATTAATATCAGAGGCAAAATCAATGAAATTGAAGTTGAAAAAAAATTTAAATCAACAAAACAAAAAGTTTGTCCTTTTAAATAATTAACAAAATTGATAAACCTTTAGCCAAGCTAACTAAAATAAAGAAAGAAAAAACTCGAATTGTTAAAATTTGTGATGAAAAAAGAAATATCACCACAGAGACTACTGAAATACAGAGGATAATCAGAACTGTTTTGAAAAATTATATTCCAATATGCTTGAAAGTACTACTAAATCCTAGAAAGTTACAACCCACCCAAATTGAAACAGAAGGGCATAGAAAATTTAAACAAAAATTTCACATAAGGAAAATCAGCTATCAAAAACTTATCAACAAAGAAAAGCCCAGGACTAGAAGGATTCTCAGAATAGTTCTACTAGACCTTTAAAGAACTAACACCAATCCTCCTCAAAGTATTCCATGAAATAAAAAGGAGGGAACCCTTCCAAACATATTCTATGAAGCTTGTATCACCCTGACCAAAATCAGACAAAGACACATCAAAGAAAGAAAAATTCAGATCAATATCCTTGATGAAGATTCAAAACGTCTTCATAAAATACTGGCAAATTACATACAAAAAACATTAAGAACAGTGCACCATGATCAACTGTGTTTCATCCGAGGAATGTGAAATTGGTTCAATATAAGAAAACCAATAAACATAATTCATCACATAAACAGACAAGAATTGCATGATTATCTCAATAGATGCAAAAAAGCATTTCACAAAATATAGCAACCATTCATGTTTTAAACACTAGAAAACACAGAGATTGAAGGAACTTACCTCAACCTAGTAAAAAACTATATACAACAAACCCAAGGACAACATCATTCTAAACGGAAAAAGACTGAAAGCGTTCCTTCTAAAAACAGAAACAAGATAGGGATGGCCTCTTTCACTGCTTCTATTCAATACTGTCTTTGAAATTCTAGTCAGAGTAATTAGGCAAAAGAATGAAATTAAAGGACTATGAATAGGAAAAGAAGAGTTCAAACTATTTCTGTTTGCTGAGAACATGATTCTATATTTAGAAGATTGAAAAACTCCACCAGAAAACTTCTAGAACATGAAATGACTTCAGCAAAGTAGTAGGATACAAAATTAATACAAATAAATCAATTGTGCTCCTATACACCAATCAGCTGAAAGAGAAATTAGGAAAAACATCCCATTCACAATAGCCTCAAAACAAAACAAAACAAAACAAACAAACAAAAACCTTGGGAATCAATTTAACAAAAGAGGTGAAGGACCTTACAATAAAAATTACAGAACACTAAATAAAGAAATTGAGGAAGACCTTAGAAGATAGAAAGACCCTTGTCCCATGTTCCTGGTTAGGAAGAATTAATATTGTCAAAAGGAAACAATTAAGAGCATGAAGAGACAGCCTACAGAATGGGAGAAAATCTTTGCCACCTGTACCTCAGATACAGCATTAATCTCTAGGATTTATAAAGAACTCAAACAACTTAATGCCAAAAAACCACAAATAACTCAAGCAATAAACAGATAAAGGAACTGAACAGGCATTTCACAGAAGAAAGACAAATGATTAACAAGCAAATATATGAAAAAAATGTTAAATGTCTCTAGCAATTAGATAAATTTGCAAACCAAAACTACAGTGAGATTTCATCTCACTCAGATAAGAATGGCAGTGATCAAGAATACAAGTAACAATAAATGTTGGCAAGGATGCAGGAAAAAGGTTCATTCATACATTTTGGGTAGGACTGGAAATTGGTGCAACTGCTATAGAAAACAGTATGCAGATTCCTCAAAAAATTGGAATAAAACCACCTTTTGACCCAGCTATCCCACTCCTTAATATATATCCAAAGGAGTTAAAATCGGCATACTACAGTGACACAGCTATACTGATGTTTATAGCAACACAATTCACAATAGCTAGCTATGGGATCAACCTAGATGCCCATCAACAGATGAATGGATAACAACAATGTTATATTTACATACACAATTGAGCATTATTCAGCCATAAAGAAGAATAACTTCATGACAGTTGCAAGTAAATGGATGGATCTGGAGGTGATCATACTAAGTGAAATAAGCCAGAGCCCAAAGCCAGATAGAATATTTTTGCTGATATGTGGATGCTAACCTTACAATAAGCGGGGAGAAGGGAAGAATAAATATTGTGTAGATTAGACAAAGGGCAATGAAGAGAAGGGAGGAAAATAGGAAAAGGAAAGACAGTAGAATGAATTTGAAATGATTTTCCTATGTACTTTCATGAGTACACCATAGTGAATCCTACCATTGTGTACATCTATAAGAATGAAAACCTAATTAGAATAGCATATATTCCATGCTTGTATAATTATATCAAAACGAATTCTACTGTTATGCATAACTAAAAAGAATCAATAAAATAAAATTAAAAGGTGTGGGAATGTAGCTCAGTGATAGAGCATCCCTGTATTCAATCTCAGTATCAAAAACATTTATAAGGGGGAATATTAATACATAGGATAGTATTCTGCAATAGTTTCTGAGATCATATTTACCATAATTAACTTGTGGCTATGTGGCTGTCTGTAACTGTATCTTACTCTTAAGTTCTCAAAATTTCCTTATAAATATGGCCAAATCACTTGTGATAAAAATAAGATAAAAGTACATATAGCACACATGTACATGTACATATAGCATACAGTACCAGATTCTCTATTATAAACATTAGTTAGGAAAAATGGGATACATGTGTTTTTCTAAGAATCTTAATTACAAATACATGTATCTTAATTCAAAAAAAATTTGCAAATTTTGCAACATAGGTTCTATTTTGCGGGTGCGATGCCAGGGATTGAACTCAGGGGCACTTGATCATTGAGCCACATCCCTAGCCCTATTTTGTATTTTCTTTAGAGACAGGGTCTCACTGAGCTGCTTAGTGCTTTGCTTTTGCTAAGGCTGGCTTTGAACTCACAATCCTCCTGACTCAGCCTCCGGAGCTGCTGGTATTACAGGCATGTGCTATGGTGCCAGGTACATAAGGTACTATTGAAGAAAGAGACCAGCAATCATTTCATTCACTATTTTCCCATCGCTTTCTGGAGCTCTCTTTTTGAATTCAATAGAGTCCTACTGGATAATTTTATAATTCCCTATGAAGTAAGAAACCTGAAGTTATCTATACATTTTCTTGGAAGATTTTATAATTCATTATGTAATAGGAAACTAGAGTTGCCTATACATTGCTGATCAAGTTAATATATACATAAGACCAAGTCATTAGTAAATGAAATTGGTGACTACGTAAGTAATATATAACTGGGGCTTTGCAAAAATATTTGATTTACTCAAATGTCTACAATTCCCTATTGCAGATTGGTTCATCTTAAGATTATATATACTTTAATTACAATAAGGAAGGTAGGATTTAAGTACTAGAAGTAATTTATAAATTATTATAAATTATTTTCTTAGTTTTTTAAAAAATAATGGCATGATTTGATAGGAAGAGGATGGAAAAACTTAGAAGACACAGAATGGATAGAAAAAGAATAAAAAAGGTAATATTGATCTAATGTCAATTTGAAAAGGCCCAGACCTTCTTATTTATATTAGGAATTTTATATGTAATATGAAGAGAGGTATTTCTGTTGAGGAAGATTTTATATATAATATAAATTTATATATCATAGATAGACTAAATTGTAAAGAACATACCAACATATTTGAGTATAATTTTTAAAAGATAGCATATAAAATATTTAGAATAGTGCTTGTGAATAAAAACAGTGGTGATGATGCTAATGATGACAATACTTTCATAATTGTTATAAAACCAACTTTTAAGTTGATTGCATAAGCAGGAAAACAAAATGTTTGACTTGTTTTGTATTCTTGATAGTTTGGTTAAGTTTATCTCTAACATTAAAATCCTCAAAGTGAAATTTTAAAATAGTTGTATCATATTTTGTCCAAATACCATAAAAATAATTTATGACTCTTCTAAATAGTATGAGCAGAGGACAGAGAGCAAAAATATCTAAGCAGTTAGGGGAAGGATTCTGGATTAACATTCAGAGGAGCTATGCTCAATTCTTGATTGAACATTTTTAACTATGTGACTCTGAGAAAATCTTTTAATATCTCTGAACCTCATTTTCCCACATACTCTATCTTTAAGGAATATTACAAAACTCCAAAGATAACATGTAAAATGATTTAAATATTATAGATTATTATAGATAGGTTATACATAGCTGCCATTTTTTTATACCTGTTTCTTACTATGACAAAATACCTGAGAAAAACATCTAAAAGGAAGAAAGATTTTATTTTGGCTCATGGTTTCAATCATGATCATCTTTCTCCATTGCTATGGGCCTGTGGTGAGGCAGAGCATTCTGGTAGAGAGGATATGGTGAAGCTGCTCACATCATGGCAGCTAGAAAGTGGAAAGAGAATGACAGAGAGAAAGAAAGAGGTCAGAAATAAGATATACCCTTCAAGGGCATGCCCTTTAACCTACTTCCTCTAATTGAGCCCCACCTCCTACAATTTCCACTACCACCCAATAATCTATTCAATTATGAACCCACAAATGAATTAACCTATTGATGAGATCATAGCCATTATGATCCAATCATTTCCAAAAGCCCCACTTCTGAACATGGCTGCATTTGGGGGACCAAGTCGTCAACATATGAAACTTTGGGAGACATTTCAAATCCAAATTATAACAGGGAATTATAAAATTATCTAATAGAATTCAAAAATAGAATCCAAGAAAACTGTGGAAAAATAGCAAATGAAATTATTACTAGGCCTTTTATTGGTACTTTTCTTTAAAGTTTTCAATGTGTCATTGCTTTAAAATATGCATTTGTAATAGATTTGGATCCTTAAAAGTTATATTTGAAAACACTTATATCCATTTTTTATAATCATTAAAATTTTATTCAGGTGTATACCAAAGTTCTAAAAATATGGTTATAAAAACTTGATTTTTATCCTCATAAACTACAGAAAACAATGCAGTCTTTGACAGCTTACCCTAGAAAATGCATTCAAGTGGCAATAAAAACTGCACAGTGGAAAGCAGGTGGATAATTATCTATACTAACTTAGCCAGGACAACCTGAGCCAGGACAACTAACTTAGCTAGGACAACTTGTCTGGACCACTTTTCTCATCTTTTAAATAGCACAGTACTTAATTATGTCAAAATTTTCTCCCATTTCTGAAAGTATTATATTACCTAGTAAATTCACCCTCCTTTAATTTTTTTTGAATCTGGAAATATAAAAAGCTGTTGCAACCCAGTATCTAAACTAACAGCTGAAACAGGCATTTTAGAAACCTCTAGAACATGAGGTTAAGTTTCTAAGACATCTCTTTGTGTAGGAATAGGTTGAATAGTGCTACCACTGGTGTTCCAAGCTGTTCACACATTTTCTGTGACATTTTAGCTCCTTCAAAGGAGACAAAGGGGCCAGGTGCAATGGCACACACTTGTAATCCCCATGGCTTGGGAGGCTGAGGCAGGAGGATGGCAAATTCAAAGCCAGCCTCAGCAAAAGCCAGGTTCTAAGGAGCTCAGTGGGATCCTATCTCTAAATAAAATACAAAATGGGGCTAAGGATGTGGCTCAGTGGTCAAATGACTCTGAGTTCAATCTCTGGACATCCTCCATCACTGACAAAAAAAAAAAAAAAAAAAAGAGAGAGAGACAAGGGTTTCTCCACTGATATAGTAAATGGATTTAGAAGTATTAAATTTAGAGTTATTTTTAAATCTAAATTTTCTTTTACATTCTTAAGTACCCCCATGATATACAAAGTAGCAAAAAAATTAAATTTTTTGAATGAGATGGATTATGCATGACAACAACAAAAGCAAAATGTATCCATATTTTAATGAGAACAAAACCACAAAATTAGATTATATTGCTCTATACTGAACTTTAAGAAAAAGGAATCAAGTTACCTGTCTTCCTTTAACACCCTTCTTTCCACGGATCCCAGGAATGCCCTATAATATAGAAAAGTCAAAATTTATATTTGCTGAATGAATTAAATACTACATATTTTTGTCAAATATCAATTAATGAAGGATGCCAAAGATAGAAATAAATTGTCAAGTAAACTAGTGTGAAAAGCTTCAATATATTAATTTAACTGAAGCAGCCCCTTTCCTTCTTCAAAATAGATACCTGATTGCATTTAGGTATTTACCCCATCCACACCTCCAAATGAGATCTTGACATACCCTGATGATAGTTATTTATTCGGAAGTAGGCACACTACCAATAATGGTACAACCAGACAAACAGGAAGATCTTATTTTCCTACCCAAAAAAGATGTACTCCTCTGTCTCCCTATCTTTATATGGATATAAACAAAGGTAAATTAACCCTTACACTGGCAATCTTGCAATTATATGGGAAACTGGTCCTAGTGTAATGCCAACAACGGGAAAGGCAAGACAGAGAAGGCATTGCTATGTTCGAGATCATCTTGCACCTATATCCCACTTAACCTATGGAATTCTTGTCATGTGAGAGGCAGTGGAGTATACTCCTTACACAGTCAGATTTTAGAGCCAGAAGATATAATACAAATCCTGGCTTTGCTCTTACTACCTGAATATATTTTAAGACAATTTACTTTCTCTGTATGTCTCATTTTCTTCATCTACAATGAGAGTAATAACAATATTCATCTTAGGTTTTGTGGGAATTAAAAGAATTACTTCATGTAAAGTATTTGCATTGTGTCTTATGTTATAGGCAGATCTGAAAATCAGCCCAGACTTACCCCATTTTGTTCAGATACCTCTTTGTAAAGTTGGCCTCCTTTCCACATGAGCCCACTTGCACAGAAGCAAACACCTCCAGCCCTACCTACTTACACCCTGACCACAATATCTTTGCTCTATGGGACTAATGAAAAATTGTTTTTCTGAGAATGTAATTTCTGAGAATATGACTATATGACTCTATTTTTGTAATTTTCCATTTGTATGAAATGTACTTTGTGATTATGATTGCTTCTCCTGCCACCCTTTCTTTGTGATTTTAGGCCTTATAAGTATATTCCTACCTCCAGCTGGGGTCGAGGGTTGCAGAACTGCTTGGTTCTCTGCACTCAGTAGGAAATAAAGCTTTTATCTTTATCTTCAAAGAGCCTGGAGAATTGTTTGCAAATTTGGGAATAGTGCCTTAACATTTACATCTACTGTTGTCACTTATTAGAATTTCCCTATTTTTAAGCCAGTTTTTGTTGGAGTTATCTATTACATGCTGTCTAAAGCATCCTACCTGATATAATCACTGAGTCATGTAGTCACCTATAAGCCTCATACTAAGAAATCTATTAAAGCCAGGCAACGCAGCACACGCCTATAGTTCCAGCTATTCCCAAGGATGACACAAGAGGATTGCTCCAGCCTAGGAGTTCTAGACTACTCTGGGAAACAGAGCAAGACCCTTTCTCAAAGGAGAGGAAAGGATAAGAAAAGAAAATTTATACCATAACCATGTCCTTGGGTTTGACTGTACATACAGATATGTTGGAAGATATCATTGGCTTAAATAATTCATTCACTTTCAAGTCAAGTGTTTCCTGAATACTCATGTCTCATTGATTACCAAAAAAGAGTTTATAGGTGAACAAGAAGACTCATTTTGTTAGAACTTTATGTATCTTTACAAAACACAGTGAGTTCTTTTTTAAGGAAAAAATGGATATTATCGTTTTCAAAGGTTGATTTTCCTATATTATAGCAGGAAGGCTAACAACAATGCAGACAAAATCAAACAAGTATTTTCCACACATATGTGTATATGTATTTCACATACCATATGCATGGGGGTGTGCATGTGTGTGCACATGTGTGTTTATAATACCAATTTCCAAAAAAGGGATATTTCTTTCTGTTTTCAGAGAAGACTATTTTTTTTCTGCTTTTCCGTACTTAAGTGTTTTACTTAATAAAAACACCCAGTTTGCTCTATCATTTATGTCTTAATGAGTTCTGATGTAACCAAATAATATTAGGATATGATTGACAGAATATGATGAAATGTCTTTATGTGTGTTGAGACATGACTTCATACAAAACGAGGGAGTGTGATGACAGTATTGTGCCTGTTGATGGCCTGTGTCAACACTGGGCTTAAGATCCTTCAATACAAGATAACAACATTTTGCAAGAACATACAATTTTTGTTTATTAAATCATTTATTAGAAATACATTCATGCAAAAAGATCAGAAAAGGACTATATCATAAGCAAAAGAATTATTAAAAATGTAAACTGAATATACTCCTTTGGGTGGAGAAGCAGTAGTTCAATTCTTTGCATAATGAATGGGAGATACCTTCTATTAATGTGCTGTATCACATAAAGTTTAAGTGTCTTAGCTGCAAATATTATGCTGAAGACAAGACATTTTTCACCATTGAAAGAAATGACTTGTCATGTTCATCAAGGGAAAATTGTCATTTCATCTCACCAAAGACTGGACAAATTATCTTTACAGTATATTTAAACTCTTAATATTATTACTTCTATTCAGGGCATGCACATGTAATTACCAGAAAATGTGAGGTAATTCACTCACTCAAAAACAATATATTTGAAAATATATTTAGCTAAGAATAACTTGTATCACTTTCAGTTGCAAAAAACACTTTCTAGAAATAAAAATTCTGTTCTGAACTTCATTCTTACCATGATAGAGTTAAAAGCTAAATACTGAATATGATTCTGTAGTTTAAAATTTTGTAACAATATTCTAATATCATTTCATTTTAGTTTTTCAATCCACAGAGTAAAAATGAAGAAATACAAATAATTGGACTGAATATAACCCTGAAAACTAGATATGATGAAGTTTCAGTGTCAAAACTCACTATCTTGATTATTTTTAGTATAACAGACCAGTTTACAAATATTCTATCTTTATTCAGAAGCAACTCTAATTGTTCTTTCTTGGAGCAATCCTCCAATGATTAAATTAAACATAAATATGTCTCCTAAGACTTAATTCTTTACTACATATTATACTACAAAATATACTTGTTAACAACTTATATTCAAATTAAAGACTAACAAATTATAAAAATTTCATAATTAGATATTTTAATATGTATTTTTAAAAAATCATATTTAAAATATCTACATATGTCCATATAATGTTACTTCCTTATAAAAATCAATAAAGATTTAAGAAAATGTAATTATATTCTTGCAGGTGATGGTAGGTTTTCTTAAATCTGAATGCTCTCTCAGTAAGATTATCATATATATATATATATATATATATATATATAATTTGTTGTATACCATCATTACTAAATAGCATTAGAAATAAAATTTGAAAACTTACTCTTTCTCCTTCAGGTCCAACTTGTCCTGCTTCTCCAGGAGAGCCAATGAAACCCTTTAAACATGAAAATAATATTTGTATTATTTCATCTCAATATTTACTCCATTAAGATTTACTCCATTAAGATTTCTAAACAGAAGTACTTTCAATTTTACTTATAGTACTATAGAAGAGTAAGATTTAAAGGTATTAAAGTATAAACAATTTTCTCTCAGTTGCTTTTCTTCCAAAAATTACAGGTCAATCTTTTTTTTTTTTTTTTTTTTAAGAGAGAGTGAGAGAGGAGAGAGAGAGAGAGAATTTTTTTTAATATTTATTTTTTAGCATTTGGCGGACACAACATCTTTGTTGGTATGTGGTGCTGAGGATCGAACCCGGGCCGCACGCATGCCAGGCAAGCGCGCTACCGCTTGAGCCACATCTCCAGCCCTACAGGTCAATCTTTACATTAAAAAAAATGTAGAAAACTGAAGACACGGCAGTTAATAAAAATAAAAAGACCAAATTCTTTCCTCCACTGAATTTTATGGTGGGCAGGGAGAAAAAAATACATATATATATATATATATATATATATATATATATATATGAACTAAAATGTAAAGTAGAAGGTAGGTATCAAAAGACTGTAAGAAGAAGCAGAAGAGATCCATTATAATATGAAAGGAGGTAATCAAGGAAGGATTCAAAGGAGGCTGGCACTTGAGATTGGTCTACAATATAAGTAAAATCTTGATAAGTACAGGATGATGACAGCAGAGGATTGTTCCAAGAAAGAGGGTCTTTGTTAATGGTAATAAACACAGTGTTTATAAATGATAACTGATTGAATTTTTTGTGTGTAATGCTTCAAAAAAGACAAGGACCCATTCTGACCTCATGAAGTTTTTAATGTGGTTTGAGAAACAAAGGATACATATAAATAACAACACAAGATACTATGTTCTAACATATCTTAGTTATACCTGTAGCAGATAGTCTATTTCATCAATTTTGTAATGTATACTATAGGTAGTTTGCAGCTAGATTAAATAGTATTAAATGTCAAGATAAAAATTTATGACTTTATATTTTAGATAATTGGAAGCTAAGGACTTTGTGAGAGTAGTGCACTAATGTCAAAAAGTATTTCTAAAATATTAATCTGTTCATTAACACAGAATGTATCCAGGACAAGAAACACTTATTGTAGGAAAACCTGTTAGAATGCTCTTGCTCTTTCTATGGTCCATGTTTGAAGAATTAAGTGTTTAGATTATTGATTCAACTAGCATTATTTTAACATCCATTGTGTGCCAGGTGCTGGGATTTTAAATTAGAATGTGAGGCCTGGGGTTGTGGCTCAGTGGCAGAGTGCTTGCCTGGCACATGTGAGGTACTGGGTTTGATCCTCAGCACCACATAAAAATAAAAATTAAAAAATAAAGATATTTTTAAAAAGAATGTGAAAATCATTACCCTCAAAAAAGAGTATAATACAAATAAATAATTATAATATCATGATAATTGTGACATGATTATGTAACAGGTGATATGATAAATACAAGACACAATGAAAACGACGGAAGCAGAATGGCCAGCTTTGCCTAAAGAGAAAATTAAGGTTGTTTTATTGAGGAGGCAACATTTCAGCTGAGTCTTGAAGAAATGGAAAGGTATGGCTAATATAATATGCTATCAGTCAAAATACTGGAATGAAATGACACAGCATGTATAATGACTTGCAACTAGTTAGTTCTATGTGGTTAGTGGACAAGAGGTTAGATTGGAAAAGGTAACAATGGTCCATCAGGAAAGGTCTTTTATACATGACAGAGAATTTGGAATTTATACTGTAATTAAAAAATAGATATGGTTTTTGTCTAAACAAAATGCAGTTTTTAAAAGTCACTTGGAAGCAGATTATGCTAAGTGAAGCTAGTCAATCTTTAAAAAATAAATACCAAATGACCCCTTTGATATAAGGGGAGTAAACAAGGACAGGGTAGGGACGAAAGTTTGAGAAGAAGATTTACATTAAACAGGGATGAGAGGTGGGAGGGAAAGGGAGTGAGAAGGGAAACCACATGGAAATGGAAGGCGATCCTCAGGGTTATACAAAATGACATATAAGAGGAAAGGAGGGGTAAGACAAGATAATACAAATCGAAGAAATGATTTACAGTAGAAGGGGTAGAGAGAGAAAAGGGGAGGGGAGGGGAGGGGAGGGGGGATAGTAGAGAATAGGACAGACAGCAGAATACATCAGACACTAGAAAGGCAATTTGTCAATCAATGGAAGGGTAACTGATGTGATACAGCAATCTGTATACGGGGTAAAATTGGGAGTTCATAACCCACCTGAATCAAACTGTGAAATATGATGTATTAAGAACTACGTAATGTTTTGAACGACCAACAATAAAAAAAAAATAAAAGTCACTTGGATTTCAGTGGTCAATAGATCTTATCTGTTTTTAAGGATCAAGGCAAAGATGACTTTAAGGTTTATGGCTGGATTAACCCCCAAATGATAAGCACTGAAGAAACATAAAAAGCAAACAAGGAAGGTGGTTTTGTAGAAAAGATGAGATTTGTTAGTCACTTTGAGTTTGTGGTCATGCTGGAACATAAGTGTAATTATCTTAACAGAAAATTAGAGACATGAGACTCATAAAAAGAGTCCATAGAGATTTAAAAGATTTGAAGGATAAATATGTCTGAAGCCTAGAAGGTAGATTAGAGCTCTGAGGAGAAAACAAAGAGAATAATCATCACTGACTTGAGAGAGGATGAAATGCAGATAGGAGAAGAATAGTTTTAAGATACATAGGAAAGACAAGGTACAAAAGAACTTGAAGCAGAAACACAGGAGACCATTTTTGCTAGGTTATACATAAAGCCTACTTATTCTGAACTAGAGAATGGATGACTTTTCAGAGTAAATGTTCTGCAATGCTAAACACTAAAGAATTAAATAAGTAAATGTCATTTGTACACTCATACATTATTCACAGCACTATTCACACAGTTAGCATTATTCACAATAGTCAAAAGGTAGAAGCTGCCCAAATGTTCATCAACAGATGAACGGATAAACAAAATGTGATATACACATACAATGGAATAAATACTGTGTTTAAGCCTTAAAAAGGAAGCAATTCTGAGACATGCCATAACACAGATGAACCTTGATGACCATTATGCTAAGTGAAACAAGACAATCAAAAGGACAGATATTATTTAGGCACCTGTTTCCATTAGGTACGTAAATAAAATTTTTAGAGAGAATAAGTAGAAGACCAGGGTTGGGGTTGAGGTGGGGGTAGTTATTAATGGGTTCAGAATTTCAATTTGGGAAGTATAACAGTTCTGAGATGGATAGCAGTGGTGGCTGCACAACAACATGAATGAATTTTATGCCATTGACTGTTCACTTAAAAATGGTTAAAATGGCAAATTTTATGTTTTGTTATTTCACCATAATTTTAAAAATTAAAAATAGAAAATGTCTTAGGAATCATTTCTAATTAGCTTGGAATAAAAATTTTACCACAGATTTAGTTCCTGAGGAACAGAATTAGCTAAGTGTTGTCAAAGCAGGAGGAATATTTTTTTTTAAAAAAAGGCAAAAACACACATAAAATTATCTTATGTACTACAGATTGTATGAAGAAGCAAAAAATAAGAAAAAATTAGTTCCTTTCTATTTAACTTTAATAAAATAAAACATCTATAATTTGCTTACTTGACAGCCAAGCAGCTGGAGAATGGAATGTTTCTTTTAAAATAAGAACACAAAAGCACTTGGTATTATTCATGACAAAATCTGTTAGCTTTAATTATCAGTTACAGTTGACTGATTGTAAACAGATAAATTTTATTTTAATGTACTTTTGTTTTGGTTATAAATAAAATAAATAGACATCCTAATGGATGCATCTATCATAAACTTTTAAATAACTAACTGAGAACATAGAGTTTAAAAGTCAGACTTCAGTTCAACATAGCCTATGCAGGGCATAAATATAAAACTGATAATTAAATATTTTAAAGGGAACAATGCTATGAGTACCCACCAAAGAAATCACACAAAGTTGTGGTCATTCTCAAAATACCACCACTAAACTAGAGGTGTGTAATGCAACAAATAATATCTATTTTTAAAAACCTGGTATAGTTTTGATCTTAAATGTTCCTGAAAATCCATGTGTTAAGGCTTGGTCCCCTGGGTGATATTATTAGGAGGAGTGGAACTTTTCAGAGGTAGAGCCTAGTGAGAGGAACTCAAGTCACTGAGGGCATGAGGATTGTTGGACCCTGGTCCCTTTCTTTCTCTTTTGCTTCTTGGCTCATGATGTAGTTTTATTCCATTATATATTGCCATGATCTATGGACTCACCATAGGCCCAAAGTGATGAGGCCAATTGATCATGGACTAAAATATTCACAAAATAAACTGTTTTCCTTTTCATATGTTGCTTATCTCAGGTATTTTATTATAATAACAGAAAGGTAACTAAAACAATAATAATATGTATTTTTTGCTTTTAAAGGCGGTAGATTCAGAGAGTGAGAATTTTGTGTCACCAGCAGGACCAATAAGAGGGTCAGTTAAAGTCATACATACTTTTACTATTTGAGGCACTTTGCATATTATAACCCCCCAAAAATGCCAAAGGAGGGTTTAAAATTTTATGGTCTGTTTTAAATGTTTACATTTAATATAGTAATTCTCTTAAAAACAAAAATACAGTCAAACAACTATCAGTAAAAAGATAGTATATTATGTGACTCACAAAAATGTTCATTCACAATGAATAACATGTAGTATTATTGTCTAGCAACAGGAAACTAATTAAAAGAAAAAAATATTATAATCCTATAAGTACATTACTGTGATTTTTGTCTTTTTAACCAGATTTGAAGTTTGTGTCAAAAGTCTACATTTGAGACCTTTTGTAAATAAATGTGAAATGCCCTCCAGATTTCATCAGCATTCTCAAAGAGCAAATTTTCAAGAGACAATAAAATATAAATTGTAGAAATGTCTTCATAATGTGTAAATTTCTATATAAATGATACTTAGTCATTATTTTATTACAATTTCCTAAAATGACTAATTACATACTTAAATCAATAATAAAAAAGAGTAGATATGATTTGAAAAATATTTCTATGAAGCTGATTGTCAAAACCTAAAAGTACAATTTAAAGTATTACAGCTTACACAAGAATTTTCAATACAAATGGGAAAAAAATCAATAAGAAAAAATGTATAATGCAGTATAAAAATGGCATAAAAAAGAACTTATACAGTTATATGAATCACTGAAGCAAGATGAAAAAATGCAGTAACAATAAGCAGTACAGTATATACTCAAAATGTGTACAAGACACACATTAGCTCATTCACAAAAGAAACTCTCAAATTCAAATAATCAATATAGAATCTACAGAGGAAGTGCATGCCCTGTGCTAGGCACTGGGCTTTATTTAAGAATGCTAATCTTATTTAATTCTTACAACTAAGTTTCATTATCACAAATTCCTAAGAAAAATGAAGCACAGAAGGGCGGAATGACATCTGAAAACACAAAGCTAGTAGAAAAAAACACGTGGCCTAACTGCACAGCCCATGTTCTTAATCACAAATCCCTTCTTGCTTCCCAAATCCAACTAGCCATGTGATTTCAGTACAATTTTTACTGAAAAATACATAAATTTCCCCATTATATTTTTATATATTGCAAGAATAAAGAAAATGGTATAGTGGAAACAGCAGAGATAAGGGTAGCTTGGCTCCAGGTCTAGTAAGCAATAACTGCCAAAGTTAAGCTCCTTAGCATGCTATTTTTCTCTTTGTAAAATAGAGATGGTAGTTCTGTTTTCCTACTTTGCAGGGCTGATGGAAAAATAAAGAAGAAAACACATATAAAAGTATTTTTAAAAGTTTAATATTTTTAAAGATGTAAAACATCATTATTTAAAGGCTTTATGCCTATTTCTAAAATGCAGTATTGATAATAAAAGAAACATAAGTAGGCTTAGGAAAATACCTGGCTATTTAAAATGAAGAATTTTTAAAAACAAAAATTTAATTTATTTTTTAATTATCATAGAACCATCTTTGATTTTAAGTTGTAGCACACAACATATATCATAACAACATTTTTTGTACTCTCTTAATGATTAAAAGTGGCTAACATTTCATTTAATGGTTTGGAAGTAGATGGGATATTCAAAATATAATAAGCTTATTTCCTTCTTTATAGATGTTTCCTTACCCCTTACAATTTTTGCAAGGTAAACTTACTTTCATCTTGAACTACTAAGATTCTCTCCAACTTTTCAGTTTTTTTCATGATGACTTTTTAGTTTTGTGTATGTTCATATATAAACAATAGTACAAATGTTTATAAAGCACATTCTAACATGTCAGATATTAGGATAAGAACTGGAAATTAATAGAAAAGAACAATGTAAAACCTAGTACTATCAGACTCTTTTCTGTGGCATAAAAGTGAAATAGTAAGCATATTCTTTTCAGACTAAGCTTGCATTACATTCAAACCTACTAAAATAAGGCATAAAAATGGTAAATACTTGGTGTATTTCATTCTACTTTTAGTCAAACACGCTTAACAAAATGATGAAAATGCTTACTTACTCGTATACCTTTAGGTCCTGGATTACCTTCTGGTCCAGCTAAACCCTAATGTGAACGAAAGATATTGTCATCATACTATAATACTTTTAAAAATTTATTAACAAAAAGATTAATAAAAATATAAATGCTATCATTTAAATATTATAAAATTCAGACTTTCTATTTAGAAAACTAATGAAAATTACAAATGTGCAAGGAATGTCAGTACCAAAAGAGTCTTTGAATATAATGTATACACAAATATATTTTAGTTATCTAAATATAATACATTAATATATATTATCAGATAAAAATTTTTTCACTGAAGTATTTCTCATTTCTATATTGTTTTAAAACACTTCAAGTTAACTTACTCTAAAAGATATCCCCATACATTTTAAAAGATAAATACATTTTAAATTTTAAATCAATGACCATATGCTGAAGTATTCATATTTTATATTTCTCAGACAACATATATCATCTCTTAATCATAGCAGTATAATGTATAATACCTCTAGTTATTTCTGAAGGCATAACAATGGACTTTGTTAAAATAGATTGTTTTTTAGATTTATTACTCCCTTCATTCCTAAGAATACAAAAAAGATAACAAATGTAGACTTCTACATGAAATTAAT
Source organism: Urocitellus parryii (assembly GCF_045843805.1). NCBI lineage: Eukaryota > Metazoa > Chordata > Mammalia > Rodentia > Sciuridae > Urocitellus > Urocitellus parryii. The sequence goes on from NC_135541.1 coordinate 66,029,567, forward strand.
TAATTTTAGAAATAATCAGTTCTTGAGAGCCTAGGAAGGAAAACTTGCTCTATTATTAGTCACATTAAGAAGTTAGGGAAAGTTATGAAATTAGAGGGAAATACATATGAAATGATTAAATAAATTTCCAAAGCAGTATAACAAAAGAATTGAGTTCAATTTAGATAAAAATATTTGATAGTGGCAACTATTTCCCAGGTTTTTGTAACTGTGTAATTAAAACATAATGCTTATAATGGACAGTCTTAAAACTAAAAACTAAAAACTCTTTCTTTTACTTCATTTTGCTCAATGGCATGGAGCTGTTTTAAGAACTTATTAGACTCTTGGGCATTTTAATTTTGAAGGTTCCACTGCACAATCACATTAAACATGATTAAAAGCCCCACTCCCATTTCAAACAAAACTTTCAATGTAAAATTTTTGAAAAAAAATTACAACTTTGATTTTTAAATTATTTCTCTTTCATGATTTAATAAAAGTAAACCTACTGTTGTTTGAACATTAACTCTCAAAATCAGAACATACAATGTATTCACCAAGAGAAATATAAAAGGAGAAATGTAAATATAGTTACTGCACCTGCCTGCCAGGGTAACCAGGTGAACCAATATTACCAGTCCCTCCTGGAATTCCCTGAAATGAAAAATGAAAGAAATAAAACAATATAACCAAGCCAATGGAGTCCAAAAGAAACAAATTTGGTGCATTTATAATAGATAAGTTTGGAAAGAACTTTTCCACATTAAATTATTGAATCTTGAATATTTTTTATCTGACTTAAGTCAACTGTTTGAAAGAAAATGAACCAAAATTGCTAAATAAAAATAGGAGACAGTTTAGTTTAGGGTCCTGAATGAGATGCTGATAATTAATAATTATAAATCTAGAACGGAAAAAAATCTAGTGCTACATTTATTTGAGATAAAGGAGCTGGTGTATTTTTAATAATCAGTATCTTTTTGGATTAAATTCCTTCAGGTTTCCATCACACTGCAAGACTCCTTAACAGTCTGAACATTAGTCCCAGAAGACTAAGAGAGGCAGTGAACTCCAAAATCCAATCTCTTCTTTCCTAAGATAAAAATAATCTTACAGCATGTCTAAGTAAATAGGTGTTAAATAATAAACACCTTTATTGTGATATAAGTCTACCTGAAATTCACAGAATGAACTTGAATGGTGCTATGGACTGAATGTTTGTGTGCCTCCAAATTCACATGTGAAAATCCTAATCCTAATGATCATGACTAATACATGTATACTAAGGATACACAGCATATTAAGAGGTGGGTCTTTGGGGTGGTAAGTAGGTCATGTGGGTAAAGCCTTCTTTAAAAGGATTAATGCCCTTATAAAATACCAAACAGTTATCCTTTCTACCTTGTAAGGATACAGAAAGTTAGTAGTCTGTAACCTAGAAGAAGTCCTCTCCTAAATCCGACCATGAAATCATGCTGATCTCAGACATTCAGCCTCCAGAACTATATGGCATTCTATTTTAGCAGCCCAAACTTATTTAGATACAACGCAAATTAATTTGGAATGTACAACATTGTATTCTTAATTTAAAACAAGATTTGCTCAAGGAAAGCTGATAGAGACTTCAAGGGATAAAAAAGGAAACCCGGTGTAGAACTGGGTAGAAAAGTAAGACAAAGTTCCTGTTTTTTTTCTTTGCATTTTCTTTTATTGATAGGTCATTCATTCATTCATCAGCCTATTCAGAATTTAAGTCTATCAAATAATTCTTGAAATGAGGAAATGCTAGGAGAATGTATGTTGAGTTGCCTTTATGCTGAGTTGATGACAACAATGGTAAGTTTTCTAGATTCCTTATTTATGATGTAAAATTCATTGTTTATGAAAGAAGTGTTTTTCATACCAGCACTTTTACTAGCACTTTGTCCCCCTGTTCTTAGGTAGACAGAAGGGAGACCTTCAGTTCAAATACTGACACATTAAAACTTCTAAAAACTTAGAAAATCTAAAGAAAGAACAATCTAAGGAAAAGGCAATGGGAAATCATAATTTCAAGTATTATTTTTCTCCAGAATACTTCTTTCACATTTTTTTCTCATTTTCTTCTTCATGTCCTCTTCCCTTCCCTTAACCAAACAATTACAATTTACTAAGTCCTTTTAATTTGCCAAGAAACTTACACTTGCTTTACATCTATGAAATAAGATACTATTTTTCCCATTCCACATCTAATGAAACTGAGCACTTATGACAATGGCCAATTTCCTGACCTATGAATAAACACTTTCTGGGGATTACAGAATAAAGTGATTTTTATTTTATAATGTTTAAAACTCTATAGGGTTGAAATTATAATCCCTACAATAAAGATGAGACAAAGTGAGACATAAAGTGTTAAAGTCACCAGTGGAAGGACACACAGCTAGTTAGTGGGAAATGAGAATCTAAATCAACCATTCTGATTCCAGAGACCACCATGCAAGGCTGCCTCCCTAGTTTGAGTGTGAAATGCAAATAATTTCTAATACTAGTCTAAGGAAAATCTTAATTATAAAATTATAATTATAAGAGATTTGTTCCACCATCTTTATAACTGCCTTCCTTTATGCTCTATACAATTAGGAAATATACAGGCCTATATCTAGACATTCACAAAACCTTATATTTGGGTATGCCAATAGAAAAGAGACAAATTTAAAAGACTGCTTTTATTTTGTAGCTCACTATTGATCCAGCTAAGGCCAATCATCAGCCCCCTTTCCCATTCCTTTCCTAGCCAAATTAGGTCAATTGACATTGATAAAAGGCTAATTGGTAATGGGACATAAATGAAATCTGATTTTGAATGAATTTTCACATGTAAGTGCTAATACATTCCAGTCACATGGAGAAAAAATACAAAAGAATTCTACATCATGTCTATGTTCTGCTATGCTATAATAGCATTAAACAGAAAACAAGGAAATTTTCAGCAGTATTTATAAGGTATAAACATATTCCAAGCTAATCACACCCTAAAATCACTGCAACAACCATAGAAACTCAAAAGATTACCAAGACTTAGTTTACTCTGCACTCAAAAAGAGATTTTTTAAAAAGTTTCCTTACTCATATCTGTAGATTGGATGGAAGAACATACAGTAGTATTACTAGTCCCTTGAGAAATTAGGATTAGGAAATTAGGAAACCCACCCATTAACACTTCTCACTCTAAGCATTAAAATACCTGTGTTGAGTTGATCAGATTTCATTCAAAATTTCAGTACTGCTATGTCTATATCTCAATTTCCTCATTAATAAAATAAGAATAACCAGAGAATACCACGGGAGCTCAGGCCTGGCCCAGATCTGCCCACACCGACCTGTGAGGGACCCAAGCTCACAGTAGTCACTGGTCCATCCTGCCACCAGAGACACCTGCCTAAGCTCCTCCGACACAGTACTACCTCTTCATACCAGCAGACCACCGCAGGAGCTCAAGCCCAGCCTAGATCCACCCATACCAATATATGTGGGATCCAGGCCCAGGGTAAGTCAGAGTTCACCACCACCTCCCTCACACACCTGGCAGCCCAAGCCTAACCCACTTCCATCTTGGGACACTGCAGGCATCACCACAGCTTTCCCCACGCAGTAGCCCCTACCTGTTTAACAATAGACAGGGACTATAGAAGCAGCTGCATTTCAGAGCAGGCATGCCAAAGACAGTGTAAAGCCCACCCTTTCAGCCCCATCTCTGTAAGACACTGCAACCTCCTTGGGGCACCTTCACTATTATATCAAGTTACCTCAGCTACTGCCACCACCACCTTTAGTTGCAGTAGCATATATTGAGGGGCACCAGCAGGATCTGGAAGCTCAACATCATGGTAAGGTACAAATAATCTGCAGGGGAACTACAAGAATGTAGGGTAGAAACTATAATATATCAGATCCACACTGCAAGAAAGGAAGACAAAGAGACAACATAAAAAACAAGGGAGAAAAGTACCCCAACAAACCAGGACACCACAATAACAGAACCCATGGATAGCAAAGTTGATGAAATGTCAGAGAAGGACTTCAGAAGGTTCATAATTAAAATGATCTATGAATTAAAGAATGACCTAAATGAGCAAATACAGGCAAAAAAATGATCACTCCAACAAAGAGATAGGAGAGCAAACATAGGTAGCAAAAGATTACTTCAAGAATGAGACAGAGACTCTGAAAAAAAAACAGTCAGAAATCCTTGAAATTAAGAAAACAATAAACCAAATAAAAAAACTCAATAGAAAGCATAACCAACAGACTAGATCATTGGAAGAAAAAATGTCAGATAATGAAGACAAAGTATACAGTGTGGAAAATAAAGTTGACCACACAGTGAAGATAGTAAGAAAGCATGAACAGAACATCCAAGAATTATGGGATAGCATCAAAAGACCAAATATAAGAGTTATTGGGATAGAGGAAGGCACAGTATTTCAAGCCTAAGGAATGCATAATCTCTTCAATGAGATAATAAGTTCCCAAGAATGAAGCATGAATTGGAAAACCGAATACAAGAGGCTTATAGGACACCAAATCTACAAAATTACAACAGATCTACATCAAGGCACATTATAATGAAAATGCCTAGCATACAGAATAAAGAAAGAATCTTAAAAGGTGCAAGAAAGAGGAATAACATATAGGGGGAGACCAATTTGTACCTCAGCAAATTTTTTAACCGAGACAGGAGAACATGGAACAACATATACCAAGCTCTGAAAGAAAATGGATGCCAACCAAGAATCTTATATCCAGCAAAATTAAGCTTTAGATTTGATGATGAAATTAAAAACCTTCCATGATAAACAAAAGTTAAAACAATTTATAACTGGAAAGCCTGCACTACAGAACATCTTCGGTAAAATATTCCATGAATAGGAAATGAAAAACAATGATGAAAATCAGCAGAGGGAGGGATTACACTAAAGGAAAAACTAATCAGAGGAGATACCAAGTCAAGTTAACTACCAAAAATAAACAAAAATGACTGGGAATACAAATCATGTCTCAATAATAACCCTGAATATTAGTGACCTAAACTCAGCAATCAAAAGACATACACTAGCATATTGGATAAAAAAAAAAAAGACCCAACAGTATGTTGCCTCCAAGAGACGCATCTCATAGAAAAAGACAACTACTAACTGAAGGTGAAATGTTGGGTAAAATCATACCACTCACATGAACTGTGGAAGCAAGCAGGGGGTTCCATCCTCATATCAAATAAAATAGACTTCAAGCTAAAGTTAATCAAAAGGGTTAAAGGAGGACACTACATACTACTAATAAAAACCATATGCCAACAGACATAACAATTATAAATATATATTCCCCAAATTATGGAGCATCTACATTCATTAAACAAACTCTTCTCAAGTTCAAAAGTCAAATAGACCACAACAAATAATTAATTTTGGGTGACTTTAACTAATCTCTTTCACCACTTGATAGATCTTTCAAACAAAAGCTGAACAAAGAAGAATATAACTCAATAATACAATAAATATCTTAAGACTTAACTGACACATATAGAATATTTCATTCTTCGACAAGCAAATACACTTTCTTCTCAGCAGGACATGGATCCTTCTCTAATATAGACCATATATTATGTCACAAAGAAGCTCATAGCAAATATAAAAAATTAGAGATACTACCATGTATTCTATCAGATCATAATGGAATGAAATTAGAAATCTATGATAAAATAAGAAATAAAAGCTACTCCAACACCTGGAGACTAAATAATATGCTACTGAATGAACAATAGGTTGCAGATGACATCAAGGAGGAGATTAAAAAAATTTTAGAGGTGAATGAGAATACAGATAGAACATATCAAAAATCTCTGGGACACTATGAAGGCAGTTCTAAGAAGAAAGTTCCTTACATGGAGTTCATTCCTTAAAAGATGAAAAAGTCAACAAATAAATGACTTAACATTATATCTAAAAGCCCTAGAAAAAGAAAAACAAATCAACACCAAAAGCAGTAGAAGACAGGAAATAATTAAAACGAGACTGAAATCAATGAAATTGAAACAAAAGAAATAATTGAAAAATTGACAAAACAAAAAGTTTTTTTTTTAAAAAAAGAAAAAATTGACTGATCCTTAGCCATGCTAATGAAGAGAAAAAGAGAGAAAACTCGAATTACTAACATACATATTAAAAAAGGAAATATCACAATAGACACTACAGAAATACAGAAGATAATTAGAAATCATTTTGAATACATGTACTCCAATAAAATAGAAAATATCAAAGGCATCAGCAAATTTCTACAGTCATCTGATTTGCCCAATTGAATCATGATGATATACACAATTTAAACAGATCAATTTTAAGTTATGAAATAGAAGACTCCATCAGAAGCTTAAAGCCCAGGACTGGGTGGATACACAGCCACGTTCTACAAGACCTTTAAAGAACGAATTCCAATCTCCAATTCACTTCAGGAAATAGAAAAAGAGGGAGCACTTTCAAACTCATTGTATGAGGTCAATATCACCCTAATTCCAAAACCAGTCAAAGACACATTAAAAAAAGAAAACTTCAGACTGGTATCTCTAATGAACATAGATGCAAAAATTCTCAATAAAATTCTGGCAAATCAAACATAAAAATATATCAAAAAGATCGTACACCACAATCAAGTGGGGTTCATCCCAGGGATGCAAGTTTGGTTCAACATATGGGATCAATAAATGTAATTCATCACATCAATAGACTTACAGATAAAAACCATATGATCATCTTGAATAGATGCAGAAAAAGCTTTTGACAAAATACAGCACCCCTTCATGTTCAAAACACTAAGAAAAACAAGGGACAACAGAAACATATCTCAACATCGTAAAAGCTATCTATGCTAAGCCCCCAAAGCAAACATCATACTATATGGAGAAAAACTGGAAGCATTCCCTCTAAAAACTGGTACAAGACAGAGATGCACTCCTTCACCACCTCTATTTAAAATAGTTCTTGAAACAGTAGCCAGAGCAATTAGATGAAAGAAATTAAAGGGATATGGATAGGTAAAGAAGAATTCAAATTAGCACTATTTGCCAACAATATGATTCTATAACTAGAAGACCCAAAAAAATCCATCAGAAAACTTCTAGAACTAGCAAATGAATTCGGTAAAGTAGGATACAAAATCAACACCCATAAATCAAAGGTATTTCTGTACATCAGTAACAAATCCTCAGAAAAAGAAACTAGGAAAACCACCTATTTACAATAGCACACACCCAAAAAAGAAACTTGGGAATCAATGAAAGATGTGAAAGACCGCAACAGAATAAATAAAAACTACAAAATACTACAGAAAGAAATTAAATAAGATCTTAGAAGATGGAAAGATCTACCTTGTTCTTGGATAGGCAAGAACAGGCACAATTAATATTGTCAAAATGACCATACTACCAAAAAGCATTATACAGATTTAATGCAGTTCCAATTAAAATACCAACGACATTCCTCATAGAAATAGAAAAAGCAGTCATGAGATTCATCTTGAAAAATAAGAGACCCAGAATAGCTAAAGCAATTCTTAGCAAAAAGAGTAAAGCAGGTGTCATCACTATACCAGACCTTAAACTATACTATAGAGCAACAGTAAAAGAAACAGCATGGGACTGGCACCAAAATAGACTTGTAGACCAATGGTACAGAATAGAGGACACAGAGACTAACCTACATAACTATAGTTATCAAAGCCCCAAAAACATACATTGGAGAAAAGATACCCTCTTCAACAAATGGTGCTGGGAAAATTAGAAATCCATGTGCAACAAAATGAAATTAAACTCCTATCTTTCACCATGCACAAAACTCAACTCAAAGTAGATCGAAGACCTAGGAATTAAACCAGAGATCTTGCACCTAATAGAAGAAAAAGTAGAACCAAATCTCCATCATGTTGGATTAGTTCCCTACTTCCTTAATAAGACTCCTATAGCACAAGAATTAAAACCAAGAATCAATAAATGGATGGATTCAAACAAAAAAGCTTCTTCTCAGCAAAAGAAACAATCAGTGATATGAGTAGAGAACGTACAGAATGGGAGCAAATCTTTATGACGAGCACATCAGTTAGGTACTAATCTCTAGAATATAAGCACTTAAAAATCTTCAACACCAAAAATAATTAAAAAAAAAATAACCCAGTCAATAAATGAGCAAGGACCTGAACAGACACTTCTCAGAAGAGGATATACAATCAATCAACAAATATATGAAAAAATGTTCAACATCTCTAGCAATTAGAGAAATGCAAATCCAAACTACTCTAAGATTTCATCTCACTACAGTCAAAATGGCAGCTATCAAGAATACAAACAACAATAAGTTTTGGAGAGGATTTCGGGAAAAAGGCACACTCATACATTGCTGGTGGGACTTAAAATTGGTACAGTCAATCTGAAAAGTAATATGTAGATTCCTTAGAAAACTTGGGATGGAACCACCACTTGACCCAGCTATCCCACTCTTCAATTTATACCTAAAGGACTTAAAAATAACATACCGAAGGGACACAGCCACATCAATATTTACAGCAGCACAATTCATAATAAAATAGCTAAACTGTGTAACCAACCCAGATGCCCTTCAGTAGATGAATGGATAAAGAAAATGTAGTATATATACACAATGTAATATTATTCAGCACTAAAAGAGAATAAAATCATGGCATTTGCAGGTAAATGGATTCAGTTGGAAAATATAATGCTACATGAAACTAGACAATCCCAAAAAACCAAATGCTGAATGATTTCTATGATTTAAGGATGCTGATACATAATATGCTGCAGGTGTGGGTGGTGGGAGGATTAAATGAACCCTAGATAGAGAAAAGGGGAAAAAGGGAGGGAGGGGAAGGGAGAGGACATAGGGGTAGGAAAGACAGGAGAATGTTATGGTCATCATTACCCTAAGTATGTGTATGAAGACATGAAGGCTGTTACTCTACTTTGTATACAACCACAGATATAAAAAATTGTGCTCTATATGCATAATATGAATTGTAATGCATCCTGTTGTCATATGTAACGAATTAAAAATAAAAAAATGAAAAAATAGAATAACAACAACTAAGTCAGGAAATTATTATATAGAAAAAAATCGTACAGAAATATCTTTAAAAGTGGAAGTAACTGCAATAACAAGTGTTGTTGAGTATTAAATTAATTAATGTATGTAAAATATTTGGTCGTACTGGGGATGTAAAATATTGAATAAATAATTATACTACTATAAGTTGTCATTGGTGGAAGTACCACCTGGCAAATAATAGAGGCTTAAAGAGCTCTTATTACTACAACTCACACAGGTGATATAATTGCTTTACCAAATGTTTGCTGACCAATTTATTTACAAATTTTTCAAAAATGAATGTCTTCTAGCAAATCAGTTATGCTTCTCTTATAGTCAATGGTATGCTCACAGTTAAAATGCAAAATCATTTGAGTCGTTCCTCAAAGTTAACTCAAATTTTGGCTCTTCTCTTTAGAAACAAATAGAAAAAAAAACTGATTCCAAAATATATTTTACAACATTTAAAACTGATCTCAGACTCTTCTAGAAAACATTTACCATAAGAGTAATAACATGTATATGATAAGAACTAGGTATTAGAGCAATTGTGAGGGAATAGGTCGATACTGACACATGGCCAATTTTTCACTGACTTGTGAAGTATCAGGTTTCCTTTATTGAAATCTATACTTTTCTGCCAAAACAGTATTCTAAGGATTTTCTTTTATTTTTCCTAGGGACTAATTCCTATCAGTTCTCATATTTTTTTCCACATTAATGTTCAAATGGTTTTTGGCACTTGTTTGATCTTCAAGAAACTGAGATTGCACCTTTTACAGATACACATATTGGTTTGGTTGCCAAGTCTAGTAATTGCCATGTCTAGTAATCTTGTAAAATTGTATTTCAAGGACTGGACAGTGTATTGTTCCACTTAAATGAGTGAATGAAAAACTTGGCTTTGTTTTTTCATTTGGATCTTTTCCTCAGGGACCAATCATCACTTTTCTTCCTGGACTTCCCTTTAGGGCTTCCTAAAGCTCTTTGTTGAATCTTGATAATTCTATCCATCATTCTTAATTAGCTTATAAATTCCATTTTTGTCCCTTTTTAATTCATATGGCTTAGTATATTCTATGTTGAAAATGAGAGATAGGACTCTGTTTTATTCTATGACATGATGGTATATTAGTTTCCTGTGAGAGTGAGAAGAAAAAACATGATCAAAAACTAAACAGTTCCAAAATTATTTTGGCTTTTAAATAGGGTGCACCTATATTATGGACAATAATATAGATACCATTCTAAACTGAATAATTATTAAAATTTACTTGATTTTCTTATGCAAGTGTCAGGGAATTATCAGTTATTAATTAGGTTTAGTGAACAGAAAAGCCCCTGAAATTGTATAAAAAATCAGGGATATGTGTATTTCCTGGAAAGGGTTTACAGCATTTATAAGGTTCTCAAAGGGGCCTGTGAATGACATAAGTTTAAGAACTAGTGTTCTGAAACACACACACACACACACACACACACACACACACACACAAATATATAGTAAAACTGAATAATAGTAAAATATTATGTTTTAAATGTTTTTGGAAAAAATCTATAACTAATCAATAAAAAGGATGTCTTGTATTAAATAGAGCCAAAATCACTGAGAATAAAAAAGAAAAGGTAGAGAGAAATTACCTCTCAACAGAGTACATTAAAATGTAACTTACACTGGAGAAGATATAAGTCTTATAAAGGAAATACTTACTTGTTCACCACGGAGCCCTGGGAGCCCTGGATATCCTTTAAGACCCTATAAGAAAAAAGATAAAAATATGCTATGAAAAGTAAAATTATATAAGCCAAACGACTAAACATAAGTTCTATGTTTCTCTTTACTACAACTTTTCAATTCTCTCATCAATACAAATTTAAATCTTACTAATTTATTTCTTATAAAATTTAACTTTTTATTTAATAATAACTTATATTATTAAATAGTAAATTAATTCTTATTACAATTGTTTATTCATTTTGAGTATTGCTGAATGATTTTTAATCAAGAAAATCGTAGCTTAATATTTAATAGAAAATAAAACACAGTATCTTTTAGAAAAGATTTATACCTAGCAATGAAATTGTTAAGTTTTCTGAGGTTTTTTGTTCAATAATGCTGAGACAAAATGCCATCAGACATAATTTCTTATTATTGAAAAACTGGATCATATCCAGGCAGTTTCTCTAATCCATTAAATAAGTGTCATAACACTTCATGAATGAGCTAACTCAAATGAAAAAGGCTACTCATTGGTTTATCAAAAACCTATAAAGCCATCTAAAAAATTAGAAACAAAAATATTTTCCAAGTATAGAAGCAAAGTCAAATGGATAATATCTTTCTTCCTCCAGAAAGAGAAAGAAAAATGGAAAAGACAGGAAGAAGGAAATAAAAGATAACTTTAGAGCTTATTTATATGGTTTTAATCAATCATTAGAGAATTTCCCTACTGTCTCCCAGATTTTGGCTCACATAAAAGAGAAAAAAATTTCTTTTCTTTTTTTAAATTTTTTTAGTTGTATATAGACACAATACTTTATTTTATTTATTTATTTATTTATTTTTGTGGTTCTAAGGATTGAATCCAGAGCCACACACATGCTGGACAAGCACTCTACCACCAAGCCACAACCCCAGGCCCAAGAAGTTCCTTTTCTTAAGCACCTCATAGATGCACTGATGAAAAAATATTTTTAAAAATACCATAGAATATTTAAAAGATGTAACTCAAAAGCCTGAAATAAATCATGTTTACAAATGTCAAAAGTGTTCCATTAGCATGCAGCAGACAAGTTTTTAGAGTCACAGAATATATGGTTAAATGGAGTGAAAGAATTATTCAGGATTAAACAATGATATTTTTATTTATTTATTTATTCATTTATTTTAGTTGTAGATGTACACAATACCTTTATTTTATTTTATTTTATTATAGTGGTACTGAGGATAGAACCCAGTGTCTTCTACATGTGGGGCAAGCTACAACCCTAGCCCTAATCAATGATGTTTTGTTAGAAAATATGAGCTTGAATTAATAGCTTAGAGAAGGAAAAGATGCTTTGATTAGACCATGGGTAAATGAGTAAATGAACTTATCTGAAAATTAAGGGAATGATTTCAGAAGATTTGAGATGTTAAACTTCATACTACAGTAAAATATTTAAGTAGAGAAGTCTCTTGGGAACTGTTATGGTTTCAATGTGGCTTGTCCCTGTCAAAACTCATGCTGAAAATTGATTCCCAATGTAACAGTGCTGAGAAGTGATGGGGTCTTTAAGACATGATTAGATTATTGAGAAGTATTAATGTCTTTCTCCCGGGAGTGATTTCTCCCCCTCAAGGGACTGCAAAAACATATTCTTTTCTAACAGTATGCTTTGCCTCCTTCGCCTGCCTTTTTGCATCTCTACTTTCTACCATGAGTTGAATCAGCATATGGCAAGCAGACACTAGCATCATGTTCTTGAACTTTCCAGCCACCAGAATCATGAGCCAAAATAAACCTCTCTTCCTTATAAATTACTCAGTCTCAGGCATTGTTATAGCAACAAAGTGGACTTAGACAGAAACCCGAGAAAAGTAAGAAAGAGTTTAAAGGGAAAAAAGTTTATTATCTATATAGTATGAAAGTAAAAAGGAAGTAAAAGAAGGAAAAACTAGAGGGAATAGGAAAAAGTATGTTCTTTGGTAGTCAGTTCCTTTGTGATTAGGCTAATAGAAAGAGATCAACAAAGTAGCAGTCATGAGAAAGAACAGAAAAAAGGAAAGGAGCTAATGAATGAACTTCACCGAGCTACTATGTGCCAGGCATTGTGTCATTTCCAAACATCTCAGTTCATCATTACAACAATACTATAAAGTGAGTATCGTTCCCATTTTTACAGACAAGGAAACTGAACTTGAAGAAATTAAATGAATTGAACAAACTCTGATAGAATACAAACTTTTTTTTTTTTTTAGAAAAAGAAAAAGTAAGGTTTATTGCTTTGCTAGCACAGGAGAAACACAGGGCACTTCTGTCCCAGAGACTGTGATTCTACCCATCAAGAGGAACACTTTTTTTTTTTTTTTTTTTTTTTTTATTGGTCGTTCATAACATTACATAGTTCTTAATACATCATATTACACGGTTTGATTCAAGTGGATTATGAACTCCCGCTTTTACCCCGTATACAAATTGCTGTATCACATCAGTTACCCTTCCATTGATTGACATATTGCCTTTCTAGTGTCTGATGTATTCTGCTGTCTGTCCTATTGTCTACTATCCCCCCTCCCCTCCCCTCCCCTCCCCTCCCCTTTTCTCTCTCTACCCCTTCTACTGTAAATCATGTCTTCCATTTGTATTCTCTTGACTTACCCCTCCTTACCTCTTATATGACATTTTGTATAACCCTGAGGATCGCCTTCCATTACCATGCAATTTCCCTTCTCACTCCCTTTCCCTCCCACCTCTCATCCCTGTTTACTGTAAATATTCTTTTCAAGCTCTTCGTCCCTACCCTGTCCTTGTTTACACCCCTTATATCAAAGGAGTCATTTGGTATTTGTTTTTTAAAGATTGACTAGCTTCACTTAGCATAATCTGCTCTAATGCCATCCATTTCCCTCCAAATTCTATAATTTTGTCATTTTTTAATGCAGAGTAATACTCCATAGTGTATAAATGCCACATTTTTTTTATCCATTCATCTATTGAAGGGCATCTAGGCTGGTTCCACAGTCTTGCTATCGTGAATTGAGCTGCTATGAACATCGATGTAGCAGTGTCCCTGTAGCATGCTCTTGTTAGGGCTTTAGGGAATAGACCGAGAAGGGGAATAGCTGGGTCAAATGGTGGTTCCATTCCCAGCTTTCCGAGAAATCTCCATACTGCTTTCCAAATTGGCTGCACCAATTTGCAGTCCCACCAGCAATGAACAAGAGTGCCCTTTTCCCCGCATCCTCTCCAGCACTTATTGTTGTTTGACTTCCTAATGGCTGCCAGTCTTACTGGAGTGAGATGGTATCTTAGGGTAGTTTTGATTTGCATTTCTCTGACTGCTAGCGATGGTGAGCATTTTTTCATGTACTTGTTGATTGATTGTATGTCCTCCTCTGAGAAGTGTCTGTTCAGGTCCTTGGCCCATTTATTGATTGGGTTATTTGTTATCTTATTGTCTAATTTTTTGAGTTCTTTGTATATTCTGGTTATTAGGGCTCTATCTGAAGTGTGTGGAGTAAAGATTTGTTCCCAGGATGTAGGCTCCCTATTTATCTCTCTTATTGTTTCTTTTGCTGAGAAAAAACTTTTTAGTTTGAGTAAGTCCCATTTGTTGATTCTATTTGTTAACTCTAGCGCTATGGGTGTCCTATTGAGGAATTTGGAGCCCGATCCCACAGCGTGTAGATCATAACCAACTTTTTCTTCTATCAGATGCCGTGTCTCTGATTTAATATCAAGCTCCTTGATCCATTTTGAGTTAACTTTTGTGCACGGCGAGAGATAGGGATTCAGATTCATTTTGGTGCAAATGGATTTCCAGTTTTCCCAGCACCATTTGTTGAAGATGCTATCCTTCCTCCATTGCATGCTTTTAGCCCCTTTATCAAAAATAAGATAGTTGTAGTTTTGTGGATTAGTTACTGTGTCCTCTATTCTGTACCATTGGTCCACCCGCCTGTTTTGGTACCAGTACCATGCTGTTTTTGTTACTATTGCTCTGTAGTATAGCTTGAAGTCTGGTATCGCTATACCGCCTGATTCACACTTCCTGCTTAGTATTGTTTTTGCTATTCTGGGTCTTTTATTATTCCATATGAATTTCATGATTCTTTTATCTATTTCTACAAGATATGCTGTTGGGATTTTGATTGGCATTGCATTAAACTTATAGAGAACTTTTGGTAATATCGCCATTTTGATGATGTTAGTTCTGCCTATCCATGAGCAGGGTATGTTTTTCCATCTTCTAAGGTCTTCTTCTATGTCTTTCTTTAGGGTTCTGTAATTTTCATTGTATAAATCTTTCACCTCTTTTGTTAGGTTGATTCCCAAGTATTTTATTTTTTGGGGGGATATTGTGAATGGAGTAGTTGTCCTCATTTCCATTTCAGAGGATTTGTCGCTCATATACAGGAACGCCTTTGATTTATGCGTGTTGATCTTATATCCTGCCACTTTGCTGAATTCATTTATTAGCTCTAATAGCTTCTTTGTAGACCCTTTTGGGTCTGCTAGGTATAGAATCATATCATCTGCAAATAGTGATAATTTAAGTTCTTCTTTTCCTATTTTTATGCCTTTAATTTCTTTTGACTGTCTAATTGCTCTGGCCAGTGTTTCGAGGACTATGTTGAACAGAAGTGGTGAGAGAGGGCATCCCTGTCTTGTACCAGATCTTAGAGGGAATGCCTTCAATTTTTCTCCATTCAGAATGATGCTGGCCTGTGGCTTATCATAGATTGCTTTTACAATGTTGAGGTATGATCCTGTTATCCCTAATTTTTCTAGCGTTTTGAACATAAAGGGATGCTGTACTTTGTCGAATGCTTTTTCTGCATCTATTGAGATGATCATATGGTTCTTATTTTTAAGTCTATTGATGTGGTGAATAACATTTATTGATTTCCGTATATTAAACCAGCCTTGCATCCCAGGGATGAATCCTACTTGATCATGATGTATAATTTTTTTGATATGTATTTGAATCCGATTCGCCAGAATTTTATTGAGGATTTTTGCGTCAAGGTTCATTAGAGATATTGGTCTGTAGTTTTCCTTCTTTGATGTGTCTTTGTCTGGTTTCGGAATCAGGGTGATGTTGGCCTCGTAGAATGAATTTGGAAGTTCTCCCTCTTTTTCTATTTCCTGAAATAGCTTGAAAAGTATTGGTGTTAGTTCCTCTTTAAAGGTTTTGTAAAACTCTGCTGTATACCCATCCGGTCCTGGGCTTTTCTTAGTTGGTAGTCTTTTGATGGTTTCTTCTATTTCCTCTATTGTTATTGGTCTGTTTAGGTTGTCTATATCCTCCTGGCTCAATCTGGGCAGATCATAGGACTCAAGGAATTTATCTATGCCTTCACTATCTTCTATTTTATTGGAGTATAAGGATTCAAAGTAATTTCTGATTATCTTCTGTATTTCTGAAGTGTCTGTTGTGATATTGCCTTTTTCATCCCGTATGCTAGTAATTTGGGTTCTCTCTCTTCTTCTCTTCGTTAGCATGGCTAAGGGTCTGTCAATTTTATTTATTTTTTCAAAGAACCAGCTTTTAGTTTTGTCAATTTTTTCAATTGTTTCTTTTGTTTCAATTTCATTAATTTCAGCTCTGATTTTAATTATTTCTTGCCTTCTACTTCTTTTGCTGTTGTTTTGCTCTTCTTTTTCTAGGATTTTGAGATGAAGTATGAGATCATTTATTTGTTGGTTTTTTCTTTTTTTGAGGAATGAACTCCAAGCAATGAATTTTCCTCTTAGAACTGCTTTCAATGTGTCCCATAGATTCCGATATGTTGTGTCTGTGTTTTCATTTAACTCTAGGAATTTTTTCATTTCCTCCTTGATGTCTTCTAAAACCCATTGATCACTCAGCAACCTATTGTTCATTCTCCAGGTGATGCTTGCTTTTTCCTTTCTTCTTTTATCATTGATTTTCAGTTTCATTCCATTATGATCAGATAAGATGCATGGTATTATCTCTACCCCTTTGTATTGTCTAAGAGTTGCCCTGTGACATAGTATATGGTCTATTTTTGAGAAGGTTCCATGTGCTGCTGAGAAAAAAGTGTAGCTACTTGATGTTGGGTGGTATAGTCTATATATGTCAATTAAGTCTAGGTTGTTAATTGTGTTATTGAGTTCTATAGTTTCCTTATTTAACTTTTGTTTGGAAGATCTGTCCAGTGGTGAGAGAGGTGTGTTGAAGTCTCCCATGATTATTGTATGTTGGTCTATTAGACTCTTGAACTTGAGAAGAGTTTGCTTGATGAATACAGCTGCACCATTATTTGGGGCATATATATTTATGATTGTTATGTCTTGTTGGTGTATGGTTCCCTTGAGCAGTATGAAGTGTCCTTCTATATCCCTTTTGATTAGCTTTGGCTTGAAATCTATTTTATTAGATATGAGTATGGACACTCCTGCTTGTTTCCGCGGTCCATATGAGTGATATGATTTTTCCCAACCTTTCACCTTCAGTCTATGTATATCTTTTCCTATCAAATGCGTCTCCTGTAGACAGCATATTGTTGGGTCTTGTTTTTTGATCCATTCTACTAGCCTGTGTCTCTTAATTGGTGAGTTTAAGCCATTAACATTTAGGGTTATTATTGAGATATGGTTTGTTCTTCTATCCATATTTGTTTATTGATGTTACTAAACCTGATTTGTTATCCTCTATGACTACTTTCCCCCCTTTACTGTCCTACCGCCCATTGTTGGTTTTCAATGTTGTTTTCCATTTCCTCTTCCTGTAATGTTTTGCCAAGGATTTTTTGAAGAGATGGTTTTCTAGCTGCGAATTCTTTTAACTTTTGTTTATTGTGGAAGGTTTTAATTTCATCTTCTAACCTGAAGCTTAATTTCGCCGGATACACGATTCTTGGTTGGAGCCCATTGTCTTTCAGTGTTTGAAATATGTTATTCCAGGATCTTCTAGCTTTCAGAGTCTGTGTTGAGAGATCAGCTGTTATCCTGATTGGTTTACCCCTAAATGTAATCTGCTTTCTTTCTCTTGCAGCTTTTAAAATTCTCTCCTTATTCTGTATGTTGGACATCTTCATTATAATGTGTCTAGGTGTGGATCTCTTATGATTTTGCACATTCGGCGTCCTGTAGGCTTCTAGGATTTGGGATTCTGTCTCAATCTTCAATTCTGGGAAGTTTTCTCGTATTATTTCACTGAATAGACTGTTTATTCCTTTGGAATGGAGCTCTGTGCCTTCCTGTATCCCAATGACTCTTAAATTTGGTCTTTTGATATTGTCCCATAATTCTTGGATGTTCTGCTCATGGTTTCTTAGCAGACTTGCTGAGCTGTTTATGTTCTTTTCCAGTTGAAATACTTTGTCTTCATTGTCTGATGTTCTCTCTTCTAAGTGATCTACTCTGCTGGTAGTATTCTCAATTGAGTTTTTAAGTTGGTTTATTGTTTCCTGCATTTCTAGAATTTCAATTTGTTTGTTTTTTATTACCTCTATCTCCCTGTGAAATTGATCTTTGACTTCCTGGATTTGTTTGTCAATGTGATCTTTCATTGTCTGATTTTGCTGTCTCATGTCTTCCTTGAGACTCCAGATCATCTGAAGCATATATATCCTGAACTCTTTATCTGATATTCCATCTGTTGCAGCTATTACCTCTTCTAAAGTTGAGTTGACCTGCATTGCTTGTGGTCCTTTCTTTCCTTGTCTTTTCATACTGCCCGCGTTTCTTTCTGCTTGGTGCAACTGTTGTGTTTTGAAATTTACCCCCTATTTATTTATGTTGCTCTTGTATACTTGAAAAGTCTCCCTTGCAGGTGCGGGCGGCGGCTGTGCCCCTACTCCAATTGGGGTGACGTGTCTATCACGCTGGCGGCTCTCTGGGCCTGTTCCGGGAGTGGAAGGCGGCTCTGCTCTGTCCCTATTCCAATTGGGGTGTCGTGACTACAATGCTGGCAGATCGCTGGGCCTCTTCCGGGCGTGGGCGGTGGGCTTGGCTGGTGGGATTCCACCTAATGGCAGTCCCTAACCTCCCTGCTTGCTAATTAATGGCTTCTCTGAGGCGCCACGCCTTCTGTAGCTGCGGGGCAGGCCGCGCGAATCAGTTGGCCTGGATCTCCGGGGTCCTGCTGCTGGCTGTTTTGATGTTACAAGCTGTTGGAGAGTGGTGGTGTATTCTTCAGCTTTCCCGGATGGTGGCCACTGACTGCCTGGATGGAGTGTCCGCTGTTTTGATGTTGCACTCTGAAGGAGAGTGGCGGTGTATCCTTCAGCTTTCCCGGATGGTGGCCGCTGACTGCCTCGGTGGAGTGTCCGCTGTGGGGGATGGGACTGTACCGCTTTCTTCCCCTTCTGAGAACCCGAGCTCGGCCCAAGGGTCCGTGTGGGCTTGGCTGGTGGGATTCCACCTAATGGCCTTCCCTAACCTCCCTGCTTGCCAATTAATGGCTTCACTGAGGCGCCACGCCTTCTGTAGCCGCAGGGCAGGCCACGCGAATCAGTTGGCCTGGCTCTCCGGGCCCTGCTGCAGGCTGCTGGGATCCCTGGCACTCTATCACTTTGATTTTTTCTGCTTGCCCCTCCCCCAGCGCTGGCTAGCCAGGTTTCCTTTTGGCTGCTACTGGGAGGAGGGGTTGGAGGTCAGGTGTCTCTGGTTTCCCCCTAGCCTGTATGGAGGCTCAGCTTGATACTCCCTCTCCCGGCAAGCCTAGGAGAGATTTTATGCGAATTCCCGCTGTCTGGGGGGTGAGCTGAATGACACCGACCTGTTTTGATGTCGCACTCTGAAGGAGAGTGGCGTTGTATCCTTCAGCTTTCCCGGATGGTGGCCGCTGACTGGCTCGGCGGAGTGTCCGCTGTGGGGGATGGGACTGTACCGCTTCCTTCCCCTTCTGAGAACCCGTGCTCGGCCCAAGGGTCCGTGTGGGCTTGGCTGGTGGGATTCCACCTAATGGCCTTCCCTAACCTCCCTGCTTGCCAATTAATGGCTTCACTGAGGCGCCACGCCTTCTGTAGCCGCAGGGCAGGCCACGCGAATCAGTTGGCCTGGCTCTCCGGGCCCTGCTGCAGGCTGCTGGGATCCCTGGCACTCTATCACTTTGATTTTTTCTGCTTGCCCCTCCCCCAGCGCTGGCTAGCCAGGTTTCCTTTTGGCTGCTACTGGGAGGAGGGGTTGGAGGTCAGGTGTCTCTGGTTTCCCCCTAGCCTGTATGGAGGCTCAGCTTGATACTCCCTCTCCCGGCAAGCCTAGGAGAGATTTTATGCGAATTCCCGCTGTCTGGGGGGGTGAGCTGAATGACACCGACCTGTTTTGATGTCGCACTCTGAAGGAGAGTGGCGGTGTATCCTTCAGCTTTCCCGGATGGTGGCCGCTGACTGGCTCGGCGGAGTGTCCGCTGTGGGGGATGGGACTGTACCGCTTCCTTCCCCTTCTGAGAACCCGTGCTCGGCCCAAGGGTCCATGTGGGCTTGGCTGGTGGGATTCCACCTAATGGCCTTCCCTAACCTCCCTGCTTGCCAATTAATGGCTTCACTGAGGCGCCACGCCTTCTGTAGCCGCAGGGCAGGCCACGCGAATCAGTTGGCCTGGCTCTCCGGGCCCTGCTGCAGGCTGCTGGGATCCCTGGCACTCTATCACTTTGATTTTTTCTGCTTGCCCCTCCACTTTTTTTTTTTAAATGTGAGAATATTTTTCTTGGTTGTTCAAAACATTACATAACTCATGACATATCATCTTTCATACATTTGATTCAAGTGGATTATGAACTCCCATGTTTACCCCAAATACAAGTTGCAGAATCACATCGGTTAGTGCTGCGTAATACTCCATTGTGTATAAATGCCACAGTTTTTTAATCCATTCATCTATTGAAGGGCATCTAGGTTGATTCCAAAGTCTAGCTATTGTGAATTGTGCTGCTATGATCATTGATGTGGCAGTATCCCTATAGTATGCTCTTTTAAGGTCCTCAGGGAATAGACCGAGAAGGGCGATAGCTGGGTCAAATGGTGGTTCCATTCCCAGCTTTCCTAGGAATCTCCATACTGCTTTCCATATTGGCCGCACCAATTTGCAGTCCCACCAGCAATGTACAAGTGTACCCTTTTCCCCACATCCTCGCCAGCACTTATTGTTGTTTGACTTCATAATGGCTGCCAATCTTACTGGGGTGAGGTGGTATCTTAGGGTGGTTTTGATTTGCATGTCTCTGACTGCTAGAGATGGTGAGCATTTTTTCATGTACTTATTGATTGATTGTATGTCCTCCTCTGAGAAGTGTCTGTTCAGGTCCTTGGCCCATTTGTTGATAGGGTTGTTTGTTATCTTATTGTTTAATTTTTTGAGTTCTTTGTATATTCTGGATATTAGGGCTCTATCTGAAGTGTGAGGAGTAAAAATTTTTTCCCAGGATGTGGGTTCCCTATTTACCTCTCTTATTGTTTCTCTTGCTGAGAAAAAAACTTTTTAGTGTAAGTAAGTCCCATTTGTTTATTCTTGTATTTAACTCTTGTGCTATGGGCATCCTATTAAGGAATTTGGAGTCCGACCCCACAATATGTAGATCGGAGCCAACTTTTTCTTCTATCAGGTGCAGAGTCTCTGATCTAGCTCCTTGATCCATTTTGAATTAACTTTTGTGCATGGTGAGAGAAAGGGGTTCAGCTTCATTTTGTTGCATATGGATTTCCAGTTTTCCCAGCACCATTTGTTGAAGATGCTATCCTTTCTCCATTGCATGCTTTTAGCGCCTTTATCAAATATAAGAAAGTTGTAATTTTGTGGATTGGTGTCTGTGTCCTCTATTCTGTACCATTGGTCCACCTGCCTGTTTTGGTACCAGTACCATGCTGTTTTTGTTACTATTGCTCTGTAGTACAGTTTGAAATCTGGTATCGCTATACCTCCTGATTCACACTTCCTGCTTCGAATTGCTTTTGCAATTCTGGGTCTTTTGTTTTTCCATATGAATTTCATGATAGCTTTATCTATTTCTACAAGAAATGCCATTTGGATTTTGATTGGCATTGCGTTGAACCTGTAGAGAACTTTGGGTAATATCGCCATTTTGATGATGTTGGTTCTGTCTATCCATGAACAGGGTACATTTTTCCATCTTCTAAGATCTACTTCTATCTCTCTCTTTAGGGTTCTGTAGTTTTCATTGTATAGATCTTTCACCTCTTTTGTTAGGTTGATTCCCAAGTATTTTATGTTTTTTGAGGATATTGTGAATGGGGTGGTTTTCCTCATTTCTATTTCAGAAGTTTTGTTGCTGATATACAGGAATGCCTTTGATTTATGCATGTTGATTTTATATCCTGCCACTTTGATGAATTCATTTATTAGTTCTAGTAGTTTCTTTGTAGACCCTTTTGGGTCTTCTAGATATAGGATCATATCATCCGCAAATAGTGATATTTTAAGTTCTTCTTTTCTTATTTTTATGCCTTTAATTTCTTTTGTCTGTCTAATTGCTCTGGCTAGTATTTCAAGGACTAAATTAAATAGAAGTGGTGAGAGAGGGCATCCCTGTCTTGTTCCAGATTTTAGCGGGAATGCCTTCAGTTTTTCTCCATTTACAATGATGCTAGCCTGAGGCTTAGCATATATAGCTTTTACAATGTTGAGGTAAGTTCCTGTTATCCCCAGTTTTTCTAGTGTTTTGAACATAAAAGGATGCTGTACTTTGTCGAATGCTTTTTCTGCATCTATTGGGACGATCGTATGGTTCTTATCTTTAAGTCTATTGATGTGGTGAATAACATTTATTGATTTCCGTATATTGAACCAACCTTGCATCCCAGGGATGAATCCTACTTGATAATGGTGCACAATTTTTTTGATATGCTTTTGTATTCGATTCGCCAGGATTTTATTGAGCATTTTTGCATCTATGTTCATTAGAGATATTGGTCTGTAGTTTTCTTTCTTTGAAGTGTCTTTGTCTGGTTTCGGGATCAGGGTGATGTTGGCCTCATAGAATGAATTTGGAAGAGCTCCTTCTTTTTCTATTTCTTGAAATAGCTTGAAAAGTATTGGTATTAATTCTTCTTTGAAGGTTTTGTAAAACTCCGCTGTATACCCATCGGGTCCAGGGCTTTTCTTGGTTGGTAGTCTTTTGATGGCTTCTTCTATTTCTTCCTTTGTTATTGGTCTGTTTAAATTGTGTGTGTCTTCCTGACTCAATCTGTGCAGCTCATATGACTTAAGAAATTTATCGATGTCTTCACTGTCTTGTATTTTATTAGAATATAGGGTTTCAAAATACTTTCTAATTATCTTCTGTATTTCTGTAGTGTCTGTTGTGATATTGCCTTTTTCATCCCGTATGTTAGTAATTTGAGTTTTCTCTCTTCTTCTCTTCATTAGCATGGCTAAGGGTCTATGGATCTTATTTATTTTTTCAAAGAACCAATTTTAGTTTTATCAATTTTTTCAATGTTTTTTTTTGTTTCAATTTCGTTGATTTCCATTCTGATTTTAATTATTTCTTGTCTTCTGCTATATTTGCTGTTGTTTTGCTCTTCCTTTTCTAGGGTTTTGAGATGTAGTGTGAGTTCATTTATTTGTTGGTTTTTTTCTTTTTTTGAGGAATAAACTCCAGGAAATGAATTTCCCTCTTGAAACTGCTTTCATTGTGTCCCATAGATTCTGGTATGTTGTGTCTGAATTGTGGTTTATCTCTAAGAATTTGTTGATTTCCTCCTTTATGTCTTGTGTAACCCATTGATCATTCAGTAACATATTGTTTATTTTCCATGTGATGCAGGATTTTTCCTTCCTTCTTTTATCATTGATTTCCAGTTTCATTCCATTATAATCAGATATGGTGCATGGTATTATCTCCACACCTTTATATTTACTAAGAGTTGCCCTATGGCATAATATATGATCTATCTTTGAGTAAGATCCATGTGCTGCTGAGAAGAACGTGTATCCACTTGATGATGGTTGATATATTCTATATATGTCGGTTAAGTCTAGGTTATTGATTGTGTCATTGAGTTCTATAGTTTCTTTATTCAGCTTTTGTCTAGAGGATCTGTCTAATGGTGAGAGTGGTATGCTGAAGTCACCCATAATTATTGTGTTGTGGTCTATTTGACTCTTGAACTTGAGGAGAGTTTGTTTTATGAACGTTGCTGCACCATTATTTGGTGCATATAAATTGATAATTGTTATGTCTTGTTGGTGGATAGTTCCTTTTAACAGGATATAGTGTCCTTCTTTATCCCTTTTGATTAACTTAGGTTTGAAGTTGATTTTATTCGATATGAGTATGGCCACTCCTGCTTGCTTCCGAGGGCCATGTGAGTGGTATGATTTTTCCCAAACTTTCACATTCAGCCTGTGTATGTCTTTTCCTATCATATGAGTCTCCTGAAGGCAGCATATTGTTGGATTTGTTTTTTTGATCTAGGTTACTAGCCTGTGTCTCTTGATTGGTGAGTTTAGTCCATTAACATTTAAGGTTACAATTGAAATATGATTTGCACTTCTGGTCATGTTTATTTATTTATTTATTTTAGTTTGGCTAGTTTTACTTTTTGGTTGTTGTCCTCCCCCTTTACTGAGATACCTCCCACTGTTGGTTTTGGGCACTATTTTTCCATTCCTCTTCTTGTAGAATTTTGCCCAAAATGCTTTGCAGTGCTGGTTTTCTGGCTGCGAATTCTTTTAGCTTTTGTTTATCATGAAAGATTTTAATTTCATTGTCAAATCTGAAGCTTAATTTTGCTGGATACAGTATTCTTGGTTGGAATCCATTATTTTTCAGAGTTTGAAATACATTGTTCCAGGATCTTCTCGCTTTCAAAGTCCGTGATTAAAAATCAGCTGTTAACCTAATTGGTTTACCCCTGAATGTAATCTGCCTCCTTTCCCTCGTAGCTTTTAATATTCTTTCCTTGTTCTGTATGTTGGCTATCTTCATAATTATATGTCTTGGAGTTGGTCTATTACAGTTTTGGATGTTTGGGGTCCTGTAGGCTTCCAGGATTTGGCAATCCATTCCACCTTTCATCTCTGGTAAGTTTTCTAGGATTATTTCATTTAATAGGTTGTCCATTCCTTTGGTTTGAACCTCTGTGCCTTCTTCTATCCCAATGACTCTCAAATTTGGTTTTTTGATGAGATCCCATATCTCTTGGATAGATTGCTCGTGAGATTTAAGCATCTTTTCAGTGTTGACTATATTCTTTTTAAGTTGATAAACTTTGTCTTCATTATCTGATGTTCTGACTTCTACTTGATCTAGTCTATTTGTAATATTCTCGTTAGCGTTTTTAATCTGGTTTATGGTTTCTTGCATTTCTAAAATTACTGTTTTTTTTTTTTAAGATCTCTATCTCCTGGTAAAGCTCGTTCTTTGCAGTTTGAATTTGTTTGTTTAGTTCGTTTTCAAAATATACTTTCAATTCTTGGACTTGCTGTCTCATGTCCTCTCTAAAATTCCGTTCCATCTGAGTTAGGTATGCCTTGATTTCTTTCCCTGTCCATGTTTCTGATGCTTCTAGGTCCACCTGTAGATTTAAGTTGTCCTGCATTATCTGTAATCCTTTTTTCCCTTGTTTTTTCATGTTGTTCACATTATTTTCCAGCTCTGTTTGACTGCTTTGTAACTGCTTTCTCCTATACATTTGTTTTGGCTTTGTTTATCTCTGTTGTCTCTCCTTTATGGTGGGAGATTATGCCTATAGATGTTGTGCTTTATTGTACTTTAGAGCTGATTCATTCAATTTATAAAGGGCTTCCGGATTTTGTATGCATATAGTGATTTGTTTTTTGTTCTTAGGACTTTTGGTTAGGTGCTATGAAGGTATAAGGGTTAGTATGTCTTGGCTACTTTTTGCATTTGATTCTAATTTTAATTCCTGTATTATAAATCTTCCTTTACTTTGCTGTACTTTCACCTTTGTTAACTAACTGCTTCTTCTTATGATCCATTGGGTAAAATGTCACCTAGGTTTATCATGGAGAGAAAAGGAAGCTGCATGACTGCATACTTTGCTTGTCTGTGCATGAATTGAACAACTGCTATCCAGTGAGCATTCACTAACATACTTGAACAAAATGATCTGACTTGTTACTGATCATTATGTACAACTGTTACTTATATAGTAATTTTTGTACTAAACAGCCAGTAGCAAAGTTTATATTTTATGTAATTAATCACATTTAAATATTATGATTTAAATGGGCTAAGGAACTGAACAGACACTTCACAGAAAAAGAAATACAATTGATCTACAAACATGAAAAAGTATTCATTACCTCTAGCAATTAGAGAAATGCAAATAAAAACTACTCTAAAATTTCATCTCATTCCAGTCAGAATGGCAATTACCAAGAATACAAGCAATAATAAGTGTTGGTGAGGATGTGGGGGAAAGATACCCTCAAACATTTCTGGTGGGATTGTAAATTGGTTCCACTACTCTGGAAAGCAGTAATTCCTCAGAAAACTTGAAATGGAACCATCATTTGACCGAGTTATGCCACTCCTTGATTTATTCCCAAAGGACTTAAAATCAGTATACTACAGTGACACAGCCACATCAATGTTTATAGCAGCTCAATTCACAATAACTAAACTATGGAAACAACTAGATGCCCTTCAACAGATGAATGGATAAAGAAAATGTGGAACATATACACAATGGAATATTACTCATCCTTAAAAGAAGAACGAAATTATGGAATTTGCTGGTGAAAGGATGGAGTTGGAAAATATCATGCTAAGTGAAATAAACCAAACTTCCCCAAAACAAAGACCAAATATTTCCTCTGATAAGCAGATGTTGATCCATAATGGAGGGTTGATAGGGAAGAATTAAGGAACTTTGGATTGTGCAGAGGAGAATGAGGGTAGGTGTAGGAATATAGGAATGGGAAGGACAGTGGAATGAGATGGACATTATTTATATATGTTTATATATATATATATATATGTATATATATAATCATGCTACTGGTATGACTCTGCACCATGTACAGCCAGAAGAAGGAGAAGTTATGCTCCATTTGTGCACAATGTGTCAAAATGTATTCTACTGTCATGTATAACTAACTAGAACAAATTAAAAAAAGAGAGAAAGAAAAATAAAATATTATGGTAATGTTCCAGGGAGCTGGTACTATTTAATTAAACTTTGGCAACTAAAATCTGGATATACTGAAATCATGCAACGTGAGAATTATTTGTATATACATATATATTGGGAATGTCCTTATCATATCCATGCTGTGAAATTTATACACTATTGGTTTACACTTTTTAACAATCTTCTTTCTCCCCTACTAAATTGAAATTATTTATATTCATAAAGACATTTTCTACATATGTGAAAGCATTCTCAACAGCACAAGATAACTTCTGCATTATCATCCTTCCTTTTTGTCATGGGCTTCCTTCTTCTAACTTTCAAGTTTCAAAGTTTTAGAACGGTAAAAGCATCACAAAAGATGGGAGGAAAAACAGGAAGAGAAAGGTAATAGCATTCCTCCCTAGAATCCACAAAAATGTCCAAGAAATTCTGGGGAGTAGAGAATTTACCTCTAGCACTCCCTTCTTAAAATTCTTAGCATCTCTCGACTACATGATAAATGTTTTAATATAGTATACAAGTTCCTTTATAATTTGGTCCTTGAATATTCCTCAAGCCTTACCTAGTGTGACCCTTTCTGCCTTACAATGTGTCATTTAGGAACAAGGAACTGCTTTTTGCCTCCAGCCCTTTACTTACGAGCCATCTATGTGCAAATATCGTTATTATCTCCTACACAGAGTATCATCAGAATGACTTCCACACATCCTCAAGATTCATTTTAAATACCTCCTCCTTCCCAGCTCCCTCCACTTACCTACCCCCATCCCCAAGAAATTTCTATAACTATATACTATAATATATAATATATATATATATAATATATAACTATAGCTATATACTATAATATCCTTTTCATATCTTCATCATTGCATTTGCAATAGCATAATATACTTTTGTGATTTACTTTTGTATGTTTTATTTCTAAGACAGTAAGCTAATTAAAGGCAAGAAGTATGTCTTATTAATATAACACTAATTTACTATGTGAACTACAAGACAACAGGATACCATAAGACACCTGCAGCATTCTAGGGCTAGTGACAAAATTTAACAGAGGAAGACTGCTCTTCTTTTTTTTTTTAAAGTAACTTCCCGGGAACTTTTGCTTCTGTCTATGAAGGGAAGGCAAAGGTAGGCTAATCATTATGCATAATCAGATGAAAGGCAATATCACTGAGAGATTAATAACAGGTTAACCAGTTATACTCAGCTGACTTGAAATAAAATCATGGGTGAGTGGAGTCAGAGGACTGTGGGAAAATGAAAGAGAGAGAGGAAATAATCCTTTGAGAAGCAAACTACAAGGTGAAAATATGCAGTAGAACTGAGGGAAGGGGAACAGTCAAATCAAATTAAAGAACATCAAAGTCCACACACTAATAATATGTTCTTGCCATGTACCAGACACATGACTGAGATAGCACAGTGAATGCACTACAGTCCTTGAACTTAACAATTTAGAGTGTATCTCCTACATCAGATAGATTTCTCTTTAGCCACTGCTACTGCACTGTTGTCTGAAAGTCAATATTACAGGTTCTTTCTCTGTAATGGAATAACTTAGTTTACAGATTAGGTAATTACAAGTCTTTAGCAAAGTTTGTCAAATATTAGTGTACTCATGTCAGCATGCCTCAAGGAATAAAACAAAGGTCTGTGAGTTTTGACCAAAATTATCAGACAAACCTAAAATTGAAAAATAGTAACAAGACAGGAAGATCACAGTTGATCAAAATATTCCTAAGCAAGAATCAGAATGAGATCAAAATCAATAACCATGAGAATGTAAGCATCTTGGGTTAAGTATATTTCCTAAAGTCCTAAGGATATGGATTTTAATTATTTTCAAAACATTAAATAAAAGAATGATCCTAGATAGGTGGAAAACCTGAAGAAACTTAAATTGCAGTATGAATACAAAACAAACATCTTTCTGCCAACATCTCTTTCTTAAAATATACTTCCTTCAAGCACACAACAGACTTTTTCCAATCTTTGTCCCAAAATCCTAACAACATTGACCAATAACTTCTTTTAAGTAGTATTCAACTTTTGCTTTCATACCATTAACCCTTTTGTCCCTTTAACTAGCTATTGTATAGAAAAATAGTATGCTATTGGCTGGGGCTTTAGCCCAGTGGTAAAGCACTTGCCTCGCATGTGTGAGGCACTGGATTCAATCCTCAGCACTGCATAAAAAAATAAAGATACTATGTGTTCATCTACAACTCAATAAATATTTTTAAAAAAGAAAAATAGTATGCTAGATAAATTCTCAAAATGATGCTCAATGACAGATCACAGTTTATTCTGGAGTTTTTAAAAGACTTCTGGAAACCAAAATACTTTCAGCCAAATGAATTTATTGCTAATGTTGGAATTTCAATCACATGAGCCAGACTGAGGGAAATATCTTTGGGCACAGGAACATTTTCAAAGTCCCACAAATATACCACTTTGAAAATCATTGGCTTGCCTGGTGGCGAAGTCAGTACTGTGTTGTCTTATTCTCAGCTTCCCCTGCCATTAGTGGGAATGGCAGATTGCAGAGGAGATGGGAATAGTAGAAACAAAGCCCCTAAGCAGCAGCTTTTGTATTACTCCTTCAGTACAACACTTGGACTGCGAACCAAGCCAAAATAAAACATAGCTCTGCAGATTTTTACAAGAAAAATGGGCCAGTGAGACATGATCTATAGAGTTAGCAATGGAACAGCAGAAATTTCCATACTTTTCTCTTCATGCACTGATTTTATGCCAACTCTGATTTTTTTCTGTTATTGTTCTCATTGACATGCAGTATTGTTACAGCTTGTTAGACTGCTCTTGCTTTAAATAATGTATAAAAAGCTGCATATTTTGCATAACTGATAAATCACAATGCATTCTACTTCATGCATTCAGGGGTTTTCTTTTCCAACTTTATACAGATATTTTCTGTGTACTTTCTATATAATGGAAATACTTTTTAAAAAATAACTGAATTCATTCTATCAAAATAAAATAAGAATTCACAATGATTTTTAATTATCATTAAATAATAGGGCTTTTGATATTCAGAAAAAATATTATACATTTATAGAAATCTGCTTTCATATTTCACAATTGCTTTGAGTTAGACCTTAATGCTAAGATGTGCTTAACTGCTTATACTTGGCTCATCTTCTTGAATATAAAAAACTGTTTCAGTTGATTACATCACTAATGTTCTTAAAGTTTGAAATAGTAGGCTTCCAATTTTAGCAATTGATCGGATAAAAATGAATTTAAAAAATCATCTTGAATCCAAGTTCAAAATTATAATTCTTGTCTTCTATCCAACCCAGCATGTACTCTGGATCCAATTTGTCTGCCTTTTGGCAAAAACTTAAGACACTTGGTGGGAAGTGAAAATATACTTCAGTTCCTAGGAAAATAAGTGTTATATGAATATGGCTAAATTGAGGCAATAAAACCAGAGGCAAACATTTAGATTGTTAAAGATGTTAATACTGGTTTTTAAAAATGGGATTGGGAGGGTGGGTTAAAAGAAGGAAAATACAAAAGCAAGTCAAAAGAATCTACTGAAGAGTGAAGAAAATACTGCTGCTGAAACCTCAACAGTACTTGTATTTTTCAAAACTATTTTTACATTACAATCTGTTTATCTCAACAGGTTTTATGACTTGTTGGTGTGATATACACAACATTCTTACATTTTAGCTTTAAAGATTACTTGAGTTTTGTCTATATTAGAAGAATTTTAATATTTCCAGATATTTCCAGAGGGAATAAAATAGTGAAGTCATAACTATCTATCATCCAAAACTATATTTATTCCCTTGGCTTTCAAGCAAAACAGTATTTTGCTTCCTCTTGCATATATGCTAGAAATAGAAATACTGAAAAACCAATATATAATAAACATTGACTTTAATGAATTAATAGAAAACAATATTCAAAACTATTAAAATCACAGTCATTATGAGTCTATCAGGCCTGGATTTGCATTCTAGAACTGCCAATGAATAGTTGTGTCGCCTTTTAACCCATGTACATGTCAAGTAACTGCTTTATGACATATTGAACACAGTATCTGTTTCAGTGGGTTGTTTTAAACATTAAAACAGTACTCAGCAAACCAGAACATCAGATATAATTTAAACAGCCACTTTTAGTATTAGTAGTAATACTTCACCATAATTCCATAAATAGTTTAACAGATAAAAATATATAATTACCTCATATTTATCAAAACCCAAATACCTATTTCTTTCTCATATTATACCCCAAATACATAGCTAAAAGCACAGATCAATATCAATGTTTTCTCTCATGATCCAGCTGTAAACTCTCTAAATGACCCTGAGCAATTCTCTTAACCTTTCTGGACTTATCTCAGTTTTTTAAATTACAAAATAAAGAACTTAAGTTCTTGATCTCAAGAACATCTAGCACTTTGGGGGAAGAACTGCAAGGATTAAGTAATAGGAGTATCTAGGGTAAAGGTAGAATGAGCCATTATTCTAGCATGGATCCCATT
This sequence comes from Urocitellus parryii, assembly GCF_045843805.1. NCBI lineage: Eukaryota > Metazoa > Chordata > Mammalia > Rodentia > Sciuridae > Urocitellus > Urocitellus parryii. Next base: position 66,060,996 of record NC_135541.1, read on the forward strand.
TACAGGAAATAACTCTATAAATTAAGTGTTATAAAAATGCAACAAATTAGTTTACTAAATTTAAAAAAGCTTATAACTTACCTAAACATTCTACCCAACAATGTCTTTCTCCTTTCACAAAAAACCACAAGAACAATATAAAAGATCCTTTTGAATGCATTTCTACTGTACATTCAAAGTAACATGTACAAGCCTGCTAGGTAAAGATGTAGTCTTTTCCTAGCAATATTTGTTTTCCAAAAAAAATTATGTAGGTATACTTTCCATTATCAGATGTAAAGAAGGAAAACATTCTCAGAAACATTATAAAATCATTTCAAATATTTCAATACCACTCTGAACAACTTTTAAACCATAGTACACTATGGATATTTCATTTATCAATAAGTAATTTAGTTTAAAATACTTTGTACAAAGCCTTCTCTAAAGAAAAGTCTATAGCAGCTGCTAACTGATAATTTACCAAGATCTCTGGCTTCTACAGGGCCTTTTTCTATTTGTTAACAACAAAAAAAAAAGTCAGATTTGAAAGGTTTAAAAAGTAATACAAGAGAAAAATAAATTTGTGAAAGATATTAAATTCATGGCCTTAAAATAATGCTGTTAACTGTCTTGAAACGGAACAAAAATAATATATTCTTTTTAACATTTTAAAACACCAATGGGTCATGTTAATATGCATATAGGTCTTCGAAAGGCAACCTTCGAGTTCAAATTATGGTTAAGTATTATTACTGCTTTAAGTAAATATATCATCAAATTAAAATGATTACCTTTTTTTTCTTGTGCCTATCAATAATATTTCTTCCCAGAGGTAGCATGTTGTTTACTCCTCTACACTAAAACTGCTCAACATTTACTTAGTTTTTTCCTTTCTGAATTGCTAATTTCATGAGCCATAGATATCATTAAATTGCAGAATTTAAAGATTAGTATATTCTTATATTATATATAATATCACTATGCAGGATGCAATAACTATATATTTAATATTAAGTAAAACAATTGAGATCATTGTATATTACAAGATCTTTGTTTGATTCAATATGGCAGTACAGTTCCTAACAGATACATTAGTAGTCAGAGGGACACTGAGGAGCATTAAATGAACAGATTAATGATGGAATATTAAGACAAATTATGTTATAAATGATCAACTCTGCAGTTTCACGTCTCCATGGGGGCAACTAATAACCTCAAGGGAGTTAGCATATTCTAACTACTATCTGAAATGAAGACTATGATAAAGGCCATAAAAATAACAGTTCAGTCACTGTAAGATCAAAACCTTTTCATTATTTTACAATTTAGTCCTATAACCGATGTTATAAAGAAAAGCAAGAGGTCAAGATTCTTTACAAAACTAGATATATTTACATTTACTAAGGACTGATTCTTTGACCCTTTGTCATCTAAGTTATTATCTCATTCCCTCTTCCCCAAAACTCACAATACAGTGGGTAATATTACATCAACATTTTACAGATGAGAAAAACAAGGTGTAGGGAGGATAAACAACTTTCCCATGGCTAAGGGACCTAGAAAATGGCAGATGGGATTTGAATAGAGCAATCATAACCTGAATACTGCCTGCAACCTAAATCTCCCAAGTAGAAAATTTAATACATTAATATAACAACCTTACTATTATACCTATTTAGATATCCACAGCAAGTCAAATACTGCTCTACAACATTTTGAGGCCCTTAATACCTTAGTAAGAAATTTTTGTCTTCTTCATTCCCTACTGAAAACTAACAATCCTGTCTTTGGGAAAATAATGCAGCACAGATAAAGGAAAATTCACACTTGTGTTACTCCAGTAAACTCCATAACACCTTTGATAAAATAATTATAGCAGTTGTGTTAATATTCCTTTCTGTCTCAGAGAAAGCCAAGTCATATGCATATGACTACTCTTTTTTCACTAGCTATTTCTAGTATTCACTTCCATTCTACCCTTCAAGCCTCACATTTGCATATATATCCTGGCAAAGATTATTATTTCTCACTGAAATGAGAACTCTTAAACATCCATGTGTAATACAGAAAAGCAACTAAACCTCAACCTCAGTTTGGTTACGTAAAAGTTACAAGATGACTTCAAAGTTTCAAAAGTAGTCATTGCCCTAATATACTGGGAGGGGTTAATATTTTAATATTCTAATATTCAGAAATTTTTTACTTTCCCTTGCATGTGAATTTTATATCCATCATTAGCTGAAGGGTCTTTTATAACCTAAGATCTTGGGGTTTTTTTTTTTGTGTGTGTGTGGGCATCGTTTTCCTAAATAAGTACAGCAATTTTAAGGCATTTCCTTAAAACATCTGTAATCCCCACAGCTTGGGAAGCTGAGGCAGGAGGATTGTGAGTTCAAAGACAGCCTCACTAATTTAGCAAAGCATTAAGCAGCTTAGTGAGAACCTGTGTCTATAAAATACAGAAAAGGGGTGGGAATGTGGCTCAGTGATTGAGTGCTTCTGAGTTCAATCCCCAGTACCAAGAAAAGGAAAAAAAAAAAAAAAGAGTTTGGGAAAAAGCAGAGATAAAAACATGGATAATCTTGAGCTAGTTTATTTAAGGTACAATTTATAAAAACAAACAGACAAACAAACAAACAAAAAAAACACCCACTTTCTCTTTCACACTGCTAACACTGGTTTTAAGCTTAACTTCAAAATAAGATAGTAGTAGTTGAAAAGCTCCAGGATCCATCTGACATCCAATTATGTCAAAGTAAAACTACCTCTTACCTTTTCACCTTGCAAACCAGGGGGTCCTATTAATCCAGAAAGGCCTTTATCACCCTATAAACAAAACATGGGGGTTTAATGTCATGAAAGAAAACAGGAAATTAAAACTCTCTTTAATCTTGTACATCAAGGCCTTATGACATTCACTTCTGATCTTCACCATCATGCTCAAGTTTCACCTCATTTCTCAATCCTTTTCTGAGGTTCCCTTACCTCTTGAGCGCAGAACAACTGGATTGTATTTTCCCACCTCTATGCCTTTGCTCCTTTTTCTCTGTTGTTCCTTTCTCTAGAAATGCCCTCACTCCTAAAATTTCCATCATTTAAAAAAAAAAAACTGAAGGCATTTTCTTAAAACTTCTAAGATACTTTGTAAACCAATTTCTTTTTTTCGTTGAGGACCTCAAACACACCTAGAGGTGTGTGGAAAGCCCACTGGGTTCACAGCAGGCACCTAAGAAGGCTTACTTCCGCTTCAGGGCCTACTGTAGTGTGGGCTGTTCAGATGGCCCCTGGGGAATCACTACGGAGAATGTTAATTGGGAGGCAGCTCTGTTTTGCTGTGACAGACACAACTTGACCAGAATAAACTTCACCAATAAGACCCACCTTCCTAGCACTTCCAGAAGGACCTGCCAGCATGTTTTGAGGGAGAAAGGAGACAAGAATGCTTTTGAGGGAGAAAGGAGACAGGTGAGGTTCCTGTTTCACAGGAAGCTGTGCGCCAAAAAGAGTTTGGGAGAGGCCCAGGTGGTGGCCCACGTCTATAATCTCAGCATCTTGGGAGGCTGGGGCAGGAGGATGGCGAGTTCAAAGACAACCTCAGCAATTTACTGAAACACTAAGGAACTTAGTGAGGTTCTGTGTCTATAAAATACAGAAAAGGGCTGGGGATGTGGCTTGGTGGTTGAGGACTTCTGAGGCCAATCCCCAGTACCACACACACACACACACACACACACACAAAAAAAAAAAAAGTTTGGGAGAATTCAGAGATAAAAAACATGGATAATCTTGAGCTAGTTTGTTTAAGGTACACTTTATAAAAACAAACAAACAAACAAAAAACCCACCCCCTTTCTCTTTTCACACTGCAAGGGATTTATTGCGAGTAGAAAGAAAATGTATTTGAAGTGGGAAAAATAAGGCCAGGGGTGCTGAGGGTGAGCCCCAGGTGCTTAACATGTGTGAGGCCCTGAGTTCAAACCCAACCACCAAATAAATAAATGAGTATTTAGAGAATAATCTTAAGGAAACCCCAAAACAACTGTATGTTCTGTTCAGTCTGTTTATTATGTCGTAAAAACAATCAAAAGAGAAAAGAATGTTTCTTATTAACAACAGGGTGCTTTCCCATTCTAATGCTGCTTCTCACTTGTCTTATGGAAAAGGAACAACCACATCACGTAAAAACTATGTATACATGCCCTTGAGGTCTCAAAGAGCTTAAAAACTTGTGCATAATTTATTATAGATGTTACTTAGAGGAGTTACATGGTAAAGGATGAGCCTGATCCTTACTTCTATTGTTTGATTGTTCACAATAACTTTATTGCAAAAATGGACAAATAATTAAAATATAATTATCCAATACCCCTTTATTTCCACCAATATAAGTTTGATTTTATTTATATTCAGGTTGATGGGTGTTACTAATCTGTTTCCTCAATATATATGAACCCAATTTCATATAAATACAATTCCTAAGAGACTGCATTAAAATTTTACCATTTTAGAAATACATTTCTCAGTTATAAAGGTTGGATTCTACTTAGAGCTTAATGACAAACTGCTATTAAATTTTATATCTAATTACATTTATTTTATGTAGAATTAACTCCAACTTGTGTATAACTCAAAAGGTTAAAAAAATTCTCAATTTCCATACTGAACCACCTTATATTTTGTACAGAGAAACCACAAAGAAAGATAAAATCAAGTATTTGATAGAAATGTTTACATTTAATCTGGAGGCTTTATTTAAAGCAGTCACCAAAACACAGTGGGCCTTTAATTTCTAAATTTTAAGAAAGAAAGTAAATGCACTATATTTATATATTTTTAAAAGTAGACATTTATATTTCTTTCTCAGATTGCAAAATGTTTTTTCTTGTAGTAATGAAGAGATCAGTGAAAATACCATTGCTAGTAATAAACTTTCAGTCCCTTTCTGTTACTTAGACTTAATAAACTCAGTTCCATCATATTAATAAAATTCCTAAAATTTTAGATTTAAAAGTTTTTGAAGATTTACTTGTAAAGGATTGGAGTATTTATCTTTAGAGTCCACTATTAAGATGTGATTTATTTTTAAAGTTGACAACAGTTTCTGAAGGCCAATTGAAGATCAAATTTCAGCCCAGAATTACTTAGGGATTTTTAAAGTTTGTGAATATATGCCACATAAACAAAAACATCCTACAATTATATCACATGTACCAAGTACTAGTCTAAATAAAACTTCCCAAATGTTCTCCTAAAGACTCCACTTGTATTTACTCTAACTGCAAAACAGCATCCTTTCCCCAATAAAGACTGTGTTGCTGTTTACTTTAGAACATTACTGTTTGTATTTCATGAGTATTATGGTAATATGAAAAGCAGCCTGGATAAGAAATCAGAAAATTTGTACATATCATTAACTGTTGCTTGCTATCCATGTGATGAGCCACTTAAAATCTATTAATTCTGTTTTCTCAAATAGAAAATAAGATAATGATGACTGTTTATTACACAGGGAGTTATTATGGTACTTACAGAATAAAGTATGTGAAAATATTCTTAAAAATATAAAATGGCATTGGAATTATGTATCATCGTGTTCATGTATAATAATTGCAAAATCTTTGAGGTTAAGACCACATCCTACTCTAATTCTTTTATCCCATGCACCCCTAATTGGGAGGTAGCACAATGGTAGCCCCAGAGGGCACTAAATAAAATTAATGGTAAGATTTAAATTGGTAAGTTAAACTGATGGGACATAATTTACTTAATTCTTCAAATATTTCTTCCTTCATTAAAATCCAATGGTTTTATGCTGTCTTCTCTGATACAATAAAATCTACATCTTAAGAAGATAAATATGATTATAAATAACCAAAACATTTTACTATGATTCTATTTCATGGACAAATAATTACCTTTTCTCCAGAAACAGCCTGACCAGGGGAAAATCCAGGATCTCCTTTGGGGCCCTAGATAAAACAGTTACAAAACACTTGGAAAAATCTGAATAATATATAGTATAATACATATATTCAGTTACCTATCATCGGATTCTATATACATCATATGGTGTTAAATGAAATTATTTCAAATTGATGTAGTCATGGATTATTTACTTTTTTTGGCAGTACTAGGGGTTGGAACCCAGGGTCTTGCACATCTAGGCAAGTGCTCTACCATTGAACTACACTCCCAGTCGTTTTCTAAATTTGTTTTTATTTTGAGACAGGTTCTCACTTAGTTGAGGCTGGCCTCAAGCTTGAAATCCTCCTGCCTCAGCCTGTTGAGTAATGTGATTACAGGTGTATACTAATGTGTCTGGCTACCTTTTTAATGTATAGTTTTATTAATCTTATTTTTAAATGCTGAGAGCTGAGAAGATTGCTAAAAATCCTCTAGAGAGAATTGATTTTAAAAATATAATATTACTATTGAAACATTTTTCTTCAGAAAATCTAGGTAAAGGTTCTATTATCTCTTTCATTTTTGTGACCCATTGAGTTATCATTCCTATTTTAGCATTGGGAGACTGGTTACTTTAGAAAAGGAAAATTTCTTATAATAATCCTAAAATTTGTTTGAGTATTTGCCAAAATTTTGCAATGAAAATGCATTCATCACCTTCATAATAAAGAAAATAGAAATGAGAAACTCTTTCATTCTGTTCCAAAAAATAGATACATTACATAGTCTGGAAATCTTAATCTTTTACATTTCAAAGAAACATGACATTAAGTTTCAGCCAAAGTTTTTTGACACAATATTAAAACAATATTTCTTATGATGCTGCCATGGTTTGAATATGGTTTGTCCCCACCAAAATTCATGGTGAGGCTTAATCATAAATGCAACAGATTTGGGAAGTGGGGCCTACTGGGAGGTATTTGGGGAATGGGGGTGAAGACCTCATGAATAGAACAGTGCCATCTCTCTGGAATGAGCTCTCTTGCTCTCAGCATAACTACATTAATTATTACAATCAAGATGTTATAAAGTAGTTTTCCTTTGTCTCCTAATCCCTTTCACATGTACTTACCCTTCTGCCAAAATTCCCTCACCAGAAGTCAAGCAGATGCTAATGCTGAGAGCTTGGACTTCCCAGCCTCTAGAATCATTTACTATAATAAACTTGTTTTCTTCATAAATTATCCAGTCTAAGATATTCTGATATTGCAACCCAAAACAAAGACAGATGCATAGTAGCAAAGAAAGTTTAACTATTTATCACACCTCACAAAATAAAGGTCTAGTAGAGATTCTTCACAATTCAAATTCTGATATCCTTATCAACTGAGAATAAATAATTCTACATTCCTAGATAGTTCTAAAAATTATGTACTTTAAAGGAAATAAAAAGGTATCTTCTTTCACATATTCAAAGATGCTTTTAAATGTCATTTAAGCTGATGAATGATAGAAGATCAAAAGAAAAGTTTTTAATATTTCACATTTTTTTCATTGTACAGATTATAAATTTATAAACAAAGCAGAAATTTGTCAAAGAGCCCTGTGTTATATAATCAAAGAAAAATTTTAAAACAAAAGTTGTCTTTGAGGTTGATCTCTTTCCTTCCATAGCTATTACCACTTCTACCACTAAAGGCTACTATTTTAGATCATTGATTTCAAGATTATTGACCTCAGAAATTATTTTGGTTATATTTTAATGTTACAAATTCAATTCTTCATCAAAAATATTTTTAAAAAGGTAGTAACATAGGCATTGCAGTGAGAGCACCTGTAGTCCTAGCAGTCAGGAGGCTGAAGCAGAAGTTCAAGACCAGCCTAGGCAACATGATGAGAATCCATCTCAAAAAAAAGTAGCAAGTTTAAAATTTATAAGATATCAGAGCTTATTTAATAAATTCCCTTTTGCAGATAAAGAGAATGAAGTCTAAAAAGGTTAAATCTTATTTATTGGTTGTAATATATTATAATATTTATTACAGAATCAAGTGAGTTAATTTGAGGCAATAATTTCCAAATACTTTTTAAAGGATTTAAGAAATTATAGTCCTTGAGAAGTTTAACTATAATAAAATCCTTTGTGACCTATGTTTTTACTTATAAATACCATGTTAATTTTTTTTATAATTGATTCTTTTTACATAGTTTTAATTTGCTGATTTATATCTGCTCGCTCATTATGACCATCTTTTCCTTGAAAATATTTAAATAGTCAATATAAAATATTCAACTGCTAATTTAAACATTTGGGTTCTCTTGAGATATGTTTGTATTGGCCACTTTTTAAACCTCAAATCAGATTTCTCTTTTCTTTTTATGGCTAGAAATTTTTGATTGTATACTATGTATCAGATGTGATATGTTGAAGAAATTTTAGATTTTCTTATCTCCTTCGGATTTTTTCTGTTTTTTAGGCAGTTAAATCCTGAAATATCTCCTTTGAAAAATAGGTTTTGTAATTTTTTTAGGAGGGGCTTCTTTCAGTTTTGCTCTTAGTGTGAGTCCATTAGTCCAAGGATAAGGAATTTAGATAACATGTGGCCCTTCCTGAATGTCAGTGAGAAGGTTTACCAAGGCATTTGTCATGTCTCTAAAATGTTTTCCTTGTTGTGATTAGTGGCTAAAGTTAGTTTAATTCTTTCAAACTTTCAATCACTTGTTGCTCTCTGTGAAGCTTCTTGGGGTATCCCTCATGCCGGTACATGTCAGATCATCCAAGAATTAAAGGGAGTCTAATCTAGGTTTTAGGGGAGCTCTTCTATTTTTCTCCTTAGATTTTATCATTTTATTCCTCAATTTACAATTATTCTGGCAGTCTGATTCTCTGACTTATCACACCATTTACCAAATGTGTGTGTGTATTTTCTGCCTGAAAAATCATATGAACATCATTTATCATCATTAATAATCACTCACCTTTGGACCTGGTAATCCAGGTAACCCAGGATTTCCATGTGGTCCTGGCATGCCCTGCAAATGTGAAAAGGTCTGTTTATTCTTAGAAATAAATACCGATATAAATTTCAGTGCTTATTCAAATAAACATTAAATAATACAATCTAATCAAATTAATAATCTTTTTTCAAAAATTTTTAACATTATATGAGTAAATTTTTAAAATATGTTTTATCTCCTTTATTTGCCACCCTAAATCCAGCCACAGCATATTGCTTAGCACTTTTAAAGGCTATGGAAAGTAAGAAGTCTAACAAAGTGCAGTTGTTTAGTTACTCCTCTCAATATGTGCTATCCCTTTCTGAATTTGAGAAATTCAGAATTCATACCAACCTAAATCATTCTTCATGTCTCAATTGATATCCTACCTCATTTAAAAATTCTAGCCACACCAGAATAAAATTATTTATCCTACTAACTTCTATAAAAATTATTGAATGTATAATTCATTTATCAATTAACTATTATATTGCCCTGGTACGTCTCTTTTACTTCTCTAATCTGTTATTTAAACATTTTATTGTATTTTGACTGTTTAATGACATGGTATTTATAAATATTTTTAAAAGAGATTCATTTTTTTATTACTAGTATAGTGTCTAACATATGTTAGGTACTATATGAATATTTGTCAATTTGATTATACTTTAATGATAAAATATATGATCTGAACTTAAAAATTGATTTTATTTACTGAGTACCTATATGTGCTAGGAGCTATGTTCATGATTTATATTTTATATTTTATATTTTATATTTATATTTATATACTAATCCCTGTAACAATCCTGCAAGGTAGTCATTTTTATTCCCATTTACAAATGAGGACATTTACATAACCAATAAGTAGAGGAACTGAGAATTATCTCCTGAAAGCCTCCAAATCTCCAGGTTCCCATACTTACTTGGGTTTTGTACTTAACCTCTGTTCTCTTTAGCCAAACTTATAGTTAATAGTATGTTTAGTAGCCTCTTCAATTCTATATTAATAAAACTATTTCAGAAAGAGGTATCAGCAGTGTAAATATTGACAATATGTCTAACAAAATGAAAACTTAAGAAATAGATTTGATTTCATGATGTTTCATTGATAACCTTTGAAAATTAAATTTTAATGAAGTACATGGGGGAAAAGTATGGGGAGTAATGAATGAATTGTTGATGTAGAAGTACGTGTAACAGGTATAAACTATTATTTCACAAAGCTCAGTAATGCAACTGTTAGCAAGGACAATATTTTAGGAAAAATTAATTTCAATGAAAGTTTAGGATTTTCAAAAGAGGGATAACATATTAGTTATTGCCAAATAGGAAAAAAACTTAGAGGAAAAAAAAAGTGAAGTTTCAGCCTTCAAGTTAGGTAATTGATTGAAGGGGATGAAATTAAGAACACAATTGAAATAACTAGCCTTTTGAAAAAGCATACATTTTTTTAAGTAAATGACTGGACAAAAGGGAGAAAAAAGGAATTTGGGAAGCAAAGTAGTGTATCGTGAAAATAGATGGAGATCCAGAACCTGAAGTTCATCCTCTTGGGAGCATAACAGTCTTAGTAGTGGAGAGGGAATAAAATTAGTACAAAGAAGATCCCAGGTCCTCAGAAAAGTAGGATCCAAAGTCTCCTCACAGAGTGGTAGGATGATGGGAATTGTTCCAGTGCTAAAGGAGAATATGCAAGGTTTAGAGGGACATTGGATGAATGTGATAGGTCATTAACTATGGAGAAATTGAGAAAATGCTGTACAGCAGCTAGAGTCCAGTGAGAATTTATCTTAGGCACAAGAGTTTGGTATGAACATGCAAAACTTAGAGTAATATTTTAAGGTTATTTTTCTTTATAATTATTGATGTAATAAATAATCAGGATAAAAATGAAAGTATATTATATAAAAGACATTTGCATTTGTCTTTACAACACAATTATTTTTCTAGATCATTGAAAAAATATTATTTAGTAAAAAATCCACATTTATTTTGTTAGCTTGAAGAAACTAACTCTAACATAGCAATAAATCTTTTGTTGAACCTGTGTAATGTGAGAAACTACTGCTGATCTGCAAGGCAGCTTTTTTACTGAAGGTGATTTTTTTTCTAGTCAATAGCCACAGTATTTTCCACTGTGTAATCCAGGAATGCACTATTTTAAGGCAGCCCAAATCTCTTCATTTTCTAAATGAACCTCATCTTAGACTACTGAGATCACTATATAACTAAGAATAAATGTTACAAATAGCAACAGAATGGTCACCAGTCTACAAATTTTAAGATCTTTCTTGGATATCTTCACAGAGAATTCTTTGCCTGGCTATTTACACTCAAATAAACAAGGCTGCATGTGTTCTTAAACTTCTTTTGAATTGGCAAAGGTAGAGCTAAGTTGGAAAATCCAGGCAAGTTTCCAGAGCAAGTACATATTGTACAATACTAGAAAAAACATATGGGTAAATTACTAATCCTAACAGCATTGGGAAATGAAGCTCATCTACTCACCCGTGGACCTCTCTTTCCTGAGGGACCTGGAATACCTGCTGGACCAGGTGGACCCTTGGAAAACAAATATCAAGGCATTAGACATGACTAGTAGACACATCTGTTTCCACTTCAGAGTAACTCTTTTTTTTTTCTGTCCCTAATTCCCTGATGCTGATGATTTTAAAGTAACATTAATGCCCTTACCCAAATCAGCAGGGGTGAATTGAAATTCAAGTGTCCTCTTTAATCTGGCCAGAAATGGCAGCAGGAAGTCCATGACTTATGGTTATAGCCACTATATCTGGTTTTTACTGAGACCATAAGTAGTAGTTTTGTGGGTAATTTTTACCTAAATTTACTTTTATTACGGAAGGAGAAATTCAATTTAGGATTTGAAGACCAATAACTACAGGTTTTTTCAAGCACATTTCAAAAGAGTATTTGCATTGAAAAATGAAAGCACTGGCCATTTTATGTTCTTTTAAAAGAACTGCATTAAGGACCTATGTAATGTGTTAACCTGTTATAATGAGATCCTTCCTGCATATGCAGTTATAAATCTGCCTTATACTAAATGTAGCACACCAGGGGATCTCTAATAAAGTTAAATGACTTATAAAACAAAGCATGGAAGCAAAACCTGATAAGCTGTTACAAGTGTTTTGAGTTCTTTAAATGTTACTTTTAAAATAAGAAATAGGAAACTATTCCTTAACTTTCTCAAATGGCTCTCTGTGTTGTCTTTTATATTTAGCAATCAACTATAGAAGAATACATGTTCATTTGTGATACAATTGAACATGAATTCATTTATCTGTTCATTCCATTTAATTGTTATCAAGCACTGTTTGATGTGACATTGTTTTTGGTGTTTTTAGAGCATACACATATTTCATTTAATGCAGTAAAACTACTAAAGGTTTTAAATTAGATGCAAAGATGAAATACTAACCTCATCACTAATAAGCAGTGTAACCTAATTCACCTCATTTCAAACGTCTATGTTTCTATTCTAATTCTCATAAAATAAAGAGATGACTCCAGCTTAAGTCATATGTAATTGCCAACATATGACATTTTTAACCTATAAAATTTAATTTCATATAGTTTGTGTCTATATCAAGGACAGGTACACCCAAGATTACATTGAGTTTGAAAAGAGAACAGGGAAGACAGATTGATGGGAGTCATTTTGACTAAAAAATCAAGGGAGGAATGAGTGAGTTATGTTGGAAAAAAATAGCTATATAGCATTTTTTTCATTTCTTTTTCTTCTTGATATTAACTATTCCTCAAAACTTTATTTTGTCTTCTGATATTCATTATATATTTCAAATTGCCCATTTTTTTCTTTTATTTTTTCTTCTTCTACCACCTAACAATAAAATGTTTCATGTAATTCCTGATATTGAGAGAAGAGTACTATTTCTATTCAAACCTAATCTGAGGGCATTCTTCCTGAGCTATTCAAACGTTTTCATAGCCATTATTGTATCTCTAGCTTCCATTAAAAAATGTTTTCATATACTATCAAGAAAAAAATTTTTTTTCAAATTAGTTCTGGTTTTGGTGTTATAATAAAAAATTAGCATCTGTTGACCTGAATTTAATTCCCCCCAAATATTTGACTAAGAAGGAGATATTGGAACTAAAAATGAAGATAATATATTTAAAAAAATTTCTAGTTTGGTTTAGCACCCTGTCATACTGCTTTGTGACAAAAGAAAATACTATTCCATTCACATTGTGAAGATAGTTAATATTACAATATACTATGACTTGAGTGTTTGGGTCTACTCAAAATTCATATATTGAAATCCTAACCAAAAACTTATGGTATCTGAAGGGGCCTAGGAAGATGACTAAGTAATATGGGTGGGGCCTTCATGAATGAACTAAATACTACATTTAGTGTAAGGCAGATTTATAACTGCATATGCAGGAAGTATCTCATTATAAAGGCCCAGTGGGGTTCATTTGTTCCTTCCACCATTTGAGAACACAGTGAAAAGATGCTATCTGTGAACCAAAAAGCAGACCCTCACCAGATATCAAATCTGCCAACACCTTCATCTTGGACTTCCATAGTCACTAGAACTATAAGGGATAAATTTCTGTTGTTTACAAGTACCCAAGTTTATAGTATTTTGTTGCAGAGGCCAAATGAACTAAGATGTATTTAATTTAAGTACTGAGGGGAAAATAAGGCATGTTTTATGTCATAATTAAAATATTTGAATTGTTTAATAAGCACTAAATAAAAACCAATTTTCACAACTTTATAATTTTGTATTTACAAGTCTTTGATAATAGATTATTAATAGGCATTTGGAAGAAATTAACAATATAATTTTATAGAATTTTTAAAAATTTTTCTATAAAATCTTTCACAGTGTTTGTTAGAGAAAGCACACTTGACTGAAAAGGAAAAGGAATGGCTTTTCATCATCCAATCTAAATTTAAATCATGTTTCAAGTATTTACTAGCTGAATGACCTTGAATAGGTCAATTACCCTTTATAACCCTAAGTTTCTCATTTTTAACATATTAATTATAAAAATCTACTTTTTAGGATTATTGTGAGTTTTGAAGGTGTTGATTATAAAATAACTGTCACTGTGTCTGGGTATATAGGAGGTAACCAGTAAACTGTAATGCAGTTAACTTTTTTTAAAAAGGTGGGCATAGAGCATAGCAAGCACTCAATAAATGTTACTTGTATATTAGCACATGTGGTAGGGCAAATGTATTCAATAGAACAGCACTTTTAAGAGTGAGTAATCCCTGGTCAGGTAATTTTCAAAGTTCTGCATCTATTATTTCTTTTAAAATTCATTCATTCATTCAATAAATATTATAAAGTTCCAAGCCCTCCTGAAGTTACAGTCTAGATTAAAAGACACACATTATCAGATAAACATATTACTACAGATTTTACTCCATTATATGAAGGAAAAGAACAGGCAACCAAGATGGAGATGAACATAGTGGACCTAATTTATACCGTAATGTCAGAGAAGGCTTCTCTGAGGAAATGTTTAGATAAACCTAAAAGATGAATAGGAATTAGAAACAGGGAGAAAATAAAATTCCAGAAAATAAGAATAAATGAAAGAGAGCATAAATAAAATAAAAAATATCATTCTTTTACTGAAGAACTAGAAGAAAACTAATAGGGAAAGGGGGAAAGTAGAACACAATGATGTTGCAGAGATAAGGAGGGACCATATCATATTTGCCTTTGTGGGTCAAGTACTGAGTTTTTAGTTCATTGTAAATGCTTCAATTCTCTGCCTCTGAAAACTGAAGTAGATAAATTAGGTGATGTGAACTGTGTTTTTAAAAGATCACTAGAGAATTTGGGGAAATGATGGAAGAGTATGAACATTTTTCAAACTATTCTCCTTTCCTCAAAATCAACTGAAAATAAAAAGCACCAAAGAAAGAAAACAGCATCTCAAATGAAACAGAAAGGACCACAACCATGACCCACAAAATACAAGGATTATTTGTCACATACTAAGAAACTTTGTATTATGAACGATGTGGAAAGATTATTTAAAAAAAAAAAACCCTCCTCAGACTCTATACCTTGTACAGACTACAGATAGTTCTAAAAGTTTATCAGAATTAAAAATCCATTGCAACAATCCTTTGATTATAATGATGACATTTAAGGGAATCGGAAAGCCATGGGAGAAATAATTCATTATCCAGTAAGGATTTAGTTCCAAAGAATCAAGACCAGGGAAGATATAACTGAAGAAGAAGAACCTATCAATTTTATGATCTACAACCAAATCCAACCAAAGGGATTTCTGGTCTTGAAAGGTGGTAAAAGAAAAGAAAAGCATAAATCATAATTATATCTCTTCTCAGAGAGTCTGTGGTACATAGGGTACAAAACAAATGATACATGGAAAATGAGAAGATACATGCCCTGAGAAGAAGACATAAAAAATACAGTACAATGGTGTTTAAGGCAGTAAAATCTGTTTGATTCTGTGTACTATTCTACTTGCCTTGGTCTCTCTCTGTACTATTCTGAAACAACCCATTATAGTTACCTTTATTTGAAAAAATGTAATAACCATAAATTAATCACTGTGGGACCTACACATAGATATTATGAGAAGGGGAGAAATAGAAGGATACAAACATAAATTTAAAATAGAAGAAAACCATTCACCAGCAGAGAAATTATTTCATGTAACAGAAAGAATTCAATCATATAGTTCATTATATTTTAAAAGAATTTCAATGTGATATTCCTCTACAAAAAGATAGTTCAAAGGTGAGTTACAAAATATTTTAAAAGTTCACCTTCAAAAAAGGATAAAAAGAATAAATAATTATGAAAGTGAACCAGAAGTGCTTAAGAAAGCTATGAAAGAGCAAAAGACAAACCATTGTAGATGAAAATTATATCAAAAACTGGTTAAATAAAATTGAAAATCAGTAAAGGAATATGGATATAGTCTAAATGAATTCACACAGAATGAAATGAAAAAGAGCAATCATGATGGTATGATTATACAGATGATAATAAATATAATCACAAATATGCAAATTGCATGACAAATATAGAAAAAATGTTTGAGGATATAATATAAAAATAATTTTCAGATTAAAAAAGTCCAAGGAAAAAATAGATACATAACTTAATAGGTTTAATCAACCTCAAAGATAATGAAACAATAGGAAAAATTATAACTGATGCCACAGAAATACAAAGGATTATTAGGGACTATTATGATAGTCCCACATAAACAAATTGGAAAACCTAGAAGGAATTGATGTATTTGTGGACACACATAATCCAACAAAATTGGACCATGAAGACAAAAAACAAACACCTCAATAATGAGTAGCAAGATTTAGTGTGTAATTTCAAGGGAAAAAAAGAACTCTTCTAAACTGAGATCAGCATTATCCTAATATCAAAATGAAAGAACCAAAAGCAAAACCACAGACCAATATCCTGATGAACATAAATGCAAAAATTGTCAACAAAGCACTAATAAAATGAATCCAATCACATATCGAAATGCACCATGATTAATGAGACTTACCCCAAGGATACAAGGATGATTCAACATATAATGTAATATATCACATCAACAGAATGAAGGATGAAAACCACACAGGCATCTCAAAAGATTCAGAAAAAGCATGCAATAAAATGCAGCATCCCTTCATGATAAAAACTAATAACATATTAGGTACAGAAAGAAAACACTTCCACATAATAAAGCCTATAGAAGGCAAACTGATGGCCAAAATTATATTGAATGGGATAAAGATGAAAGTATTTCTTCTAAGATCAGTAAGAACAATTCATTTTCATCACTCTTATTCAACATAGTATGAATACATGATGTGTAACCAGAGCAATTTGGCAAAAGAGAAAAAATAAAAGGCATCCAAATAGGAGAGAAGGAAGCCAAATTGTCCATATTTTCTTATGACATGATTCTTCAAAGAGAAAAACCTAAAGACTTTATCAAAAGGCTATTAGAATGAATTCAGTGAAGTTATAGTATACAAAATCAACATAAAAAAATTAGGAGCATTTTTATAGCCCAGTAATGAACTTGCTGAAAATTAGAGAAAGCAGTCCCATTAGTAAAAGCTATAAAAATAGCTTGGAATAAATTTAACATGGAAAGCAAATTAACTCTATAATGAAAAAACAAAAATATTGATGAACGAAATTGAAGAAGACACTAAAAATTGGAAAGACCAAACAAGAAGGGCAATGATGGAGGTGTCACAATACATGATCTGGAAATTATACTACAAAATTATAGTAAGAAAAATAACACGGTACTGGAAATCAAAATAAATATGAAGACCAATGTAACAGAATAGTAGACACAGAGACAACCCACATAGATATAGTCACTGATGCTTGACAAAGATGCTAAAAACATACACTGGAGAAAAGACAGTCTTTAAAAAAATGGTGCTGAACCTCAGAGCATTAATCTCCAGGATATATAAAGAACTCAAAAAACTTAACACCAAAAAAATCACAAATAACCCAATCAATCAGTGGGCAAAAGAACTGAATAGATGATTCACAGAAGAAATACAATCAGTCGGGCTGGGGATGTGGCTCAAGCGGTAGCGCGCTCGCCTAGCGTGCGTGCGGCCCGAGTTTGATCCTCAGCACCACATACAAACAAAGATGTT
This sequence comes from Urocitellus parryii, assembly GCF_045843805.1. NCBI lineage: Eukaryota > Metazoa > Chordata > Mammalia > Rodentia > Sciuridae > Urocitellus > Urocitellus parryii. The sequence continues at coordinate 66,078,568 of NC_135541.1, forward strand.
GTGTCCGCCGATAACTGAAAAATAAATATTCAAAAAAAATTTAAAAAAAAAGAAATACAATCAGTCAACAAATACATGAAAAAATGTTTAACATCTCTAGCAATCAGAGAAATGCAAATCAAAACTACACTGAGATTTCATCTCACTGCAGTCAGAATGGCAATTATCAAGAATACAAGCAACAATAAATGTTGGTGAGGATGTGGGGGAAAAGTACACTTATACATTGCTGGTAGGACTGCAAATTGATGCAACCGCTATGGAAAGCAGTATGGAGATTCCTCAGAAAACTTGGAATGGAACCACCATTTATTTGACCCAGTTATTTTACTCTTGGTTGTATACCCAAAAGACTTAAAATCAGCACACTACAGTGAAAGAACCACATCAATGTTTATAGCAGCTCAATTCACAAGAGCTAAACTATGGAACTGGCCTAGGTACCCTTCAACAGATGAATGGGGATAAAAAAATATGGTATATATACACAATGAATACTACTCAACCATAAAGAAAAATGAACTTATGTAACTGCCAGTATATAGATGGAACTGGAGACTATCAACATAAGTGAAATAAGCCAATCCCAAAAAACCAAGGCAAATGTTCTCTCTGATATGTGGATGCATAAATTACAATAGTGGGGTGGGTAGGGAAGAACAGAAGTACTTTGGATTAGACAAGGGGAATGAAAGGAAGGGAGGGGGAATGGGAATAGGAAGGATAATAGAATGAATTGGAAATTACTTTCCTATATGCATATATGAATACATGACCAATGTGTAATTCCACATCAGGTACAACTAGAGAATGGGAAGTTATACTCCATATATGTATAATATGTCAAAATGCATTCTATTATCATGTTTAACTAATAATAAATTTTAAAATGGTTCTGGGAAAACTGAATATCCATATGTAGAAGAATGAAATTTGATCCCTATATTTCACCCTGCACAAAAGTCAATTCTTAAGTGGACTAAAGACCTAGGAATTAAACTAGAAAGTTTGCAACTGATAGAAGAAAACATAGGCTCAACACCCCTAACATATTGGTGAAGGCACTTACCTCCTTAACAAGATTCTTAAAATTCAAGAAATAAAACCAAGGTAAATAAGTGGGACAGCATCAAATTACATAGTTTCTGCATAGCAAATGTAACAAGAGCATGAAGAGAAAGACTAAAGAATTGGAGAAAATCGTTGCCAGCTATTCTTCCTTCAGGGGATTAATCTAGAACATAAAAAGAACTAAAAAAAAAACACTTAAAAAAAAAGACCCAATCAATAAATGGGCAAATTAACTAAAGAGATACTTCTCAAAAGAAGAAATATAGATGGCTAACAAATATATGGAAAAATGTTAAACACCCCTAGGAACAAATTTGATTTGATTTGAATGCAAATCTAAACTACACTGAGATTTCTGGTTAGAATGGCAAGCATCAAAAATACAAATAATAGCTGGGCATAGTGGTACATGCCTGTAATTCCAGTGACTCTTAGAAGGCTCACGCAGGAGAATAGCAAGTTCAAAGCCAGCTTCAGCAAATTAGCAAAGCCCTAAGCAATTTAGGGAGACCCTGTCTCAAAACAAAATATAAAAAGGGCCAGGGATGTCGCTCAGGAGTTGAACACCCATGAGTTCAATTCCTGGTACCAAAACAAACAAAATAATAAAAATAACAATAATATTTTTTTAAAAAGGAGGAGGAGAAAATGCCATCAGGGAAATGGGGGAAAAGTACACTCATACACTGCTGGTAGGACTGAACTTGTATAACTACCTTGGAAAACAGTATGAACACTCCACCATATGACCCAGGTATCCCACTCCTTGATATTTATCCAAAATAATTAAATTCAACATACTGTAGTGATACAGACACATAAACGTTAATAGCAACACAATTCAAAAAGCCAAGCTATGGAACCAACTTAGGTGCCCTTCAACAGATTAATGGATAAAGAAAATACGATATATGTATGCACAGTGTAGTTTTACTCAACTGTAAAGGAGAAGGAAATTATGACATTTTTTGGTAAATAGATGGAACTGGAAAACATTATGCCAAGTGAAATAAACCAGACCCAAAAAATCAAAGATCAATTTTTTTCTCTCATATGTGGACACTAGAGTGAAATAAGGGAGGGGAAAGAAAGGTGGTGTACCCCTGAAAACAGAAGAGAGATCAGTGGAGTAGAAGAAAGGGATTGAGGGGGGAAAAGGAAGAACAGGCAAAGGGAAGAATGGCAGAATGAAATTGACCAAATTATGCTATGTACATATATGAATATATCACATTGAACTCTACCTAAAAAACATCAGTTTTAAAAGCAATAAATAAATAGAAGGCAGACAAGTGGATTAGAGGAAGGGGAACAGTGGGAGGGAGAAGAGGAAGGAAAGTGGAAGGTACTGGAGATTAAAATGGAGCAAATTATTTTCCATGCATGAATGCATATGTCAAAGTGACGTAATGTAAAACTAAAATGTACTAATAAAAATTCTTTTTTAATGTGGAAAAACCTCCCACACTTATGGATGGAAGAATTAATATTTCTATACTACCTAAAGCAAATTGCATATTTAATATAATCTCCATTGAAATACCAATGGTATTTTCACACAAATAGAAAAAAAAAACAATACCCCAATTCATATGAAACTATAGCCAAAGCAGTCTGGAGGAAAAAAAACAAAGCTAGAAGCATCATGATACCTTATCTCAAGGCATACTACAGGAATGTAATAACCAAGACAGCATGGTACTGACAGAAAAATCAATGCATATACCAATAGAGCAGAAGGGAATCCAGAAATAATCTGTAGTCAATGATTTTTTACAGAGGCACCACAAATATGCATGAGAGAAAGAATAGCCTCTCCATTAACTGGTGCTAGAAAAGGTGGACTTACACATGCAGAAGAACAAAATAACCCCCTACCTCTTACCATATACAACTATCAACTAAAAATGAATCAAACACCTAAATGTAGGACTGGAGCTGGGAAATTCCTAGAAGAAAATATAGGAAAACACTTCAAGACACCAATATAGACAATGATATTTTTAAAAAATAAGATCTCAAAAGCACAGGCAACAAAAGCAAAAATAGATAGATGGGATTATACTAAACTAAAACCCTTGTACATAATACAGCAAAGGAAACAATCAACAGAGTAAAGAGAGACTATATGGAATGGCAGTAATTAATATATAGAATGAATGCTATTCATCTGACAAAGGATTAATACCCAAAATATATAAAGGACCCAAAAATACAACATAAAAATATATAATCTGACTTTAAGATGGACAAATTATCTAAACACATATTTCTTTTAAAAAGATAGCCACTGGGGCTTGGTGGTGCACACCTGAAATCCCAGCAGTTTTGGAGACTGAGACAGGAGGATCATAAGTTCAAGTCCAGCCTCAGCAAATTAGTGAGACTGTGTCAAAATAAAAAGAGTTGTGGAGATGAAGCTCAGTAGTAGAGCACCTCTAGGTTAAATCCCCAGTAACAAACAAAAAAAGATATACAAACATCCAACAAGTATATAAAGAATGCTCAATATCAGTAATCATCAGGGAAATGGAAATCATAACTACAATGAGGTATAATCTCATCCTACCTAGTATAAAAAAAAAGCAAAAAATAACAAATGCTGGTGAGGATGTAGAAAAAAGGAAACTCATAAACTCCTGTTAGGATATAAATTACTACAGAAATTATGGAGAACAGTATGGAGAGTCTTCACAAAACTAAAAATAGATCTATAACATGATCCAGTTATCATGCTACTACAATTACAAAGGTAATAAAATCAGTATACCAAAAAGATGCCTGCACTCTCATGCTTGTTGTAGCACTATTCACATTAGCCAAAATACGGGATCAACCAAGGTGGCCATTAGAAGATGAATGGATAAAGAATATATGGAAGATGTGTATCATGCAGCCATAAAAAGAATGAAAACCTGTCATTTTCAGTAACAAGGATGTAACTATAAGACATTATGTTAAATGAAATAAGCCAGACACAGTAAAATACCATATATTCTTAATCATATACAGAAGTCAAAAACATTGGTCTCAAAAAAGAGAATTAAAAGCTGGGTACAGTGGCTCATTCTTGTAATTCTAGCAACTTAAGAGGCTGAGACAGGAGGATTGTATGTGTGAGGCAATTCTCAGAAACTTAGTGAGACTGTATCTCAAGTAATAAAAAAAAAGACTGATGATATAGTTCAGTGGTAAAGCAACCCTGGGTTCAGTCCCCAGGACCAAAACAAAACAAATCAAAGAAGAGAGTAGAACAATGATTACTAGATGCTGGGAGGGATGGTGGGGAAGGTAGATGAAGGGAGAAGGAATAATGAGTAACAAAATACACTTAAAAATATTGTATATATGTGCTGAAGTACCCCATAAATATATATAATTAGTATGTTTGAACTAAAAAGAAAGATTAAAATTATAAAGAGATAATGAAAAAAAACTGCATGGGAATATGGATAGAAAAAAAATGACATCTAGAAGTGAGAGAAATCAGCCTGGCCTCCAGCTTTTCAAGGTAAGATCCACTTCAAGAAATTGTAGGAAAACAAATTCATAGTTTTATCACAATTCAATCTCTCATTAGTTCTCTAAAATTTATCTATTCCTTTATACTAGGCTGAAGCTGGATTCTCAAAGTTCAGCATGAATCTTCCATCAGAAGAGCCAAGGGATTTCCTAATATTGTTTTTATTACAGAGAAGTCAATGTCCTGCCCTTTGACTTTTCTGTGGCTTTTGGCAACACTGATCAATTTCTTCTCAAAGCTCTTCTTTAGCTTCTGTGTTAAGTACACTACTCTTCTCTCCCATGTTTCTGACTATTCTGTCAAATTTATGCTCTTTTCTTCTATAACCAAAAAGAAATCTTTCCCCATAATTTGGTTCTTGACTCTGTGTCAAGCTCCTTTCTTTGAAAATATCCAACCTATAGTTTCAACTGTGATCTTATTGATGGGAAGACTCCCAAATTTATATTCCCAGCTTTGACCTCTCTTCACTTCAACTCTTTGAACTTTTCCAACTGATGGCACTAGTAAGTTTCTTTTGTGTTTTCACTTATTCTGCTAAAATTGATTTTCTCTCTTAATTGCTGTTTTTAGGAATGGCTTCATCATTCTCTCAATCGATAGCTTAAAATAAGATACTCATCTTTGATTCTTTTCAGTTTTACTTGCTCCCTTGTGCCAAGTAATCTCCTAGTTCTACCAAATTACCCTTCAAAATATTCTTGAATCCCACCTTTCCCTTGCATTTTCACTTCTGCCAATCTAAATAATGTCCTAGTCATATGACACTAAGTAATAAAAATATCTTGTCTGCTTTGGGCACCGCTAACACACTGACTTAAAAAAGCAATACTCATGCTTACAAGCCTACAAAATGTCCTACTGAGGATAAAATGTAGAACAATCAGTTTGACAAGATTCTCTTCAATCTGACACTACATTGCTTAGGTCTTTGTTTGTCTAGCATTATTCAACCTAATATAAAAGAGTTTGGGTGATAGAGGTAGAAAATCTGGTTCAAATCCTACGTCTATCATTTACCAACAGTATTTTTGTGGGCAAGAAAATTAACTTCTCTGGACTTCACCTGATATATGAGGATAATAATAATAACCTTACAAAACTCTTGAAACAAGGTATATAAGTCGCATGGTAGAGCATTTTACACAAGAAAATCAACAAATGATAGCTACTATGCTGTTTTTCGTATGTAAAAAACATGCCTAGTCCTATCATCTGTCAAAATCTTATTTGTTCTTTGAGCCTAGGTCATAATTATCTTTGTACATAAGAATTTATCCTGAACAGCTTAGCTTTGAGTGATTATTCATAGAAAGCCCTTCAAAAAATATTATTGTTCTTACCTTTGAACATCTCTACCTCATACACTTAGTTTATATCTATCATTAACATTTATCATACTTGAGGACACAAGACAGTTATAAATGCCCTTCCTTTATCCCCTTTATTGAAATATAATAGCTTCTAAGCAACGACTGTTTTATATACTCTTTGTGTTCCTGTCTTGCAAAGAGCAGAAAGTAAGTAAACATCTGCAGAATATATTATTGCTACCAAAGCTGAATGCCTATTACGGAATTTACATAAGAGATTAAAATCCATTTCATCATACTGACTTTTCTCAGGAAAAGTAAATGGCTTCTGTAACTGTTTAATATGTCCTGCCCAATGATTTGATTTTATTGTTAATATGTTGAAAATTAACTATAATAGTTGAAAGAATTTATTATCAGGTTTTATTTTAACCTCTAACCATTCACTCAAAGAGTTGTTCAGTATCTATACGATTGCTTCAAGTAATAACCATAAAGGAAACACAAGCTAAAAAAGTGGTGTCTTGTTATCCCATTCTGTGGTTTCTGGAACTAATGACTCAATTCTATTTTTATTAAATAAAGAAATGCTTTAAGATATATTTTAGTATACTTACAATTTGAAAAAAAGTAATTTCTAAAGATTATGGGTAAATTACTTAAGGTATACTAATACAAAACACAACAATAGTTTGCAATATTGATTTTAAATTGTTTCAGATGACTCTAGACATTTTCAAATGTTGACCTCTAATTATACCTGCACAATAAAAGGAATTCCTAGCTGAAAATTCAGTCTATTATCTCAAGTTTTGCATATAAATTATTATATAAGCAGCTTATCTGAATTTTTTCTTCATTTAATAGGCTGATTCTTTTTCTCAAAAGTAGGCTGACTGTTTTTGTGTGAGGTTGTTGAAAGTTTTTAA